>NC_044309.1:32513148-32822315 GCF_007474595.2 Lynx canadensis | reverse complement strand
AACTCCAACAAAAAATTATCAAGACTATTTAGAGAACTCTTAAAACTCAATAGTTTTTTTTAAATTCACTTAGAAAATAAGTAAAGAAAAATAAAGAGCATCATGCCAATGAGGATATATAGACTGCAAATAGGAACATGAAAAGATATTCAACTTTATTACTCAGTAGTGAAATTAAAGCAACAATGAAGGGACTTGTGACTACTGCTCCAGAATGTAAGGAGCTTAGAAATTCACACTCCATCATAACAAAAATTAAGAAGCTGAAATAACTGAAAAAATCAATAAGTCTATGTAGATCTGTCAGAGAAGTGAAGTCACAGGGCAAATTACTTCCTGAAAAATTTCAGATACCAGTGAACACATAGAATCACAATTTATCAGAGCAGAAATCCATGGGCAGAAACCTGCTTGGGAACCCATACTGGGGTAGCAAAACTTGAACCATAATTGACAAATTTCCAGGGGATCAGTGTGGATAAGCTATAGAGTTAAAAACTCCCAAAGGTATCCATTATAAGAGGGCCCCACACTTTGGTGAGTGTTAACCTCTAGGAGCTCTACCAGATTCTTACAGTTAAGATCAGAGAAAAATCCCCTCGGAATTGGGGTAGAGGGAGGGAAAACTAACCATTAATTTTTTTTTTACTCTTCTGTTTTATTTTTCTTAATTTTTATTTCCGTTTAATTTTAATTCCAGCCTAGTTACTATACAGTGTTATATCCATTTCACAAGTTCAATATAGTGATTCAGCAATTCTATATATTACTCAGGGCTCATAAAGATAAGTGTATTCTTTTTTATTTTTGTTAACATACGATGTTTTATTAGTTTCAGGTGTACAATACAGTGATTCAGTAATTCCATACATCACCTGGTGCCCATCACAAGTGTACTCCATAATCACTTCACCTATTTAACATGCTCCTCTGGAAACCATCAATTTGTTCTCTAAAATTAAGAGTCTGTTTTTGGATTTGTCTCTCTCTCTCTCTCTCTCTCTCTCTTTTTGCTTTTTTTGTTTTGTTTCTTAATTTCCACATATGAATGAAATCATAGTCTTTCCCTGAATGACTTAGTTTGCTTAACATTACACTCTAGCTTTATGCATGTCTTGCAAATGGCAAGAGTTCATTTTTTATGTCAGCATAATATGTCATTTAATAAATATACTACTTTTTGCTTATCCACACTACAATCAATGGGCATTTGGGCTTCCTCCATATCTTGGCTATTTTAAAAAATGCTGCCATAATCATAAGTGTGCATATGTCCCTTTGGATAAGTGTTTTTGTACTCTTTGTGTAAATACCAAGTAGTTCAATTAATGGATCTTGGGGTAATCCTATTTTTAATTTTTTTGAGGAACCTCAATATCGTTTTACACATTGGAAGCACCACTGTGCATTCCTACCAACAATGTACAAGTGTTCCGTTTTTTCCACATCCACACCAAACTTGTTGATTTTTGTGTTATTGATTTTAGCCATTCTGACAGGTGTGAGGTGATATCTCCTTGCAGTTTTGATTTTTATTTCCTTGATGGTAAATGATGATGAACACCTTCTCATGTGTCTGTTGGCCATCTGTATGTATTTGGAGAAATGTCTGTTCATGTCTTCTGCCCATTTAAATTGGACTATTTGTTTTTTGGGTGTTGAATTGTAGAAGTTCTTTATATATTTTGGTACTAACACTTTATCATTTACAATATCTTTTCTCATTTTATAGTTTGCCTTTTATTTTTGTTGGTTGTTTCTTTCACTGTGCAGAGGCTTTTTATTTTGATGCAGTCCCAATAGTTGATTTTTGCTTTCCTTTCCCTTGTCTCAGGAGACATATCTTTAGAAAGGTGCTACATCCAAAGTCAGAACTTGCTGCCCATGTTTTCTCCTAGGGTTTTTATGCTTTCAGGTCTTACATTTAGATCTTTAATCCATTTTGAATTTAATTTTGTGTATGGTATAAGAAAGTGGTGAAGTTTTTATATTTTGCATGTTCCTGCCCAGTTTTCTCTATACTATTTATTGAAGAGACTGTCTTTTTCCATTGGATATTCTTTCTTGCTTTGTCAAATATTGGTCAATTAACATTGACCTTACATTTGTGGGTTTATTTCTGCATTTTCTGTTTTTGTTCTATTTATCCAGGTGTCTATTTTTGTGCCAGTACCATACTGTTTTGATTAATACAGCTTTATATTTTAACTTGAAGTTCAGAATTGTGATACCTCCAGTTTGTATTTCTTTTTCAAGATTGTTTTGGCTACTTGGGGTCTTTTGTTGTTCCATACACATTTTAGGATTGCTTGTTCCAATTTTGTAAAAAATGCTGTTGGTATTTTGATACAGATTGCATTAAATACGTAGATAGCTTCATTTAGTATAGACGTTCTAACATTTGTTCTTCCAAACAATGAGCATGTATTTTTTTTTCCATTTCCTTGTGTCATCTTAAGTTTCTTCCATCAGTGTTTTATAGTTTTGAAAGTACAGTCTTTCACCTCTTTGGTTAGGATTATGCTTAGAAATCTTATTTTTGGTGCGATTGTAAATGGGATTTTTTCTTAATTTCTCTTTCTGGTGCTTCATTTTTAGTTTATGTAACAGATTTCTGTACATTGATTTTATATCCCACAACTTTACTGAATTAGTTTATAAATTCTAGCAATTTTTGGTATTCTTTTGAGTTTTTTGTACATAGTATCATGCCATCTGCAAATAATAAAAGTTTTACTTGTTCTTCACCAATTTAGATGCATTTTATCTCTTTTTATTGTCTGATTGTTGTAGCTAGAATTTCTAGTACTGTGTTAAATAATAGTGGTGAGAGTGGACATCCTTTCTGGTCCTGACTGAAGAAAAAGAGTTCTCAGTTTCTCCCCATTGAGGAGAATAGTAGCTGTGGGTTTTCCATATGTGGTCTTTATCATGCTAATGTGTGCAACCTCTAAACTTAAATTGTTGAGGGTTTTTGTCATGAATGCTTGCAGTTTGTCAAATGCTTTTCCTGCATTTATTGAAATGATCATACAGTTCTCATATTTTCTCTTATTGATATGAGTTATGAAATTGATTGATTTGTGAATAATGAAGCACCCTTGCAACCCAAGAATAAATCCCATATGATCGTGTTGAATGAATTTTTTAAATGTACTATTAGATTTGGTTTACTAGTATTTTGTGGAGGATTTTTACACCTATCTTCATTAGGGATATTGACCTGTAGTTCTCTTTTTTAGTGGTGTCTCTATCTGGTTTTGGTATCAGGGTAATTCTGGCCACATAGAATGATTTTGGAAGTTTTCCTTCCTTTTTCATATTTTGGAAAGGTTTGATAAGAATAGGTATTAACTCCTTTTTAAATATTTGGTAGAATTATCTGTAAAGACATTTGATCCTGGACTTCCATTTGCTGGGATTTTTTTGATTATTGATTCAATTTCTTAGCAGGTTATCACTGTTCAAATTTTCTATTTCTTTCTGTTTCAGTTTTGGTAGGTTATATATGCCTAGGAATTTATCAATTTCTTGCAGGTTGCCCAATTTCTTGGCATATAGTTTTTTTTTAATATTCTCTTATAATTGTTTGCATTCTGTGGTGTTGGTTGTTATTTCTCTTTCTTCATTTTGTGATTTTATTTATTTGGTTTCCTTCTCTTTTTTTTCTAGCTAATTCTGGCTGGAGGTTTATCAATTTTATTAAATTTTTCAGAGAATCAGATCATGCTTTTATTGATCTTTTCTATTATTTTCTTAGCTCCCTTATCACTTTTTTCCTCTTCTAATCTTTATTGTTTTCTTCTTTCTGATGGCACTGGGCTTTGTTTGTTGCCCTGTTTTAGCTCTTTTAGGTATAAGTAGTTTCAGATTTTTCTTCCTTCTTGAGGTAGGCCTGCATTACTATAAACATCCTTTTTAGAACTACTTTTGCTACATCCCAAAGGCTTTGAGCACTGTTTTCATTCTTATTTGTTTCCATGTAGTTTTTAATTTCTTCTTTCATTTCCTGGTTGGCCCATTCATTGTTTGATACCATGTTATTTAGCCTCCATTTAATAGTGGTCTTTCCAGATTTTTTCTTGTTTCACTTCTAGTTTCATAGTGTTGTGGTGAGAAAAGGTGCATAATATACTTTGAACTTCTTGAATTTGTTGAGGATATTTTTTAGGCTAATATGTGACCTACTCTGGAAAATGTTCCATGTGCACTTGAAAATAATGGATATTCCACTGTTGTAGGATGGAATGTTCTGAATATAGCTGTTAAATCCATCTGTTCCACTGTTTCATTCAAGGCCATTGCTTCCTTGGTGATTTTCTGTTTTGAAGATCTGTCCATTGATATAAGTGGGGTATTAAAGTCCCTTACTATTATCATATTATTATTAAGTTTTTTATGATGGCCACTAACTGTTTTACATATTTACATTTACATAGAAACTGTGTTTCTTTCTTGGATGCATAAATATTTTCAGTTGTATCTTCTTTTTGTATTGTTTCCTTTATTATTATATAGATCCTTCTTTGTCTCTTGTGACAACCTGTGTTTTAAAGTCTATTTTGTCAGATGTGAGTATTGCTCCTCAGGCTTTGTTTTGCATGATAGACGTTTTTCCATCCCCTCATTTTCAACCTGCAAGTGTCTTTAGGTCTGGAATGAGTTTCTTGAAGACAACATATAAATGGGTCTTGTTTTATTTTTTTTTTTAATTTATATTTCAGAGAGAGACAGAGCATGAGTGGGGAAGGGGCAGAGAGAGATGGAGACAGAATCAGAAGCAGGCTCCAGGCTCCGAGCTGTCAGCACAGAGCCCAACGTGGGGCTTGAACTCACAAACCATGAGATCATGACCTGAGCTGAAGTCAGACGTTTAATCAACTGAGCCACCCAGGCTCTCCTGGGTCTTGTTTTTTTATCCATTCGGTCACCTTATGTCTTTTAATTGGAGCATTTGTTTCACTTACATTCAAAGATATTGATAGATATGTATTTGTTATCATTTTACTATTTGTTTTGTGATTGTTTCTGAAGATTTTCTCTGATCCTTTCTTGTCTTAATCTCTTCCAGGTTTGCTGATTTCTTTAGTGATATTTTTGGATCTTTCTCTTTATTCTTCACAGATTTATTAGTGGTTTTGATATGCAGTGACCATTAGGTTTGTATATAACCTCTTTTGCATACAGCAGTCTTGTGAGTTCTTTGACTGATTTTTTACATAACTATTCATTTTTACTCCTTTTATGTTTCCTACCTTGATACTGTCACTCGGTCTCTCCTTTCCACTCAAAGAGTCCCCTTTAGCATTTCTTGTAGGGCTGGTTTAGCAGTCTTGAGCTCCTTTAGTTTTTGTCTAGGAATCTTTTTATCTATCCTATTCTGAATGATAGCCTTGATGGATAAAGTATTCTTGCCTGCAGATTTTTCCCATTCAGCATGTTGAATATATCATGCCACTCCCTTCTGGCTTGGAAAGTTTATGTTGAAAAATCTCCAGCTAGCCTTATGGGGTTTCCCTTGTAAGTTACTGTCTTCTTTTGTTGCTTTTAAAATGTTTTCTTTATCATTATATTTGCCTATTTAATTACAATATTTATTGTTGTGGACCTTCTTTTCTTGTTTTTGTTGTGGGTTTTCTGTACCTCCTGGATCTGGATATCTTTTCCTTCCCTAGATTCAGGAAGTTTTCAGCTATTATTTCTTTGAAAAAATTGTCTATCCCTCTTCCTTTGTCTTCTTCTGGGACTCTTATAATGTGAATGTTATTATACTTGATATAATAACTGATTTCCTTGAGACTATTCTCATTTTTCATAATCCTTTTTTCTCTCTTTTGTTCAGCTTGATTACTTTCCATTACTCTTCTAGGTCACTAATTTTTTCCTCCACTTCCCCTGTCCTGCTATTCATTTCCTCAGGCATGTTTCTCATTTGGTTTATTGACTAATTGTCTCTGCTATGTTATTCTTTGTCTCTGTGTTAAAGGTCTCACTCATGCCTTCCATTATTTTCTTAAGTACAGTGGTTATCCTTATGATCATTGATCTAAATTCTTTATCAAGCATGTTACTTATATCTATTTCACTTAGATCTTTGGTTGTGGCCTTGTTCTGTTCTTTAATTCGGAGTAATTTCTGTTTTTTCTCATTTTGGCTGTGCCTTTTTCTATGTGTTAGGAAAGTCAGCTATGTCTCCTATTCTTAAGGGTAATGACCTTATAAAGTAGATATCCTGTTATGCCCTACCTGTAGTGCTTCCTGTTTCCCAGGGCCTGGCTCTCCAATTTTGTGGGTGTTCTGCAGTTTTGTCTGGACTGCTTTATCCTGACCAGTCTCTCTGCTTGTTTTGGGCAGTGTTTGGTTCCTGGCCTGAATGTGGTACCTTTTAACTTAAGTATGCTCTGGTCTGATTGCAAAATGTGACCTATCACCACCGCTGGAATCCAGGCTCCACAAAACTCCTGAACTTGTTGATAAAGTGTGACCAGGGGTTTGGGCTGATCTTCAGCAGGGTGGGGGTCTGCCATGCTGGGACTGAGGCAGTAGAGACTGGGATGGGCAGTTCAGAGCATGGGGAGTGGGAATTTGTGTCAGCAAATTGGATAGGATGTGTTGGGACTGTGCTGTTTCCTTCAGGTGACCCTATGCTTATCCTGAGTGGCAGGGAGGGAAATGGCACAAGCCAGTTGCTTTGCTCACAGTGGTATCTTTCCGTGAATGCTGCCTCTCTGGGATTCACTACAAAATGAGCAAATAATCTCTTCAATGTGTACCCTGGGATCTCTTCAGTTCAGTGTTTCCAAGCTGTATGTCTGTATTTTGTTTGCCTGTCTTCTCTTCAAGAACAGCACAATGCCCTCTGTGCTCTATCCTAGCCAAGCCCAATGACCTTTAAAACTCCAGATTTTAAGCCTTGCTGGTCACCAGAACTCACAAATTTCAGCCCTCCTTGCTTTCCAAGCCAATTTCTATGGGGATTTATTTTCACTGCGTGCTTTTCTGTATGCTAGTCTGTCACTTGCCTCTCTCTAGAGAAGGAGGAACCTGTGGTTCCCTCCCAACTGGAGCAGCCATGACTCATTTCTCATCCAAATCGTGTATCCACACTTCCTACCTTCTTTGATGTGGCTTCTTCCTTATCTTTAATTGTATGGTATATTCAGCCACTCTTCAGGTCAATTTCTGGTGTATTTAGGTTGATTTGATAGTTATCTAGTTGTATTCTTGGGATGAAGTGAGGCTAGGGTCCTTCATTCTGCCACCATCTCCCAACCCAATATATGTGCTCTTATTTTCTTTTACCTATTTCACCCATCCACCCACCCACCTCCCTTCTGGTAACCACTTGTTTGTTCTCTACAGTTAAGAGTCTGTTTTTTGATTTGTCTTCTTTTTTTCCCCTTTGTTTCTTAAAATCCACATATGAAAGGAATATTTGTTTTTTCTGAATGATTTATCTCACTTAGCATTATACTGTCTACATGTATCCATGTTGTTGTAAACGGCAAGATTTCACTCAATTTTTATGATATAAAAATTCAGTATATACAGTGATATATATATATATATATATATATTCACTTATTTATCTATTCATCTGTTGATGGATACTTGGGCTGCTTCCATAATTTTCCATTGTAAATAATTCCACAATAAACAGGAATGCATGTATCCCTTTGAATTATTATTATCAATTATTATTATTATTATTATTTTGCTTTTTGGGGGGTAAATACACTGTAATTCAATTACTGGATCATAGGGTAGTGCTATTTTTCATTTTTTGAGGAACCTCCAGATTGATTTCTACAGTGGTTGTGCTAATTTGCATTTCTACCAACGGTGCAGGAGAGTTTTTTTCTCCACATCCTTGCCAATTCTTGTCATTTCTTGTGCTTTTTATTTTAGCCATTCTGACAAGTTTGAGATGATATCTTGTTGTAGTTGTGATTTACGTTCTCCTGAATATCAGTGATGTTTGGCCTCTTTTAATGTCTGCTGTCCAGCTGTATTTCTTCTTTCAAGAAATGCTCATCTTCTGCCCATTATTAATTGTATTCTTTGGGGGGGTTATATATTGTGAATATAAGTTGTATTCTTTGTGTTTTTTTTATATTGTGAATATAAGTTGTATTCTTTGGGTTTTTTTATGTATTGTGAATATAAGTTTTTTTATATATTGTGAATACTAACTCTTTATTGGATATTTTACCTGTAAAAATATTCTTCCACTCAGTAGGTTGCCTTTCAATTTTGTTTCCTTAGCTGGGCAGAAGCTTTTCATTTTGGTGCAGTCCTAATAGTTTATTTTTGCTTTTGTTTCCCTTGCCTCAGGAGATATACCTAGAAAATTTCTGTTATGACTGATGTCAGAGCCTTTACTGCCTGTGCTCTCTTGTAGGATTTTTATGGTTTCAGGTCTCACATTTAGGTAATTAACCCATTCTGAATTTATTTTTGTGTATGGTGTAAGAAAGTGCTCCACTTTCACTATTTTGCATATAGCTGTCCAGTTTCACAACACCATTTATTGAAAAGATTGTCTTTCCCATTGCATATTCTTGCCTCCTTTGTTGAAGATTAATTGACCATATAATTCTGTTTTTATTTCTGGGTTTTCTATTATGTTCCATTGAACTGTGTGTCTATTTTCTACTAGTATGATACTGTTTTGATTAATAGAGCTTTCTAATACAACTTGAAGTTCTGAAATCCTGATAACTCCAGTTCTGTTTTTGTTGTTGTTGTTGTTGTTGTTGTCATTTTTAAGATTGCTTTGATTATCTGCAGTCTTTTATGGTTCCATACAAAATTTAGGATTGTTTGTTCCAGTTCTATGAAAAATGCTATTGACATTTTGATAGTGATTGCCTTAAATCTGTATATTGCTTTGGTTAGTATAGGCATTTTACAACAATTGTTCTTCAAAATCATGAGCATGGAATGTCTTTCCATTTGCATAGTCTCCAATTTCTTTCATTGGTGTTTTATAGTTTTTAGAGTACAGGTCTTTCACCTCTTTGGTTAGGTTTATGCCTAGAAATGTTATTTTTGGTGTAATTGTAAATAGGATTGTTTTCTTAAATTCTCTTTCTGGTGCTTCATTATTAGTGTATAGAAATGAAAAGGATTTCTCTACATTGATTTTATATCCTGTAATCTTATAAAATTATTTGTCAGTTTCAATTAGTTTTTTGGTGGAGTCCTTAGGGTTTTCTCTAAATAGTGTCATGTTATCTTCAAAAAGTGGAAGTTTTACTCCTTATCTTACCAATTTGGATGCCTTTAACTCCTTTTGTTTTCTGATTTCTGTGGCTCAGACTTCCAATACTATGTGGAATAAAGGTGCTGAGAGTGGACATCCTTATCTTGTTCCTGACCTTAGAGAAAAATCTCTGTTTTTCACCTTTGAGTATGATGTTAGCTGTGGATTTTTCATGTAAGATCTTTATTGTGTTGAGGTATGTTTCCTCTAAATGTACTTTGTTGTGGGTTTTTATCATGAATGGATGTTGTAATTTCTCAAATGCTTTTTCTGCATCTATTGAAATTATCATATAGTTCTTACACTTTTATTGATGTGATGCACCACGATGATTGATTTGTGAATATTGAAGCACCATTACAAACCAGGAATAAATCCTACTTGATTGTGGTGAATGATTTTTTTTAATGTAATGTTGGATTTTGTTTTCTAGTATTTTGTTGAGTGATTTTTCATCTGTGTGCATCAAGTTAGTTCTCTTTTTATGTGGTGCCTTTATTTGGTTTTGGGATCAGGATAATACTGGCCTTATAGAATGAATTTGGAAGTTTTCATCATTCTATTTTTTGGAAATGTTTGAGGAGAATGTGTTTTAGCTCTTTTTTCAATTTTAGTGGAATTCACTTGTTCAGCTCTCTGGTCCTGGACTTTTGTTTGCTGGGAATTTTTTGATAGTGATTCAATTTATTTGCTAAAAATTAGTCTGTTCAAATCTTTTATTTCTTCCTGATTATGTTTTGGTAGGCTTTATGTTTCCAAAAATGTGCCCATTTCTCTTGGGATGTCTGGTTTGTTGGCCTGTAATCTTTTATAATAATCTTTTATAATGTTTTCTTTATTCTTATATAACAAATAAATATCAAATATATAATATAAAACATATATTTATATAATATATAATAATACAATAAAATATATATAATATAAAATATAAAAATAATATAAATAGATGAATTTTTAATTTATTCTTATATAGTGTTTTGTATTTCTGTGGTGTCAGTTGTTATTTCTCCTCTTTCATTTGTGATTTTGTTTATTTGAGTCCTCTCTTGTTTTGATTGTCTAGATAAAGACTTATCAACTTTTCTGATTTTCCAAAGAATCAGCTCCTGTCTCATTAACCTGTTCTACTGTGTTGTTGTTGTTGTTGCTGTTGTTGTTGTTGCTGTTGCTGTTGTTGTTAGTTTCTAGTTTCCATTTCATTTATTTCTGATCTAATCTTTATTATTTCCTTCTTTCTACTGGTTTTGGGGGTTTGTTGTCATTGTTCTTCTTCTTTTTGTAACTCTTTTAAGTGTGAGGTTAGGTTATTTATTGGGGATTTTTCTTGCTTCTTGAGGTGGACCTGTACTGGTATATACTTCCCTCTTAAGACAGCTTTTGCTACATCCCAATGATTTTACGACCATTGTGGTTTTATTTTCATTTTTCTTGATATATCTTTTGATTTCCTCTTTGATAACTTGGTTGGCCCATTCATTGTTTAATGACATATTATTTAATATCCATGATTTTTGGCTCTTTCCAGATTGTTTCTTGTGGTTGAGTTCTAGTTTCATAGCATTGTGTTCAGAAAAATGCATAGTATGACTTTGATCTTTTTTAATTTGTTGGGACTAATTTTGTGGTCTAATATGTGAACTATTGTGGAGAATGTTCTTTGTGCATTTGAAAGAATGTGTATTCTGCTGTTTTCAGTTAGAATGTTCTGAATATACATTAAATCCATTTGGTCCAATATGTCATTCAAAGCCACTGTTTCCTTGTTCAACTGTTTCAATAATCTGCCCCTTGATGTTAAGTGGGATATCAATGTCCCCTACTATTATTGTATTATAATCAATTACTTCTTCCATGTATGTTATTAACTGTTTTATGTATTTGGTTGGGTGCCCAAATATTTACAATTGTTACATTGTCCCCTTAATGATTATATAGTGTCCTTCTTTTCTCTCTATAGTCTATGTTTCAAAGTCTGTTTTGTCCAATTAAGTATTGCTATGCTAGCTTTGTTTTCACATCCGTTTACATGATAAATGTTTCTCCATCTTCCCGCTTATAATCTACTTGTTTCTTTTGGTCTGAAATGAGTCTCTTGTAGGGAGCATATAGATGGGATTTTTTATTATTATTCATTCCGTCATCCTGTGCCTTTTCATTCAAACCTTTAGTTCATTTACAGTCAAAGTGATTATTAATATGTATTTATTGACATTTTGTTACCTGTTTTATGGTTGTTTTTGTAGTTTTTCTGTCCCTTTCTTCCATTGCTCTCTTCTCTCATGATAAGAAGGCTTTCTTTTATGGTATATTGGATTCCTTTTTCTTTGACTGTCTATTACTGGGTTTTGTATATGGTTACTATTAGGATTATACACAATGTGTTGCATATGACAGTCTATATTAAGTAGATGGTTGCTTAAATTTGAATTCATTCTTTACTCAGCTCCTGCAAATATATTTGGTATATGGTATGATACTTTATATACTTTTATTTTGTGTTTTCCTTGACTTCTTTTCACAGATATACTTATTTTACTGATTTTGTACTTACTTATTTCTGAATCTATTTTTCTCTTTCTTTTACACTCAAAGATTCCCCTTTAAGATTTCTTATAGAGTTAGTTTAGTGGTCATGAATTCTTTTAACTTATTTGTATGGGAAATTCTTTATCTCTTCTATTCTGAATGATATCCTTGCTGGATAGAGTGCTGGATAGAGTATTGTTGGCTACAGATTTTTTCCTTTCAGCATTGTAATATATCATGCCACTCCCTTCTGGCCTTCAAAGTTTCTTTCTGTTGAAAAATCCATTGATAGCTTTATGTAGTTTCCCTCGTATGTAATGGTTTTCTTTTACTCTTACAGCTTTTTTTTTTATTTTTTTTTAATTTTTTTTTTCAACGTTTATTTATTTTGGGGACAGAGAGAGACAGAGCATGAACGGGGGAGGGGCAGAGAGAGAGGGAGACACAGAATCGGAAACAGGCTCCAGGCTCTGAGCCATCAGCCCAGAGCCCGACGCGGGGCTCGAACTCACGGACCGCGAGATCTTGACCTGGCTGAAGTCGGACGCTTAACCGACTGCGCCACCCAGGCGCCCCTCTTACAGCTTTTAAAATTCTCTCTTTAGCATGACTTTTTGCCATCTAATTACTGGGTAGTTGGTGTGGACCTTCTTGGGTTGATTGTGTTGGGCAATCTATGTGTCTTCTGGATTTGAATTTCTGTTTCCTTCCCAGATTTGGAAAGTTTTCAGCTATTATTTCTTCAAATAAATTTTCTGTTTCCTTTCTTATATCTTCCTCTTCTGCACTCTTTGTAATGTGAATGTTATTACACTTGATGGTACTGCTAACTTCCTAAGTCTATTCTCATTTTGCATAATTTTTTTCTCATACCTGCTCAACTTGATTACAGTAAAACCTTGGATTGTGAGCATCATTTGTTCCAGAAATATGCTTGCAAGCTAAAGCACTTATATATCAAAGCAAATTTCTCCATAAGAAATAATGGAAACTCAGATGATTCATTCCACAACCCAAAATATTCATATTAAATGATTGCAATACTGTAATATAATACAAAATAATAAAGAAAATACAAAAATAAAGAAAAAAAATAACCTGCACTTACCTTTGAAAACCTTTGTGGCTGGTGTGAGGGAGATAGAGGAAAGTTATTGTGTAGGGTAACTTTCACTATCACTAACAGAATCACTGCTATTTATTGGCTCAATGGAATCTTTTTCTTTTTGTTCAACTTTAACAAGGAATCTATCCAATGACCTAGAATGAAACAAAGCATTCCTAAGCTTACTCTTATATGGAAAAGCAAAGGACTGTCCATATTTGCTTTGAAATGGCAAAAAATACACTAGTGCCAGTTGTGGTCACCTTACAACATTCTGAAAAATCACTGATTTCTGCCAAACACCATGGCCTGCGACCAAGTATCTAAGCATGGGAGACAATCACCCACAGTCTCACAGTGAGAAAAAAAGAGAGAGAGGGAAGAACCATTGGCTCAGTTGTGATCATGTGATGTTCAGCATCATGTACTACTCATATTGCAAGACATCGCTCATTTATCAAGTTAAAATTTATTAGAAATGTTTGCTGGTCTTGCAGATACTTGCAGAACAAGTTACTCGCAATCCAAAGCTTTACTCTACTTTCCATTACTCTGTCTCCCAGGTAACTGATTCATTCCCCTGCCTTTTCTATCCTTTTCTATTCCATCTAGTGCATTTTTAATTTCACTTATTGTGTTCTTTATCTTTGATTGGCTTTTTTTTTAATCTCTTGTTAAGGGCCTCACTAATGTCTTCCATTCTTTTCTCAAGTCCAGTGACTATCTTTATGGTCATTAATTTAAATTTTTTTTAAATTTTTTTCAGTTTATTTATTTATTTTGAGAGAGACAGCATGAGCAGGGGAGAGGCAGAGAGAGAGAGAGAGAGAGAGATCGAGAGAGAATCCAAAGCAGGCTCTACACTATTAGCATGGAACCCAATGCGGGGTTTGACCTCACAAACCATGAGATCGTGACCTGAGCCTAAACCAAGAGTTAGACGCTTAACCGACTGAGCCACCCAGGTGCCCTTTTAATTTAAATTCTTTATCAAGCATATTACATATTATCTCTTTTTCACTAAAGTCTCATGCTGTGGTTTTTATCCTGTTCTTTCATTGAGACATATTCCTTTGTCCCATTTTGTCTGAACCTGTGTTTGTTTCTCCGTGTTTGGAAAGTCAGCTACATCTCCTGCTCTTGAACATAGAGAACTTATGAAGAAGAGGTCCTATGTGTATTACATATGCCTTGCTGTTGTGCCTGAGCCACTTTTTCCTTCAGACCAGATGCCTACAGTGGCTCTCTTTGCCTGTTTTGGACAATGTTTTGTTCCTGTGGTGTTATTGGGGCAGTCTGGGGCTTCCTTGGTCTTGAGTTGAGTCAGCCCAGGTGTTTGCCTGCAACGCAATGCCACGGAACTACCAGGTGCTTTCCTTGTGTTGTCCATTGGCGGACAAGTCCCACAATCAGACCAGCTCTCTGCTCTAGCCCACTGCTCTACCCACAGTATGACTGGTGTGTGTGATTATCTTTCCATTTCCCCAGGGCAGAAGTCACTTTGCAGTGGTGCTGGCCTCTGTTAACACACTGCCAGGTTTGTGGCACCACTTTGGATGGGCACTGGACAAGAGTTTATTGGAGGGGGTGGATCTGTAATGTGCATGAGAGACAGAGTTTCAACAGGGTCTGGGTTCAGGTCCTCTGCAAGAGGGGACCAGCTATTATTGATAAGATGTACTCGTGCCTGGCTGGAAGGAGTGGGTCCATCAAACTATAGGCAGGCTGGGCATGGTATAAGCAAATTAGGTAGGGTGTTGGTGCTATGCTGGTTTCCACAGGTAGTCCTATATTTATTCTGTGAAGAGGAGAGGAAAATATCTCCTGCCAGTTCCTTTGTTCTTAGAGAGGTCCCCCAGTGATCTCTGTCTCTTGGGGACATGATCTGAGATTAGTAAATAACTCTCCCTCCAGTATGCCCCAGGCATTTTTCAAACTGTTGCTGCTAGGCTGTATCTCCATGGGCTGTCTCTTTAAAGGCAAGGACTCATCTTCCTCTAGCCCTCCTGGATCTCCCAGAGATGAGCCTACTGATTTTTGAAATTCAAGGTTTTATGTCCCATTGATTATAAAAACTCATGCAACTTGGCCTCTGGTTTTTAATGCCAAATTCTATGGGGATTTATGTTCCCTGTGCAGGCTTCCTGGTGTAATAGTCTGTTTCTCTCCCTACTCTGTGCCCATGATGTCCTTCCCTCACTCAGACAGACCCATATGTCCATTTAGCTCCAGACTGAATGTCCACCCTTCCCACCCTCTTCGATGTGACCTCTTCTCTACATTTACTTGTGGACTTTGCTCTGCCAGTCTGTGGGTCATTTTCTGGGTTATTTAAACCGATGTGAGTGTTATCTAGTTGTATCCATGTGATGATGTGAGCCTAGAATCCTCCTACTCTGCCATCTTTCTAGCCTTCATTTCTTTTCCGAAAGTACCCATTTAAAAATATTCTAGAGCATACTCTTTTATTAAGAAGGCCTGTCCTCTTGAGAAACTATTTTACCAGAGCCTGATTTATTCGAGTTTTATCAGAACTTAAATGACCTGGGGGAAGGGAAACACCCAAATCTAGTCTCTTCTATTTTTTGACAACTAAAGGGAGGATAGAAATACTGAGAAGCACTCTCAAATTTCGCACATCATTGCCACAGAGTGAAGGACTGAGGACAAATCGTAGAAGTTTAGAAAGCTTCCCCAAGTCCCACACTATACTGCTATACTACTAAAGATCTTTTTACCAAAGTTTCTTTTACCCATTACATTATAATCACCTGTCAACAACAACAAAAAAATTGTTAAGACATATGAAAATGAAATGTAGAAAACATAGTTTGAAGACACAGATTATCAAAATCAGACCCAGATAAGGTAGGAGTCATGGAATTACAGATTGTGAATTTAAAAGAACTATGATTGATATGTTAAGTGCTCTAATGGGAAAAAAAAAAGTATACAATATCCAAGAATAGATGAGTAGCTTATGCAGAGAGGTGGAAATTCTAAGGAACAATTTGAAATGCCAGAGATCAGAATCTCTTTGAGAGAAGCTCTTTGATATGCTCATTATGAGACTGACCATGGCTGAGTCTCTGAGTTGAAGAGATGTCAGTAGAAACCTCCCAAACTGAAAAGCAAAGAGAAAATGACTGAAAAATAAAAAAGGAACAGAATGTCCAAGAACTATGGGACAACTATAAAAGGTGTAAAAATATGTGTAATGGAAAAATGGAAAATATGTGTAAAGAAAATAATAATGGGGAGAAATATTAGAAAAACAAGGCCTGAGGATTCTCCAAATCAAGTGTCAAAAATAAACCACAGATGCAAGAAACCCAGACACACAAAGCAGGACACAAGCTAAAACATAAAACAAATCCTACACATAAGCATATCATATTCAAATCATAAAAATTCAAATATAAAAAAGGGATCCCAAAAGAAACCAAAGGAAAAAAACACCTTACCTATAAAAGAATAAAGATTAAAATTACATCTTACTTCTCAGAAACTGTGCAAGGAAAAATGGACTGAAATATTATTAAAAGTGTTAATACAAAACAACAACAACAATTTGAATCCTATGTTCTGCAAAATTATCCTTCAAAAATAAAGGAGAAATAAAAACATTCTCGGACAAATAAAAATTGAAGTACTTATTTCCAATAGACCTTTTTTGCAAGAAATGTTTAAAGAAGTTCTTTACAGAGAAAATTATAAGGTCAGAAACTCATAAATACATACATAAAGAGCACTAAAGAATGAACAAGTGAAGGTAATAAGAAAAAAATCCATTTTCTTCATTCTTAATTGATCTAATGGATAACTATTCAAAATAATAAGAGTAGCAATGTATTCTTGTGTGTGTATACATAATAATAAACATATATTCACATGCTTATGTATAAATGTATTAATTTCAAACAGAATATACTTGAGAGCAAGGAAAGTTATCAAAGTTAAAGAGGAACATTACATGATAATAAGGAACTCAAGTCTCCAAGAAAACAGAAACTCTTTAATGTGTATGAGTTGAACAACAGAATATCAAAATCCAGTTTACAACTGTAGCAAAAAATAAAATACCTAGGGATAAATTTAACCAAGGAGGTGAAAGACACATATACTAAAAACCAAAAGATATTGATAAAAAAAACTGAAGAAGACATGAATGAATAGAAAGATGCACCATGATCATGGATCAGAAGAATTGATATTGTTAAAATGTAGATAAATCTACAAATCGAAAAATCTACAAACCAAAGTAATCTGCAGACTCAATGCAATCCTTATCAAAATTCCAAATGCATTTTCCACAGATACAGAAAAAAATCCTAAAATTTGTATGGAACCACAAGGACTTGTATGGAAACCCAAATAGCCAAAGCAATCTTGAGAAAGAAGATCAAAGCTGAAGGCATTACAGTTCCTAATATTTCATAGCCATAGTAATTAAAATATTATAGTATTGACATAAAAACAGAAACACATTTTAATGAAATATAACAAAGATCTCAGAAATAAACGTATGCATATGATGAATTAATTTTCAACAAAGGAGCCAAGGATATACAGTGGGAGGACAGTCTCT
Organism: Lynx canadensis; assembly: GCF_007474595.2. Taxonomy (NCBI): domain Eukaryota; kingdom Metazoa; phylum Chordata; class Mammalia; order Carnivora; family Felidae; genus Lynx; species Lynx canadensis. The sequence continues at coordinate 32,804,828 of NC_044309.1, read as the reverse complement.
TCAATAAAAAGTGTTGGGAAAACTGGAGAGTGATATGCAAAGAGTGATTGTAGACCCCTATTTTATACCACAAGTGTGACTACATCAAACTAAAATGCTTCTGCAAAGCAAAGGTAATCATCAAAAAAAAAATGAAAAAGCAACCTACCAAATGGGAGTAGATATTTGCAAACCACATATCTGATAAGCAATTATTATTCAACATATGCACAGAACTCATACAATGTGATAGCAAAAAATAAAATGAATAAATAAATAAATAAATAAATAAAAATAACCCAATTTTTTAAGTGACCAAATGACCTGAATAAGTACTTTTTCCAAAAAAAAAAAAAAAAAAAAAAAAATGCAAATGGCCAACAGGTACATGAAAAAGTGTTCAACATCACTGATCATCAGGGAAATGTAAGTCGAAAATGAAATATCACCTTACACTTGTTACAATGGCTATTATCAAAAAGATAAGGTATAACAAATGCTAGAGCAGATGTGGAGAACAAAAATCTCTTGTATGCTATTGGTAGGAATGTTAAATGGTAAAGCCCCAATGGAGGTTCCTCAAAAAAGGTAAAAATAGAACAGTATGATTCATTAATTCTACTTATGGGTGTATATGGAAAGGAAATAAAACCATTATCTCAAAGCATATATGTACTGCCATGATCAGTGGAGCATTTTTCACAATAGCCAAATTATGGAAATAACTAAAATGTCTGTCAATGACTTATTAAATGAATGGATCAGGAAAACTAAAAAATTAGGAAATCTTACCATTTGCTGCAGCATGGATAAACCATGTTGGCATTATATTCTTTTTTTGTCATTAATCACTTTAATAAGCCAGTGAAAGACAAATACTACATGGTATAACTTATGTAGAAAATAATTTTTAAAAAGAGGTGAATTTATAGAAATAGAGAATAGAACAGTGGTTATGAGGGAATGGAAATGAGAAATAGTGAAAATTAATTAAAAGGTACAAACATTCAGTTACAAAATGAATAAGGTCTGAGGAACTAATGTATACATGGTGACTGTAAAACAAAACAAAACAAAACAAAAACAAAAACAAAACATGATAGTTGATAATGCTGTATTATAAAATTGAAATTTGCTAAGTAGTAGAATTTAAATGTTAATTACCTTGAAGGAAATCCTTTCACATTGTATACATATATGAAATCATCACACTGTATATTTTAAATATTTTATAATTTATTTGTTGATTATACCTCAAAAAAGTTTTAAAAAATGAATATTTGCACAAGTAGAAAATCTGAATAGGCCTATATCTTTAAAGAAATTTAATGAATAATTACTAACCTTCCAGAAAAGAAAGTACCAGGTACAGGTGGGTTCACTGGTGAATTCTACAAAACATTTAAGGGTGCAATTAGTCCTATTATCTTCTATTTCAGAAGATATAAGCAGATGAAATATTTCCTAACTCATTGTATGAAACTAGCATTAACTTAATACAAAGACCAAATACTTTAAAAGAGGAGAAAATTATAGACCAATGTTTCTTATGATTACAGATGCAAAAACCTTTAATGAAATACTAGCAAACTGAATTACAGTAATATATAGAAATAGTTTTATAAAATGACCAGGTGGCATTCATCCCAAGTATGTAAAGCTGGTTCATTATTTGAAAACAATTTACGGACTCAATCACATTGAGAGGCTGAAAGAGAAAAATCATATGATCATATCAACTGATGCAGAAAAAGTATTTGACTAAATCCAACATCCATTTATGATTAAAAAAAAAAAAAAACTCTCAGCCAACTAGGCATAAAGGAAAACTTCCTAAACTTGATAAAAAGCATATACAAAAACCTACAGCTAACATCATAATTGTGAAGAAATAGAAGTTTTCCTACTAAGGTAAGGAACAAACAAGAATGTCCCATTTCACCATTTCTTTTTAGTGTCATTTTGGAATTACTAATTCAATAAAACAACAATAACAACAAAAGCTATTGGGAAGTAAGAAACAGTACTGTCTTTGTTTTCAGATGACATAATGATCTGTGTTGAAAATCTGAAAGAATTAACAAATAAACAAACAAACAAAAAACAAATCCTGGAACCAATAGGCAATTATAGCAATATTGCAGGATATGAGGTTAATATACAACAGTAAATCACTTTCCTATATATCAGCAATAAAGAAGTGGAATTTGAAACTAAAATGTAATATTATTTACATTAACATTCAGAAAATGAGACATGTAGGAATAAATCTAACAAAATATATATAATACCTCTATGAAGAAAAGCATAAAATTCTGATAAGTGAAATTAAGGAACTAAAAAATGGAGAGCTATTTCATTTTTATGAATGGGAAGACTCAATATTGTCAACAAATGGTCCTGGAATAACTTTACATCCACATGTAAAAAGAAGAAAATCTAAACACAGACCTTACACCCTTCATGAAGATTAACTCAAAGTGAATCATGGACTTAAATGTAAAGTGTAAAAATACCAAACTCCTAGTAAGTAACATAAGAGAAAATCTGGAGTATAGTGATTACTTTTTAGATATAACACCAAAGGCATGGTCCATGAAAGAAATACTTGATAAACTGTACTTCATTAAACTTAAAAAATTAACAATTTCTAAGACAATGAAACAACAAGCCACAGACTGGTTGAAAATATTTACAAAAGACATCAGATGAAGCACTGCTATCAAGATATAAAACTTAAAATTCAACAAAGAAAACAACCTGATTAAAAAATGGACCAGAATGAGAGGCGCAGGAAGATGGCGGCGTAGGAGGACGCTGGGCTCACCGCGCGTCCTGCTGATCACTTAGATTCCACCTACACCTGCCTAAATAACCCAGAAAACCGCCAGAGGATTAGCAGAACGGAGTCACCGGACCCAAGTGCAGACGAGAGGCCCACGGAAGAGGGTAGGAAGGGCGGCGAGGCGGTGCGCGCTCCACGGACTGGCGGGAGGGAGCCGGGGCGGAGGGGCGGCTCGCCAGCCAAGCAGAGCCCTCGAGTCCAGCTTGCAAAAGCGGAGGGGCCTGACGGACTGTGTTCCAACAGCAAGCGCGACTTAGCGTCTGGGAGGTCATAAGTTAACAGCTCTGCTCGGAAAGCGGGAAGGCTGGAGGACAAGGGGAGGGTGAGCTGCGGAGCCCCCGGACGACAGAGCTCAGTTTGGCGGGAACAAAGGCGCTCGCCAGCGCCATCTCCCCCGCCCATCCCCCAGCCAAAATCCCAAAGGGAACCGGTTCCGGCCAGGGAAATTGCTCGCTCCGCGCAAACACCCAACTCTGTGCTTCTGCGGAGCCAAACCTCCGGCAGCGGATCTGACTCCCTCCAGCTGCCACAGGGCCCCTCCTGAAGTGGATCACCTAAGGAGAAGCGAGCTAAGCCTGCCCCCCCTCCCGCCTTGCACCTTGCCTTCCCACCCCAGCTAATACACCAGATCCCCAGCATCACAAGCCTGGCAGTGTGCAAGTAGCCCAGACGGGCCACGCCACCCCACAGTGAATCCCACCCCTAGGAGAGGGGAAGAGAAGGCACACACCAGTCTGACTGTGGCCCCAGCGGTGGGCTGGGGGCAGACATCAGGACTGACTGCGGCCCCGCCCACCAACTCCAGTTATACACCACAGCACAGGGGAAGTGCCCTGCAGGTCCTCACCACACCAGGGACTATCCAAAATGACCAAGCGGAAGAATTCCCCTCAGAAGAATCTCCAGGAAATAACAACAGCTAATGAGCTGATCAAAAAGGATTTAAATAATATAACAGAAAGTGAATTTAGAATAATAGTCATAAAATTAATCGCTGGGCTGGAAAACAGTATACAGGACAGCAGAGAATCTCTTGCTACAGAGATCAAGGGACTAAGGAACAGTCACGAGGAGCTGAAAAACGCTTTAAAGGAAATGCAAAACAAAATGCAAACCACCACAGCTCGGATGGAAGAGGCAGAGGAGAGAATAGGTGAACTAGAAGATAAAGTTATGGAAAAAGAGGAAGCTGAGAAAAAGAGAGATAAAAAAATCCAGGAGTATGAGGGGAAAATTAGAGAACTAAGTGATACACTAAAAAGAAATAATATACGCATAATTGGTATTCCAGAGGAGGAAGAGAGAGGGAAAGGTGCTGAAGGGGTACTTGAAGAAATAATAGCTGAGAACTTCCCTGAACTGGGGAAGGAAAAAGGCATTGAAATCCAAGAGGCACAGAGAACTCCCTTCAGACGTAACTTGAATCGATCTTCTGCACCACATATCATAGTGAAACTGGCAAAATACAAGGATAAAGAGAAAATTCTGAAAGCAGCAAGGGGTAAACGTGCCCTCACATATAAAGGGAGACCTATAAGACTCGTGACTGATCTCTCTTTTGAAACTTGGCAGGCCAGAAAGAATTGGCACGAGATTTTCAGGGTGCTAGACAGCAAAAATATGCAGCCGAGAATCCTTTATCCAGCAAGTCTGTCATTTAGAATAGAAGGAGAGATAAAGGTCTTCCCAAACAAACAAAAACTGAAGGAATTTGTCACCACTAAACCAGCCCTACAAGAGATCCTAAGGGGGACCCTGTGAGACAAAGTACCAGAGACATCACTACAAGCATAAAACATACAGACATCACAATGACTCTAAACCCGTATCTTTCTATAATAACACTGAATGTAAACGGATTAAATGCGCCAACCAAAAGACATAGGGTATCAGAATGGATAAAAAAACAAGACCCATCTATTTGCTGTCTACAAGAGACTCATTTTAGACCTGAGGACACCTTTAGATTCAGAGTGAGGGGATGGAGAACTATTTATCATGCTACTGGAAGCCAAAAGAAAGCTGGAGTAGCCATACTTATATCAGATAAACTAGACTTTAAATTAAAGGCTGTAACAAGAGATGAAGAAGGACATTATATAATAGTTACAGGGTCTATCCATCAGGAAGAGCTAACAATTATAAATGTCTATGCGCCGAATACCGGAGCCCCCAAGTATATAAAACAATTACTCATAAACAGAAGCAACCTTATTGATAAGAATGTGGTAATTGCAGGGGACTTTAACACCCCACTTACAGAAATGGATAGATCATCTAGACACACAGTCAATAAAGAAACAAGGGCCCTGAATGAGACATTGGATCAGATGGACTTGACAGATATATTTAGAACTCTGCATCCCCAAGCAACAGAATATACTTTCTTCTCGAGTGCACATGGAACATTCTCCAAGATAGATCATATACTGGGTCACAAAACAGCCCTTCATAAGTTTACAAGAATTGAAATTATACCATGCATACTTTCAGACCACAATGCTATGAAGCTTGAAATCAACCACAGGAAAAAATCTGGAAAACCTCCAAAAGCGTGGAGGTTAAAGAACACCCTACTAACGAATGAGTGGGTCAACCAGGCAATTAGAGAAGAAATCAAAAAATATATGGAAACAAACGAAAATGAAAATACAACAGTCCAAACGCTTTGGGACGCAGCGAAGGCAGTCCTGAGAGGAAAATACATTGCAATCCAGGCCTATCTCAAGAAACAAGAAAAATCCCAAATACAAAATCTAACAGCACACCTAAAGGAACTAGAAGCAGAACAGCAAAGGCAGCCTAAACCCAGTAGAAGAAGAGAAATAATAAAGATCAGAGCAGAAATAAACAATATAGAATCTAAAAAAACTGTAGAGCAGATCAACGAAACCAAGAGTTGGTTTTTTGAAAAAATAAACAAAATTGACAAACCTCTAGCCAGGCTTCTCAAAAAGAAAAGGGAGATGACCCAAATAGATAAAATCATGAATGAAAATGGAATTATTACAACCAATCCCTCAGAGATACAAACAATTATCAGGGAATACTATGAAAAATTATATGCCAACAAATTGGACAACCTGGAAGAAATGGACACATTCCTGAACACCCACACTCTTCCAAAACTCAATCAGGAGGAAATAGAAAGCTTGAACAGACCCATAACCAGCGAAGAAATTGAATCGGTTATCAAAAATCTCCCAACAAATAAGAGTCCAGGACCAGATGGCTTCCCAGGGGAGTTCTACCAGACATTTAAAGCAGAGATAATACCTATCCTTCTCAAGCTATTCCAAGAAATAGAAAGGGAAGGAAAACTTCCAGACTCATTCTATGAAGCCAGTATTACTTTGATTCCTAAACCAGACAGAGACCCAGTAAAAAAAGAGAACTACAGGCCAATATCCCTGATGACTATGGATGCAAAAATTCTCAATAAGATACTAGCAAATCGAATTCAACAGCATATAAAAAGAATTATTCACCATGATCAAGTGGGATTCATCCCTGGGATGCAGGGCTGGTTCAACATTCGCAAATCAATCAACGTGATACATCACATTAACAAAAAAAAGAGAAGAACCATATGATCCTGTCAATCGATGCAGAAAAGGCCTTTGACAAAATCCAGCACCCTTTCTTAATAAAAACCCTTGAGAAAGTCGGGATAGAAGGAACATACTTAAAGATCATAAAAGCCATTTATGAAAAGCCCACAGCTAACATCATCCTCAACGGGGAAAAACTGAGAGCTTTTTCCCTGAGATCAGGAACACGACAGGGATGCCCACTCTCACCGCTGTTGTTTAACATAGTGCTGGAAGTTCTAGCATCAGCAATCAGACAACAAAAGGAAATCAAAGGCATCAAAATTGGCAAAGATGAAGTCAAGCTTTCGCTTTTTGCAGATGACATGATATTATACATGGAAAATCCGATAGACTCCACCAAAAGTCTGCTAGAGCTGATACATGAATTCAGCAAAGTTGCAGGATACAAAATCAATGTCCAGAAATCAGTTGCATTCTTATACACTAACAATGAAGCAACAGAAAGACAAATAAAGAAACTGATCCCATTCACAATTGCACCAAGAAGCATAAAATACCTAGGAATAAATCTAACCAAAGATGTAAAGGATCTGTATGCTGAAAACTATAGAAAGCTTATGAAGGTAATTGAAGAAGACTTAAAGAAATGGAAAGACATTCCCTGCTCATGGATTGGAAAAATAAATATTGTCAAAATGTCAATACTACCCAAAGCTATCTACACATTCAATGCAATCCCAATCAAAATTGCACCAGCATTCTTCTCGAAATTAGAACAAGCAATCCTAAAATTCATATGGAACCACAAAAGGCCCCGAATAGCCAAAGGAATTTTGAAGGAGAAGACCAAAGCAGGAGGCATCACAATCCCAGACTTTAGCCTCTACTACAAAGCTGTCATCATCAAGACAGCATGGTATTGGCACAAAAACAGACACACAGACCAATGGAATAGAATAGAAACCCCAGAACTAGACCCACAAACGTATGGCCAACTCATCTTTGACAAAGCAGGAAAGAACATCCAATGGAAAAAAGACAGCCTCTTTAACAAATGGTGCTGGGAGAACTGGACAGCAACATGCAGAAGGTTGAAACTAGACCACTTTCTCACACCATTTACAAAAATAAACTCAAAATGGATAAAGGACCTAAATGTGAGACAGGAAACCATCAAAACCTTAGAGGAGAAAGCAGGAAAAGATCTCTCTGACCTCAGCCGTAGCAATCTCTTACTCGACACATCCCCAAAGGCAAGGGAATTAAAAGCAAAAGTGAATTACTGGGACCTTATGAAGATAAAAAGCTTCTGCACAGCAAAGGAAACAACCAACAAAACTAAAAGGCAACCAACGGAATGGGAAAAGATATTTGCAAATGACATATCGGACAAAGGGCTAGTATCTAAAATCTATAAAGAGCTCACCAAACTCCACACCCGAAAAACAAATAACCCAGTGAAGAAATGGGCAGAAAACATGAATAGACACTTCTCTAAAGAAGACATCCAGATGGCCAACAGGCACATGAAAAGATGTTCAGCGTCGCTCCTTATCAGGGAAATACAAATCAAAACCACACTCAGGTATCACCTCACGCCAGTCAGAGTGGCCAAAATGAACAAATCAGGAGACTATAGATGCTGGAGAGGATGTGGAGAAACGGGAACCCTCTTGCACTGTTGGTGGGAATGCAAATTGGTGCAGCCGCTCTGGAAAGCAGTGTGGAGGTTCCTCAGAAAATTAAAAATAGACCTACCCTATGACCCAGCAATAGCACTGCTAGGAATTTATCCAAGGGATACAGGAGTACTGATGCATAGGGGCACTTGTACCCCAATGTTCATAGCAGCACTCTCAACAATAGCCAAATTATGGAAAGAGCCTAAATGTCCATCAACTGATGAATGGATAAAGAAATTGTGGTATATATACACAATGAAGTACTACGTGGCAATGAGAAAAAATGAAATATGGCCCTTTGTAGCAACGTGGATGGAACTGGAGAGTGTGATGCTAAGTGAAATAAGCCATACAGAGAAAGACAGATACCATATGGTTTCACTCTTATGTGGATCCTGAGAAACTTAACAGGAACCCATGGGGGAGGGGAAGGAAAAAAAAAAAAGAGGTTAGAGTGGGAGAGAGCCAAAGCATAAGAGACTGTTAAAAACTGAGAACAAACTGAGGGTTGATGGGGGGTGGGAGGGAGGGGAGGGTGGGTGATGGGTATTGAGGAGGGCACCTTTTGGGATGAGCACTGGGTGTTGTATGGAAACCAATTTGTCAATAAATTTCATAAAAAAAAAAAAAATGGACCAAAGACCTGAACAGGCATATCACTAAAAAAGACAAACAGATGGCAGGTAAATATATGAAAAGATGCTCCACATCATATTTCATCAAGGAAATGCAAAGTAAAACAAGGAGATACTACCACATACCTATTAGTGTGCTCAACATCCAGAACACTGACAACACCAAATGCTGTGAGGACGTGGAGCAAAAGGAACTCTGATTCATTGCTAATAGGAATGAAAAAATGGTACAGCCCCTTTGGAAGACAGTTTGGTAGTTTATTACAAAACTAAAAATAATCTTACCATGCAATCCAGCAATTCCACTCCTGATATTTACCCAAAGTGCTTGAAAACATGTGCACCAGTAAAACCTCTTTTGCCCCCTAAGTCCTTCATTTCTTCAGAGAAGGTTAAGACCCATTAGTACAAAAGCCTACTGGCACCAAATTTAAGTCTTCACATGTCCAATAATTTTAAACATAGCTCAAGTAAGTAGATTTTTAACCATTTAGAGTTTGCTTCCTTTTCATACCCACAATATGGCACCTAACATCTGCTAGTCATAGATAAGCCCTTGCCCTATAAATACCCAACACCAGTACTGCCTGTCAGAGCTGTATGACTGAGACTTCCCCTCTGTGGTGCTAAATGACATCACAGAGACATATAAGCCAATTCCTTTATCCTCTGGAGCTCCTTGCCCTCCTCCCCCTTCTGAATAATTACCCCAATACAGGAGTTCCTGACAGTCTCCCTCCCAGACATCTAAATCTATCCAAGCATCACCCAACAAAGCTTGTGTGGGTTAGTGCCTCATGATCATACCTTTTTCTTTAATCAACCCTCAAATCCCTCAAACCTCCCAGTGTAGTTATAAAATAGAAACACTAAGAATCCTTGTGGTAATAGAACTATTTTGTATCTTGACTGTGGCAGCAGATGCATAAAACTAGATGTGATAAAATTGCATAGAACTGAATAAACATACAAAATGAATACAAATAAAACTGGGGAAATCTGAATAAGATCAATGGGCTGTATTAATGTCAATTTCCTGGTTGTGATATTACATTATAGTTTCTTAGGGTATAACCATTGGAGAAAATGGGTAAAAGTACACAGTATCTCTCTATTTTACAACTGCATGTGAGTTTTCAATTCTATTTTAAAAAAATGCTTAACTTTTAAAAAATCATCATGAGAACATTTTAGGATTACTTCTTACAGTTTAGTATCATTTTAATTTTGGGGTACATATGTTGAAAACACCACAATTCTTCTAGGACTTAGGGCTCTCTGAAGGTCCAAATAAAGCTCTACACTGTCTAGGTAATTTTCTGAAGAAAATACACACACACACACACACACACACTCCCTAAACTCTGAGAATTTGTAGTACAAGACAGATGATGTACCATGCTGGACTCCTGTGTATTAAATGCTGGTGTCCTTCTCAGGCACAGGTTACATTGATCACTTCCTTGCTCTGAAAGGCCTCAGATATTCAGCACTCTTTTATTTTATATTTTATTTTATTTTATTTTATTTTATTATCTTATTTTATTTTATTACTTCTGAGGGCATTTTTTTGAAATTTAGTTCCAACTCCCTAATCCTGATTCTCCCACCCAAATTCTCTAGAGTAGGATAAAGATTAAGTTTGCTCTTGACCTCCTCTTTTCAAAGCAGGCCCCTGTCTGCCTTTTTAGTAGTATCCCCTGATCTCAGCCCAGATCCAGGGAATATACTCTATATCACAATGCAGGTAGGAGAGATTTTAAAGAGATTGCTTATGTGCTTTTCAGTCCCCAAATCTAGATTGGGTTCTGGAATACCACATCCTCCATCAGGAGAGGAATTGAAATAATCGCTTGCAGAAAAATCAGTTTTCCACTTAGTTTTCCTGAAGCTGAACTTTCAATGTTTAGCCCATCCCTTCTTCTCTATTTTTAGAAGACCAACAATAAACACCTAAACAAAATAAATAATAATAATAATAGTAGTAGTAGTAGTAATAATTCCAGATGGTGATAGCTATTTGAAAGAGAAAAAGGAAAAAAAAAAGCAAACAACATGAATGACGCTGTTTAACATGTGAGTGTATCAGGTAAGTCCTGTCAGTAATTATGACATTTAGGATTTGAACTAAGATGTGAAAGTTAAAGAGCCAATCATAAGAAGATAAGCAGGGAAGTGGCAGTGAGGAAGGAGCTGTGACCCAGCTGAGAATACTTATGGTAAAAAGGCCCTGGGGTAGGAACAAGGCCAGGACTAAGCGAAGGAGGCAAGGCACTTAGGATGCAGAATGTAAGGAGATACTCAATCTCAGGGTCTGCTTTTGGACCTATACAGGCCTGAGAGTGAGCACTGCCTTATATTTTGTGGCCTTGGCACCTCATTTATAAGCAGCACTGAGTGTCTCTGTGCAAGTGCGGAGTCAGTTCCTGAGAGCGAGTGCCTTTTTAAATTGTGTGCCCTAGTGCCTCAGTAGTCTTCCTCAGTTCCAACCATAGGTAAGAATAAGTTTGTGGCATTGAGGAACAGAAAAAAAGACAGTATGTCTGGACAATGTTAAATTGTTGCTGAAGGGTAGGCATGAGCCAGATTGAGTATGGGTTTACTGACAAGAAAAAGCAATTTTAATTTTATGAATAATATGAAATTACCAGAGAGTTTTAAGAAGGAGAATGCTATGATCTAGTTTATGTTCTTAAAAACTCATACTAACTTCTTTGTGGATTTAAATGGGGAAAGTGTGGAAACAGAGAGACCAGAAAGGAGGCTATTTTTGGTGTTCAGGCAAGAAATTACGATAATTTGTACAATTTGGTAGCAAGAAATGAAGAAAAGCACACAGACTAAAAATGAATTTTGGTATAGCATGACCACCTGGTTGAAATGGATGTTGTTGAAGATGTGGAACGTGAAAGAGAATTGTGCAATTGTGAACTGCATTTTTACCATGTGATTTGAGACTCAGTTATGGATCAATGAGTACTTAGAAAGAACGTTTGCCAGGTGGACAAAATCAATTCAAATACATATAGTTTCTTGTAGACATCTCCTTGTACTATGTATGAGGGATTTTCCTCTTGGATAAAAAAGGTTGCTAGCATCAGCTGTGTTGTCCCTTCATCTTCAACTTTATTGGGTATTGAAAAATTGTTCTAAAGGAGCTTATATCAAACTTAACCTCCCAAGAACAATGTCTATTAGCATCACTAAAGAAAGAATTCCAAAGAAAACACATGGTTTTGTTTTAAACCCCAGCTGGGCTGTTCAAGTACAACAAGCTTAGCCATTTCTGTCCTGCACTCCTTCGGGTTTCTTTTTATACCGTCACTCTCTCTTTTCTACCCTGCCACTTCTCTCCTCAGCATGTAGCCTGAAACATTTTTCCCACATAAGAGAACTACTAGATTTGAATCTTTTTTTTTCCCCACTATATTGTGGGATCTTAAGCAACTTACTTTACTGGCCAGGTTTTAGTTTCCTCATTTATTAAATGGAAATAATAGCAATACCTATCTCTGCTATTAGGAACAAATAGTAAATGTAAAAATATAAAATAAGCATCTAGAAAATTGTATGACACGTAGTATGTGCTTAATAAACTATTATTACTTAACAGAGAAAAGTGAAGCCTTTGGATAAGAATTTCTTAATTTCTACCTATAAATGATCTGTATCATGCTTACTCATACTTCCTTTATTCTTATATAATTGGATAATGTTAGCCTTCTAACTCAGTTTAATCCTTCTACCTATAACTGGATCCCAAACTTCCAGCCTCTTTTGGGTCTGGAATGTTCCTTGGCTTAGGTATCTTCCTTTTCTATATCTTTAGTCTCTCTTAACTAATATTTCTCCTACACACACAAAAATACAAACATGCACTCTGCACTCCCTGTTCCCAATTTCTCATCCTTGTTAGTTCAGTCTTCCATTGCAAGAATTCTCTCTTCAGTTATATCTAATCTGTTATTTATGTAGCTCCATTTTTTTTCAATTTCAATGATTATATTTTTTTATATATTATATTTGGTTATTTTTAACCATATCTATTTTAACTACATAGTATATTGTTATTTTTTCATATTCCTCTTCTTTCTTTGATATCTTCAGTCATTTTAAACATGTTTATTTATAGCTTCACATAGATTTATTATTTGAAATTCTTTGAGGTACAGTTCAGCTGTTTACCTATTTGCTGACTCTTGCTCCTGATATATTACCTACTCATATTTCTCATAACAGTCCATCTTCAGTGGCATTTCATCTGTGGAATTTTTATTTGGACTAACTTGAAGAAGTAAGGTTTAATTTTAACTTCAATACTTATTACTGACCTAGGACCATGTTTGAGTTATTTCTCAGCTTTGAGCTTCCAAGATAGTGAGGGGTATATTGGTTGGAACCAAAAGCTGTAGAAGAAAAAGGCAATAGCTATAAACTCTCAAAAAGAGTTTTTTTTCTCCCCACTTACTACACAGAATAAGATGACCTTCTTTCTTTTTGTTTCTTTTTTCCTTTTTACCTTATATCCCAGGAAGGATTTTTCTCAGTGTATTCCTTGACAGGCATTTTAACCCTTCAGAGACTCTAGCTTCTTGTGAGGATATTAATTCAAACCAGTTGGGCCCAAGGTCTTACATCCTTCCATGTATGTCTCCTAGGTCCCAATGACTTGAAAAGTAAATGTCCTCTTATGTTCTCCCATAGGGTCCTGCACAAGCTTCTTTCATTATATCCCACATGATGTGATAATTCCCTTCCCTATCATCTACAGATCCCTGTAAGATAAGGACTGCCTTTCCTCTAGTGCAGAGCCTGGCACATTGCAGGCATTTGATAAATATTCACTAAATGATTAAATTAGTGACTAAAGGGATGACCCAGTTAGCTGAAAATATGGGGCAGGATCATGGAAAACTAAGTATAGAATAGTTTCAAATTAGCTAATCCTCTATGGCTGGTAGAATAATTACTTTGTCAATCCATTCAAGTCCCACAGTATATCCACTAATGTTAACTCTGAACCTAATATGTGCTTAACAAATATTTACTAGAAAAATATTTTTAATTTTTTCTTTGATATACATTTGAAAAGGTATGAAATTAAGTGTGTAGGTATGGAAGAGATAGAATAATGCTGCCTCCATGTTACTCTAGTTTAATACAGCTGAATGGGGATGTAGAATCTGAAGGAAGGAGGGAAAGAGAGCCAGGATATTGTGGCTCACAAATATTCCACCTCCTCTGTCTGTCTCCAAGACCTTCTGTTTAGCAAGTCTCTTTTCCAGCTATATTTTCCCAAGAACATACTCTGTGAAAAGCAAGAGTAAGGATTCTTTTTTTTTCTTTTTTCTTTTAATTAAAGCATATTCTAAATCTCCCAGAAAAGCTTTCTGGTATTGTTCCTTGATTTGTGTTATTGTTTTGCATCAGGGTATTGATTTTGACTTTAATATTCACTGAAAGTGAAATTAGACATGGTTAACTGTGAGCTGTTGTCATCTGTGAAGCAACCAATTATGTTTTAATAACTGTTTTGCAATGAAGTAATATTCCTGTTTCTCTCCTCTGGGGAAACAAATTCTATAAGATTTTCAGAACCCAGCTATCTCACAATGGATTTGCTTCCCCTCATTACCCTTATCCTGTCACCATATTTCCACTCTACTGTTCAGCATTCTAAGTATGTGTGCCAAGGTAAATAAATAACACTTCAGAGTATCCAACAACTCTACCTTAATAACCATACAGCCACCAAATTAGAGATATGTCATTTACCAGACATAGCAGCTCACTTTTTCTTTCTTTCTTTAATTCCCTTAAGGTCTTTGGCAGTTCAGTCTGGAAAAGTAAAAGCTCTTTACCCAAAAGACATTTAGCAATTTTAAACTCCTCTTTCAGATGGTCTCAAGAAAGAAATGGAACAGAGGTGGGGAGGTGGGGAGGGGTTCTTACGCCAGCTGTTAGAAGCAATCTTGGCTTGGAGAAAAATGTCTAATCCAACCACAACACACTGGAAACGCTGGAGCTGTCAATTTCAGTGGAGTAGTTCCACAGAAGGCCAAACACCCAACTGCCCAGGCTTTTCATGAACAATTCTCATCGTTATTTCTCTCTGTGTAGCTGGACCCTTTCAGCAGGGGCTGGGATTTATACAACAGAAGGTAATGTCAACAACAGCCAAGGCTGCCTCTTCAAATTACCTCTGCACTGCCCCAGGCAGTGCTCAGCTCGGTCCTCTGGCTCATACTTCAAATCTGGAAACCCACTGAAAACCCCTGCTATGCAAGCCTTTTTATTTAGATTCAGGTGGCTTTATTTTCACTTTTCTTCTTTCCATTATGTTCAGGATACTCTTTCTGAAAGGCAGATTAGACGTTCAACCACTCTGACTGCATTTGACTAAAATCCCAAGAGATCCCCATTAAAAATCCACACAGGCTTTGGGGGAGCTACCAGGGGTTTGTTGTTGCTTGTTTTTGCTTGAAGCATAAACCAGTTTCTTGGCTTTTCTGTGCCTGGTGCTGCCCAACTGGTAGGAGAGCCTCTGCCAGGCAGTGAGGAATTACATGTTACATCTATTAAGCTCAGCCATCCTTTTTTCCCTTTCTTTTTTCTTTTAAATCACACAATTAGAGTGTATTTGGGGATATGAGGTCTTGAGTTTCTGCATCCTGCTTCTATCAGCTGCTTTTACTCTCACATCTGCAATAACCATCTCAACTGGGAGTCTCCGGGGCGAAACTGAGCATCGAGAGGAAGAGCTGTTTTGATTGAGAGCCAGAAGGTCTAAATGTCTTCCAGCGGAGATGTACCTCTTCAGCCGAATATTACCACATCCAGCAACAGATGTAAAACTCATCTCTTTCCTCAAGGGTATGACAAAAGAGCAAAAATCCCAGAAGCCAGGCTGCATTTTCACCCAGCCCAGCTCAAATAGGCTGAGAGCTAAATGAAGAATGTGTTTCCCATTTGTATTCCCTCCTAGTATTTCTGACAGAAGAGAGATCACTCAGGTGCCTGGATAGTAGCAGAAGAAACAAAAGAAGGAAAGAAGAAGATGGCACTTTATCTGGCTGGTTCGGCTGAAACCAAATTGAGAGAAATAGCATTTATTGAGCATCAGAAATTTATTAGGCATTTGCCATGTGCTAGGAAGTGTGCCTCATGGTATGTTTCTAATACTTAATGTGATTATTTTATTAACACTATATTCTAGTCTTGAGGCAAGGATGATTCTAGCCCCCATTTTCATCTGAGGTTTTTCCAGCCACAGAGCTATTATGTGACAGAACAGAAAACTTAAATCAAGTGTGTTTTGAGTTCAAAGTCTGTGCAATTTCTAGCTTATTATGATGCTCTTATGGTAGCATACAAAATTATATCAAAAATTAAGATTACTATTTCACTGAGTTATGCCATTTAAATACTAAAATCACAGCGGTGACATAACCCAAAGAAAAGCTTGTTGTAGGGTCATGGGCAGCCATATAATCAATAATTATCTTTTCAATATTGAGTATAAAAGTGAAAGAAAGTAAAAAATACTTTAAAAATTAATAATATTTGTTGTGAATCTGCTTTGTGCAGAGAAAGCACAGCATTAGCAGTGTTGGTGCTACCACAATAAACCAGAAAGGACCAAGGATACACAGCTTCATACATAACAACAAAATTGCATAATCAAAAAGGAAAATCAAACCAACAGCTTGATTTTTTGAATATTAAAAATATAAATATTTCTACTTTTAAGTGTATTTAATTATGAAATCTTGATACATAGTTAAAAAATCTTTAACTCAAGAAGACATAAAATATTCATTTAATTAACCAAGCAGTTAGTGAAAATCTACTTCATATCATAAACTATGGTTGGCTCTGGAAATACAGAGATTAAAGATACCTGTTTTACCCTAAGGGGAATTATAAGCTTACAAAAGTCTTCACAACAGATTTACTTCCAATGTTCTTTAATAAATGTGCTCCAGTTGGATCCTTGTTTGTCATAAGCACTATGACATTTGGCAAATCAAGGTAGCATGATGGAAAAGCTGTCAAATTAGGGTTTTGGACCTTGTCCTCAAACCTCTCTAACATTTAATAAATGGTGACTATTCTATTCACTAAAAGTAAGTCTCTTTATATCTTTAGATAGTAATTCTCTCATCTATAAATTAAGAGGTTTGATAGATAGGAAAGCCCTCTTGGAACTATTGTATCTATAATTCTTTAAACCTAATTTCGAAAAGGCTCATGTGTAGGAGATATTGAAGACTGTGTCACAGTCAGCAACTAATATCAGGGAAAGAAAAGTTAAGGCTAATTTTCTACAGCAGCTACTTTTGCTACAAAATAATAGAATTCATTTCCTCCTCTCTGCCCATTGCACCTCGGCATGGCTGTTAACCAGACTTCAAATTGACAGGTTTAAAATTCCATCTCATTTCTTGCCCACCCTAAGCTCAAATATCTAATGAGCAGAAAAATGACCAGAAGACAGGAAAGAGGATAAAAACAAAGTACTAGGATGATAACAAAGAATGTGACAGCTGAGAACTGACTGCTACTTGTTGACCTGTTCAGGGAGCTTCTTGAATAAATATATGCGGTTTAGTTTTTTAACAAGGTTTATTTTTCAAGACCCTTCCCCACAAGAATAGTAAAAAAGAAGTAAAACAAGATCATTTATTAAAATGGTTTCAGGCATTCAAAAATCAGAAGAAAGAAAGATGAAGTGTAAAAAGAAATCTGGGTCTTTCTAGAAAGACAACAGATAGTAAAGGATTGAAAGCCTCTAAGTCATAAGCATTTCCTGGCATGAGCTTAATCTGTTGTCCTCTGTGACAGTCCCAGTTACAGCCTTGAAGGAAGCTCCTATCAGTGGCACCCACCAGCACCTATCCGTGGGTGTGTGGTCACCAGTGAAATCTCCCCGCAGTTAGTACAGCTGTCACCCATGCCACTCTTATGTGGTCGCACCTTCTGATAGCAGTTACTAATTCTCTAAGCACCTGTCCTTTCACCCTGTCATCTGGTCACACACATTCTGAAGCTGTAATTCTGCATAGTGAAATTCTCTCATCTCCACCCCCACAGAGTGGTTCTTTCGAAAGCTAGCCCTGGAAAAGGCTAGAGACCCATTTATTTCTCATATCTCAATCCCACCCCTGTCAATACCCAACACTCTCTCTCTCTTTCTCTCTCTCCCTCTCTTTCACATACCCATACCCACCCACACACACCCCACACACACACTTTTTTCATGAGAAAACCAAGGTCCAGAGATATAAAGCAGCTTAAATCAGTGTACTAGTCCCTCGGCGTTCATTCCACCCTCTGTATCTCCTAAGGATGGTAATTAAAGGAGCTCTTTGAGATGCAGCTTGATCATTCAAAGGAGTTACACTAGGGAAGACCCATAGTGCTGCACAGCATCATACTCCTTGCTTCCACTTTCTTCTTATTATGCAGAAACAACATCTGCACACGTGCCACAGGAAGTCTTCCAAGGAAATGTGCTCTTTGTCACTTCATGAAGGCCGTGTCTAAATTTGGGCACTAAGACAAAGGAATGGTGGAAAGAGCATGGTACTTGGCAACAGCAGGTTATATTATTACTACTTATTAATTTTATACTTTTATGTAAGTCATGCAAACATCCTCATGTTCTAAATTTAAGCATGGTATATGAAAATAATTTGTGAATAGTGAATGTGTTGGGAATACTGGATTTAGCAAAAGCCTCATTTTTCTTTTTATATACAAACCCTGCTCCAGAAGAAACAAAAAGCAGATGTGGAAACAGTTCAAGCTACAGTCCTAATTGTTTTACTATCCCCAAACTAGTTATGCAAACTAAGCTCCAAAGGGACCCTGAATTTTTAAGAAAGAAAGTGTTTTTTAATAATCATAGTCGTTTGTCAAATGCACTCTAATCATCATTGGGATTTGTATAGTGCTTTACACAAAGTTCTTTATAGCTTCCAAAGAGCTTTTTCTTTCATTAATTGTAGTCATAGCATTATTAAGCAGTGAATTTGGGCTTGAAACCAGGTCTTCTAACTCTTATACTAGTATCCTTTCAGTTTACCCAGTATCTGAAAATTGTGTGGTGAATCTGAGATTATGAGAGGAATGGTGTGCATGTGAATTTAGGACTATTGTTTTTAAGTAAACCAAACAATGTTAATGGTTTAAGGGACCTTTTACTACTAGGAAGTCAACACATTTTATGCACAGATAAATGGAAGCCTGAATAGGAAAGAAAATTTCAAGTTTGGAGCTATCTGATGTTACATCCTTGGCTGGAATTCAGATATCCTGATGACTACATTACATTCACCCTGGGCACATGCACACAGATTGCTGCTAGCACACAGATCCTTGATTTAATTAGTCATTGACTTTTCTCCAAGTGGGAAGAGCCATCTTGGCCAACTCACTTTGAGGATCACATTTCCATTACCAATAATAGACAAGCACGCTGGCACGCATTGTAGAAAAAGAGAGGAGGTGTAGTGAGGTGCTTTTGGGCACAGTTTCCTCAGAAGATAGGGACTCAAGAGAGAGGCAACACTTTCTTCTGCCTGTGGAAGTTGTTTAGCTGTGGATGTGATGCCTGGAACTGCTGTAGCTAAAATGTAATCCTTAGGAACCAGCCTTAGAATATACTCAATTTAGGAAATGAATTAATCTTCATTATTTAAGTTTAGAGTTTTGTGTAGCAACATAATGCATTCTTATTAGTTTAAATCACTTTGAGTTGTAGTGCCAGGCATTGTGCTTAATAAAGATAAAATATCCACATGGATGGATGGACAAATGGATTAATGGATGGATGATAGATGGATGAGTGGATATATAAATTAATATAATTATATAACTACAACCATCTATTATTTAATGCTCATGATAATCCAGAGCCAAAACTATTATGTGTATATTACAGAAAAGGAAGATACAGCTCAGAGGAGTTAAATATCTGTCCAAGGTTATATAGCTTTTGAGTGACATAACCAATTCATACTCATCCTACCTGACACAACATCCATGCATCTACTGCTTCCTAATACAATTTAGAGATACAAGGAATGAATATCTGAACAGTAATGAATGTTTTCCATTTCTAATGGTACAAATAGCTGTTTCATAACAAAGTACAGGT
Source organism: Lynx canadensis (assembly GCF_007474595.2). Taxonomy (NCBI): domain Eukaryota; kingdom Metazoa; phylum Chordata; class Mammalia; order Carnivora; family Felidae; genus Lynx; species Lynx canadensis. The sequence goes on along the minus strand of NC_044309.1, from coordinate 32,784,972 downwards.
GATTACCCGGAGAATAGCTTTCTACACACAAAATTAGAACTAATTTCTCTATTTATTGAGTAGTGACCCAACAATTCAACAAAGTAACTAGAATGACTACATCATCTATCAGCTAATTCAGAACACTTTTGAGAGTGAAATGACATACTATTAATAATTAAGCCATCACAATAAGCATATACCCAACTGTTCTATGATAATTGGGATATATGGTCAATCTAAAGGTAGCCAAAGTGCACGTCTTGGATCTCTCTGTTAAAGACATCAACATAAAGAAAAATACAAATGAAATGATGAGAATTGCCTCATCCTCTCCCTGTGCAATTGAATCACTCCATACCCTTCCCTATTACACATAATAATTAATAATTTGTTCTGAAACTAAGAGTAAAAAATATAGTTCAGGAGTTTGGGGGTGACTTGGGGGTTGAAAGCAAACAGTTCCAGAAAGAACTCAAGCTAGATAAGCAGTAATAATGGTACTTATCATTTTACCAACTGACAGGCAGGGAAGAACAATGTAGGAGAGGGAAACTGTGCCATGAAAAATTGAAATAAAGAAGAAAACAAAATAGAGAGAAAATACAAAAGAGCTGGTCCTGAAAGAGAGCTGGTATCCAGGAGCGTATTTTACTTGCCCTATTTCACCATAACCCTGGGATACTTTTAATTACTTGGCTCTTTTACAAACAGCGCCTGACTATTTTGTCAGAGGGTCAAGGATAACAGCGGGACCTGCCCTTTCCTTGTGCTTAAAGGGACACCACCCCCATATACTTTCAGGGACACCCAACCTGGAACGACTCGTCAAGGACACGCATTTTTCCTGAGCGATCTTTCCCCAAAAAAAGCCTCTCCCGGAGACTGTGCTTGCTAAACCCGTGAGAAGAAGTCGGCATCATCAGACACTGTCTAATAACCCAGAATAAGATTTTGTCTGAGGTGCAGCAAATGCCTAGTCGATCTCATATTTAGTACTCACACTGAGACATGTCCAGACAATGGAATTAGAGACACAAAAAGGAAAACCAATGAATAAAATGCCAATGTTTAAAAAAAAATTTTTGGAGAAAAATAAGACATGATTCTTTTTCTTTTGCCTTTTTTTTTTTTAACCAGTTGAGGAAATGTGCCTTTTTCCTCAAATGACATAAATTACACTTTACTAACTAAGCCATTAGATTAAAACATTCATTTTAATAGGATGCAAGAAGATTTAAACTGGGAATTTATCATATAGCAGAGTTAATTAAAAGGATGCTTGTGTAGAAAAATCCAGCCTATTTTTACATAAGAATGAAAAAACAATCATGCCCATAATAGGGTTAAAAAGGATATCATTTTCATATTTGTTACTTCTTCTTTAAGTTTTATATTTTGCTTCTCTCCTTAACTGTAAATCTTTAACATTGCATAACCCCAATTAAGAAAAATAAAAAGCAAAATGAGAGCCTGTATTCATAGAGGAATGCTCTTGGCTAAGGCCCCAGATATTTTTTGTATCTCCAGTGAATTGCTTGTAAAATTTCCAGGAAGTTTGGGAAAACTTTGCATTGACATCACTCAGCAAACCTTGGAAAAGTTTTACCAGGGGAAAGATTGGAAGCCAAGCTGACCGTCTGGGGTACTGATCCTGTGATATTTGTAGACTCGCTTAATGCTGATGAATTTTGCAGAAATCTCCATTCTCTCCTTCTCTCCTAGGTTTCTAGTTTATTCAGGAATAAGTTAATAATTTAACCATGTTTTGTTTTATCTTTTCTCCAGTTTTTCTGCCTTCTCAGAATTTTGTTATCTTTGTTAAATATTTTTGTTGATGTGGAAAAGCAAAGAAACTAAATTTTAGGTTTATTTTACTTTAAATCAAAAAATATATTGCCAACCTACACAATTGATAAGTTTATACATAAAAATTGTATTATGTTTGTATATTTAAAATTATGATTGGAAATTGTCAATTTTAATTTAATTTAATTTAATTTAAATGTGAATCTTACAAAGAAATATTGTATTAGTAAGAATATATTTTTGAGACAAAATATGTGAACTAAAAAAAGTGTGAGCATTTACATGTTGTAGTGTTCACTACTGTGTACTTTTGGTTAAGTGTTTTTGGTAACAGTTTTATTGAGATATGGCACATATCACACAGTTCAACAATTTAAAACTGTACAATTTAATAGTTTTTGTTATATGTGTATATGTACAGTCATCATCACAGCCAAATTTACAATATTTTCATTACCTTAAAAAGAAACTCCATATGTTAGCTATAGCCTCCTTATCTCCCTCCCCCTATTTCCATCCTCAGTTCTAAGCAGCCACGAATCTATATTCTGTCTTTATAGATCTGCCTCTTCTGGAAATTTCACATAAACAGATTCAGGTAATATGCGTTGTTTTTATGACTTGCTTCTTGTACTTAGCTTAATGTTTTCAAGGTTTATCCTTGTTATGGTGTGTATCAATATTCCATTCCTTTTAATGACTGAATAAAAGACTTTTTAAGTATCTAGATTTGAATTGTTTTTTTTTTCATTTAAGTCATTAAATGACTTAAAATGAAATTCTGATCTGCATTGATATTTAGGATGCTTCAAAAATATATTGATTTTAAATTCTTAATATTCTAAAATTTTCTATATCTTGCTAAATTTTTCTATAAAAATAATGTATCAAGTAACAAACCTTCTCTTTCTGAAATCTATCAACAAATAACTAAGTGTTCAGTAAAAATATACATGATTATTTGTTCAATAGGGTCAGGTTTTTTTAAAGGAATGAATCAGGTAAGATTTATTATAGATATTTTGGGAGAAAACTTTTACAACTGAAAGGATTTCAAGCATGTTTTGTGTTATTACATGATAGTTATTATTTATTGAAGACATTATTTATTGGAGTGCTTACATGTGAAGTGCTTAGTTCTTTGCACCTTCATATTTATTGGACACTTATGTCAACATCTCCCCCAGCTGACAGATGGAGGAACTGAGGCTTTCTTAATTTTCTGGATATTTCTCAAGATAACAAGTAACAGAACCTAAGTTCAAACCCAGAGCCTAATTTCATATCCTATTTTCAAAACCCTATTTCAAAACCATTACTATGACAAATGTAAATAAGTGGAAAGAATTTTAGATGGGATACTAAACACCTAGATTCTGTAGTTAACATTATACAGTATTTGATTTATCACATTTCAATCCATTTGTTCATCCCTTTGTCAGTCCATCACCCCATATTATTTTTTAAATTCAGTTCATAGCAGAGTCCAGTTTGTGGCATTAGGCAGCTCAAAGCATAAATCATGGCTCACCTTCTTAAAATAGTTTCTCAGGCTAACCTCCGTTTCCTCATCTGTAAATTGGAAACAGTAATAGTACTATGGAAGATTCTTTGTAAGAACGGTCCTAATTTTACTCCTAAAGCTATGTCCCATTGTAAAGTGACTTTATAACTCTTCCCATCAAGAGGCAGAGTCTATGTTCCTCCCCTTGAATTAGCGCTGGTCTTGTGGCTTGTGACTTGCCTTGGGCAACAGAAAAGCAGCAGAAATGATAGTGTGCTTGTTCTGGACATAGACTCCAGGAATCTTCTGTCTACTCTTTCTCTTAGAAACCTTCCCAGCTGCTACATGAAGAAGCTTAGGCCAGAATGCTGAAAGCAAGATACCATATGGGGCTATAAAAACAATACAGCTCAACCCATTCTAGACCAACCTGCCTCCTGATAACCCAACAGCTGACCACAGATTCACAAGGGAGCCCAGCAAGATCAGAATAATCACCCAATGGGCTCTAGCTTAAATAGCCAACCCACAGAGAATCATGAGCGAAACAAATATTTATTGTTTTAAGCCACCAAGTCTTGGTGTAGAACACAATACAAAATTGATACAAGAATCTACTTCACAGAAGTATTGTGAGGATTAAAAAAGATATAAATGCTTGGAGTTGTGCTGATATGCAGGAAATAGTCAGTACTAATATTAACAATCATAGTTACCATCATCATCATCATCATCATCATCATCTAGGCATAAACTACTATGGTTTCTTAATGGTAACTCTAAGATCCTCCTCCCCTCTAACCGTAATAATGCTTCCCTCTCTTCCTCCCTTAGAAATATTTTCAGGCCCAGCTCAAATGTCACATCCTTGGAGAAATCTTTGGGTTACCTGCCAAATTAGCTTTGTCTTCTCTTAAGTACTTTGTTCATTTCACTAATACCATACTGTGATATGCATATTTGTATCAGTGTCTCTTCCCAAACTATACTGTAAGAATCCAGAGTATACCTTATTCTGATTTGTGACCTCGGCAATAGCATACTACTCAGTTAATAGTAATTAAATAAGTGAATTTTTAAAAAAGATCCATAATGCTTTATGCCAGAAGCTCAAAAACCATATTTGGTGTCCTTATTTTATTCATATAGGAAATCACTTTCCGATTTCTTTTCAAACCTAGCTTTTTCAGACTAATGACATCTAAATTCCACATTCACCTTGGAATCTTGCACTTATAAATACATCACAATCTAAAACTTTCATCAGAACTCATTCATAATTTAAATTGTCTTAAGTTACTTATATAAGAAATTTATGCCATAATATCTAACATTTGAAACAAAGTGTGAATGTAATTGTGTGTTGTTAAATGAGGACTTCACTCATGTCCAGGCAAACACTGATTTATTTACAGTTAGAACTGTCCTTTTCCTCTCTGGAGTCATTTTGTAAATATTTAGTCATAAAATAATTAGTAAAGAAGAAACATAGCCTAAGTCATTAAAGCCATGGGGGGAAAATGTCATAATTACAAATCACATACAACTCGCCAACCTTCTGACTCGTCAGTTCGTCCTTAATTGTTTGCCTTTACATCCCTTATTTGCACACTGTCACATGCAACCAGCTGGAACTGTAGAACATAAAAGATACATATAAAGTAGGAACTAAATAGGGCATAGGAAAGGTAAAGGGCATACTCTGTTGTCAAGTTTAATTAATTTGATGGTAAGTTTTATAACACCTTTTATATGTAATATGTGTTTAGTAGTTATGTTTCATCACTAGATGAAACCTAATAAAGTAGGTAGAATACCCAGAATAGGATCAGTGGATACTTTATGGACTGGAGAAAGCAGAGAAAGGACTGTCAACATGAATGAGTCTTTAAGACCCATCATTCTACTTTGTCTCCATAAAAAGTGTATTATTTCAAAACTTACTTTTGATGAATCCTAAGAGTAGAAAACAGAAATCTGGAGGCAAGGTTTTTAGTTCCAGCTTTTAAGCTGTCTTCTCCCATGGGTCTGAGTAACCATAACTTTTCTGTGACTCCATTTTATTTTGTTCACTTGTCTGGATACTGTAACTGTCCTTGTGTGGATATTATACCCCCCAAGAAAACTATTATTGAAATATTCTGGATTGAACTGGGCTCCCCTGTAGCACACGTTGCTCATCCCCCACCAGTAAGACTGTAATTGTCTCTGCCCACAAAACAACAGATTTTGGTTTTCTGTTTTTCCATTTTTGTTACTCTAGCCCTCACCCAATACCTCAAACAGAAAAATTATTTGGTAAAAGGTGGGAAGATTAATGGAATATTTAATAATTCAAAGCTTTGTGCTGAGCTTTGTAAGGGATCCAAAACCTTTCCATATGCCCTCTCAGGAATGTTTCAGTCCAAATGGGAAGATATGACATGTATATATGTAAAATCAGATAGCTTCATATACATATATATATATACACATATATGTGTATGTATATGTATACACATGTATATGTATGTATATATATATATATATATATATATATATATATATATATATATCTTCACTATCTTCATGTCTACATGACATATTGCCTAGAATTTTATTGTTTCATCAATGTTGATAAGGAGATACTGGTAGCATATTGTTAAGTTTTAGGAGTATTTAGATTTAATTGGTCCTAAAACTGCAGTCAGGATCAGCACACTATGTCTAAATGTACAAATTAATTATTTAACTGAACTCACTTTATTTTTAATGTAGGTTATTGACTGGCAAATTACTCAGTAAAGTCAATATGGTTACAGCACATAGCACAGTCTCATGGTAAACATGCAGCTCCAATTTCCTCTTCACAACAATAAAAAGTGGATAAACATTACCTGCCAGAGCAAAAGAAAGAAATGTATATCCATGAAAATTTCCTGAGTATTCTCTTTTTTGCCTTTTTAATACCATTTTAACCATTTTTACATATAATTTTTATTAACATAAGTATGCAATCTGGTGACATTAAGTACATTCACAATGTTGTGTGATCATCACCACTATTCTCCAGAAGTTTTCTATCATCCTAAATTGAAACTCTTTACTTATTAAACAATAATTTTCTATTCCTCTAGCCCCTGGAAACCACTACTTTGGTTTGTTTCTATGAATCTGCCTATGCTAGGTATTTCAAGTAGGTCAGATCATACAGTATTTGTCCTTTTGTATCTGGCTTATTTCACTTACCATGTGTCTTCAAGTTTCATTCATGTTGTATCATGTATCAAAATTCATCCTTCTCTATGGCTGAATAATATTCTATTGTATGCATATGCCACATTTTGTTTACTCATTCATCTGTGGATGGACATTTGCACTGTTTCTACTTTTTGACTATTGTAAATAAAGCTGCTATGAATATCAGTATACAAATTTATGTTAGAGTTCCTGCTTTTAATTATTTTGAGTATATACTTAGGAGTGGAGTTGCTAGTGTTATGGTAATTCTATGTTTAACTTTTTGAGGAAATGTTATACTGTTTCCAACAGTGGCTATACCTTTTTTTTTTTTTTTTTTTTTTTTTTTTTTTTTTTTTTTTTTTTTTTATATGAAGTTTATTGACAAATTGGTTTCCATACAACACCCAGTGCTCATCCCAAAAGGTGCCCTCCTCAATACCCATCACCCACCCGCCCCTCCCTCCCACCCCCCATCAACCCTCAGTTTGTTCTCAGTTTTTAACAGTCTCTTATGCTTTGGCTCTCTCCCACTCTAACGTCCTTTTTTTTTTTTTTTTTTTTTCCTTCCCCTCCCCCATGGGTTCCTGTTAAGTTTCTCAGGATCCACATAAGAGTGAAACCATATGGTATCTGTCTTTCTCTGTATGGCTTATTTCACTTAGCATCACACTCTCCAGTTCCATCCACGTTGCTACAAAAGGCCATATTTCATTTTTTCTCATTGCCACGTAGTATTCCATTGTGTATATAAACCACAATTTCTTTATCCATTCATCAGTTGATGGACATTTAGGCTCTTTCCATAATTTGGCTATTGTTGAGAGTGCTGCTATGAACATTGGGGTACAAGTGCCCCTATGCATCAGTACTCCTGTATCCCTTGGGTAGATTCCTAGCAGTGCTATTGCTGGGTCATAGGGTAGGTCTATTTTTAATTTTCTGAGGAACCTCCACACTGCTTTCCAGAGCGGCTGCACCAATTTGCATTCCCACCAACAGTGCAAGAGGGTTCCCGTTTCTCCACATCCTCTCCAGCATCTATAGTCTCCTGATTTGTTCATTTTGGCCACTCTGACTGGCGTGAGGTGATACCTGAGTGTGGTTTTGATTTGTATTTCCCTGATAAGGAGCGACGCTGAACATCTTTTCATGTGCCTGTTGGCCATCTGGATGTCTTCTTTAGAGAAGTGTCTATTCATGTTTTCTGCCCATTTCTTCACTGGGTTATTTGTTTTTCGGGTGTGGAGTTTGGTGAGCTCTTTATAGATTTTAGATACTAGCCCTTTGTCCGATATGTCATTTGCAAATATCTTTTCCCATTCCGTTGGTTGCCTTTTAGTTTTGTTGGTTGTTTCCTTTGCTGTGCAGAAGCTTTTTATCTTCATAAGGTCCCAGTAATTCACTTTTGCTTTTAATTCCCTTGCCTTTGGGGATGTGTCGAGTAAGAGATTGCTACGGCTGAGGTCAGAGAGGTCTTTTCCTGCTTTCTCCTCTAAGGTTCTGATGGTTTCCTGTCTCACATTTAGGTCCTTTATCCATTTTGAGTTTATTTTTGTAAATGGTGTGAGAAAGTGGTCTAGTTTCAACCTTCTGCATGTTGCTGTCCAGTTCTCCCAGCACCATTTGTTAAAGAGGCTGTCTTTTTTCCATTGGATGTTCTTTCCTGCTTTGTCAAAGATGAGTTGGCCATATGTTTGTGGGTCTAGTTCTGGGGTTTCTATTCTATTCCATTGGTCTGTGTGTCTGTTTTTGTGCCAATACCATGCTGTCTTGATGATGACAGCTTTGTAGTAGAGGCTAAAGTCTGGGATTGTGATGCCTCCTGCTTTGGTCTTCTTCTTCAAAATTCCTTTGGCTATTCGGGGCCTTTTGTGGTTCCATATGAATTTTAGGATTGCTTGTTCTAGTTTCGAGAAGAATGCTGGTGCAATTTTGATTGGGATTGCATTGAATGTGTAGATAGCTTTGGGTAGTATTGACATTTTGACAATATTTATTTTTCCAATCCATGAGCAGGGAATGTCTTTCCATTTCTTTAAATCTTCTTCAATTGCCTTCATAAGCTTTCTATAGTTTTCAGCATACAGATCCTTTACATCTTTGGTTAGATTTATTCCTAGGTATTTTATGCTTCTTGGTGCAATTGTAAATGGGATCAGTTTCTTTATTTGTCTTTCTGTTGCTTCATTGTTAGTGTATAAGAATGCAACTGATTTCTGGACATTGATTTTGTATCCTGCAACTTTGCTGAATTCATGTATCAGTTCTAGCAGACTTTTGGTGGAGTCTATCGGATTTTCCATGTATAATATCATGTCATCTGCAAAAAGCGAAAGCTTGACTTCATCTTTGCCAATTTTGATGCCTTTGATTTCCTTTTGTTGTCTGATTGCTGATGCTAGAACTTCCAGCACTATGTTAAACAACAACGGTGAGAGTGGGCATCCCTGTCGTGTTCCTGATCTCAGGGAAAAAGCTCTCAGTTTTTCCCCGTTGAGGATGATGTTAGCTGTGGGCTTTTCATAAATGGCTTTTATGATCTTTAAGTATGTTCCTTCTATCCCGACTTTCTCAAGGGTTTTTATTAAGAAAGGGTGCTGGATTTTGTCAAAGGCCTTTTCTGCATCGATTGACAGGATCATATGGTTCTTCTCTTTTTTTTTGTTAATGTGATGTATCACGTTGATTGATTTGCGAATGTTGAACCAGCCCTGCATCCCAGGAATGAATCCCACTTGATCATGGTGAATAATTCTTTTTATATGCTGTTGAATTCGATTTGCTAGTATCTTATTGAGAATTTTTGCATCCATATTCATCAGGGATATTGGCCTGTAGTTCTCTTTTTTTACTGGGTCTCTGTCTGGTTTAGGAATCAAAGTAATACTGGCTTCATAGAATGAGTCTGGAAGTTTTCCTTCCCTTTCTATTTCTTGGAATAGCTTGAGAAGGATAGGTATTATCTCTGCTTTAAACGTCTGGTAGAACTCCCCTGGGAAGCCATCTGGTCCTGGACTCTTATTTGTTGGGAGATTTTTGATAACCGATTCAATTTCTTCGCTGGTTATGGGTCTGTTCAAGCTTTCTCTTTCCTCCTGATTGAGTTTTGGAAGAGTGTGGGTGTTTAGGAATTTGTCCATTTCTTCCAGGTTGTCCAATTTGTTGGCATATAATTTTTCATAGTATTCCCTGATAATTGTTTGTATCTCTGAGGGATTGGTTGTAATAATTCCATTTTCATTCATGATTTTATCTATTTGGGTCATCTCCCTTTTCTTTTTGAGAAGCCTGGCTAGAGGTTTGTCAATTTTGTTTATTTTTTCAAAAAACCAACTCTTGGTTTCGTTGATCTGCTCTACAGTTTTTTTAGATTCTATATTGTTTATTTCTGCTCTGATCTTTATTATTTCTCTTCTTCTGCTGGGTTTAGGCTGCCTTTGCTGTTCTGCTTCTATTTCCTTTAGGTGTGCTGTTAGATTTTGTATTTGGGATTTTTCTTGTTTCTTGAGATAGGCCTGGATTGCAATGTATTTTCCTCTCAGGACTGCCTTCGCTGCGTCCCAAAGCGTTTGGATTGTTGTATTTTCATTTTCATTTGTTTCCATATATTTTTTGATTTCTTCTCTAATTGCCTGGTTGACCCACTCATTCGTTAGTAGGGTGTTCTTTAACCTCCATGCTTTTGGAGGTTTTCCAGACTTTTTCCTGTGGTTGATTTCAAGCTTCATAGCATTGTGGTCTGAAAGTATGCATGGTATAATTTCAATTCTTGTAAACTTATGAAGGGCTGTTTTGTGACCCAGTATATGATCTATCTTGGAGAATGTTCCATGTGCACTCGAGAAGAAAGTATATTCTGTTGCTTTGGGATGCAGAGTTCTAAATATATCTGTCAAGTCCATCTGATCCAGTGTCTCATTCAGGGCCCTTGTTTCTTTATTGACTGTGTGTCTAGATGATCTATCCATTTCTGTAAGTGGGGTGTTAAAGTCCCCTGCAATTACCACATTCTTATCAATAAGGTTGCTTCTGTTTATGAGTAATTGTTTTATATATTTGGGGGCTCCGGTATTCGGCGCATAGACATTTATAATTGTTAGCTCTTCCTGATGGATAGACCCTGTAACTATTATATAATGTCCTTCTTCATCTCTTGTTACAGCCTTTAATTTAAAGTCTAGTTTGTCTGATATAAGTATGGCTACTCCAGCTTTCTTCTGGCTTCCAGTAGCATGATAAATAGTTCTCCATCCCCTCACTCTGAATCTAAAGGTGTCCTCAGGTCTAAAATGAGTCTCTTGTAGACAGCAAATAGATGGGTCTTGTTTTTTTATCCATTCTGATACCCTATGTCTTTTGGTTGGCGCATTTAATCCGTTTACATTCAGTGTTATTATAGAAAGATACGGGTTTAGAGTCATTGTGATGTCTGTATGTTTTATGCTTGTAGTGATGTCTCTGGTACTTTGTCTCACAGGGTCCCCCTTAGGATCTCTTGTAGGGCTGGTTTAGTGGTGACAAATTCCTTCAGTTTTTGTTTGTTTGGGAAGACCTTTATCTCTCCTTCTATTCTAAATGACAGACTTGCTGGATAAAGGATTCTCGGCTGCATATTTTTGCTATCTAGCACCCTGAAAATCTCGTGCCAATTCTTTCTGGCCTGCCAAGTTTCAAAAGAGAGATCAGTCACGAGTCTTATAGGTCTCCCTTTATATGTGAGGGCACGTTTACCCCTTGCTGCTTTCAGAATTTTCTCTTTATCCTTGTATTTTGCCAGTTTCACTATGATATGTCGTGCAGAAGATCGATTCAAGTTACGTCTGAAGGGAGTTCTCTGTGCCTCTTGGATTTCAATGCCTTTTTCCTTCCCCAGTTCAGGGAAGTTCTCAGCTATTATTTCTTCAAGTACCCCTTCAGCACCTTTCCCTCTCTCTTCCTCCTCTGGGATACCAATTATGCGTATATTATTTCTTTTTAGTGTATCACTTAGTTCTCTAATTTTCCCCTCATACTCCTGGATTTTTTTATCTCTCTTTTTCTCAGCTTCCTCTTTTTCCATAACTTTATTTTCTAGTTCACCTATTCTCTCCTCTGCCTCTTCCATCCGAGCCGTGGTGGTTTGCATTTTGTTTTCCATTTCCTTTAAAGCGTTTTTCAGCTCCTCATGACTGTTCCTTAGTCCCCTGATGTCTGTAGCAAGAGATTCTCTGCTGTCCTGTATGCTGTTTTCCAGCCCAGCGATTAATTTTATGACTATTATTCTAAATTCACTTTCTGTTATATTATTTAAATCCTTTTTGATCAGCTCATTAGCTGTTGTTATTTCCTGGAGATTCTTCTGAGGGGAATTCTTCCGCTTGGTCATTTTGGATAGTCCCTGGTGTGGTGAGGGCCTGCAGGGCACTTCCCCTGTGCTGTGGTGTATAACTGGAGTTGGTGGGCGGGGCCGCAGTCCGACCTGATGTCTGCCCCCAGCCCACCGCTGGGGCCACAGTCAGACTGGTGTGTGCCTTCTCTTCCCCTCTCCTAGGGGCGGGATTCACTGTGGGGTGGCGTGGCCCGTCTGGGCTACTTGCACACTGCCAGGCTTGTGATGCTGGGGATCTGGCGTATTAGCTGGGGTGGGAAGGCAAGGTGCACGGCGGGAGGGGGGGCAGGCTTAGCTCGCTTCTCCTTAGGTGATCCACTTCAGGAGGGGCCCTGTGGCAGCCGGAGGGAGTCAAATCGCTGCCGGAGGTTTGGCTCCGCAGAAGCACAGAGTTGGGTGTTCGCGCGGAGCGAGCAATTTCCCTGGCCGGAGCCGGTTCCCTTTGGGATTTTGGCTGGGGGATGGGCGGGGGAGATGGCGCTGGCTAGCGCCTTTGTTCCCCGCCAAACTGAGCTCTGTCGTCCGGGGGCTCCGCAGCTCACCCTCCCTTTGTCCTCCAGCCTTCCCGCTTTCCGAGCAGAGCTGTTAACTTATGACCTCCCAGACGCTAAGTCGCGCTTGCTGTCGGAACACAGTCCGTCAGGCCCCTCCGCTTTTGCAAGCCGGACTCGGGGGCTCTGCTTGGCCGGCGAGCCGCCCCTCCGCCCCGGCTCCCTCCCGCCAGTCCGTGGAGCGCGCACCGCCTCGCCGCCCTTCCTACCCTCTTCCGTGGGCCTCTCGTCTGCACTTGGGTCCGGTGACTCTGTTCTGCTAATCCTCTGGCGGTTTTCTGGGTTATTTAGGCAGGTGTAGGTGGAATCTAAGTGATCAGCAGGACGCGCGGTGAGCCCAGCGTCCTCCTACGCCGCCATCTTCCCAGAATCCTCGGCTATACCTTTTTACATTCCTACAGCTATACACAAATATTCTAATCTCACATCCTTGCTAACACTTATACCATTCTTTTTTTTTAATTTTTAATATTTTATTTTATTTTATTTTATTTTATTTTATTTTATTTTATTTTATTTTATTTTTGAGAGAGAGAGACAAAGTGTGAACAGGGGAGGGGCAGAGAGAGACAGAGACACAGAATCCAAAACAGGCTCCAGGTTTCAAGCTGTCAGCACAGAACCCCATACGGGACCTAAACTCACGAACCATGAGATGATGACCTAAGCCAAACAAAGTCTGATGATTGACTGAGCCACCCAGGTACCCCATTTTATTTTATTTTATTTTATTTTATTTTATTTTATTTCATTTCATTTCATTTCATTTCATTTTATAAAAATCACTTTTATGGATATGAAGTGGTCTCTTTCTGGTTTTGATTTGCATTTTCCTTATGGCTATGGGTTTTGAGTAAATTTTCATGTACTTATTGACCATTTGTATATCATCTTTGGAAAACTCTCTTTATCAAGAACTTTTGCTCGTTTTTTAGTTGGGTTGTTTGCTTTTATTTTTTTCTTGTTCTTGAGCTGGAGGAGTACTTTCTAAATTCTAAGATATTTATACCATATCAGACATGTGATTTGCAAACATTTTTCTCATGTTGTGGATATCTTTTCAACTTATTGACAGTGGCCTCTGATGCACAAAATTTTTAATTTTGAAATCCAACTTAACTATTTTTTCTTTTATTTCCTATGTTTTTGGTGTCATATATAAGAAATCATGATCAAATCCAGTGTCATAAAGATTTTCTCCTATGATTTCTTCTAAGAGTTTTATATTTTTTTGTTCTTATAGTTAAAATTTTTTATTCATTTTGAATTAATGCCTATATAATGTAAGGTAAAAGTCCAACTTCATTCTCTTGAATGCATCTTTCATTTTCCCAGTACCATTTACTGAAAAGACTGGCCTTTCCTCATTAAATGGTCTTGGCACCCTCATTGAAAATTATTTGAACATATATGTGACAATTTATTTCTGGACTCTCTATTTTTTTACCATCTCCTATGTACCCAGAAACTACATATACTGGTACTATGCACTATGCAAGAGAGAAAATCAAGTGGAGGAAAAATTATGGAGGAGAACCTTGAAAAGATGCAAACTTACTGAAGTCATAAGAAAAGATGGGGCGCCTGGGTGGCACAGTCGGTTAAGCGTCCGACTTCAGCCAGGTCACGATCTCGCGGTCCGTGAGTTCGAGCCCCGCGTCGGGCTCTGGGCTGATGGCTCAGAGCCTGGAGCCTGTTTCCGATTCTGTGTCTCCCTCTCTCTCTGCCCCTCGCCCGTTCATGCTCTGTCTCTCTCTGTCCCAAAAATAAATAAACGTTGAAAAAAAAAATAAAAAAAAAAAAAAAAAGAAAAGGGTGTCTGTTACTCCTTGCAGGGTAGAATACCCAAAATAGGATTAGTGGATTTGAAACAGTAGAGAAGGGATTCCTAAGATGATTTTTTAAGAATCTACTGAGAGCTGCCAAGTATCCAATCCTTGGACTGAAGAATGGAATTGATTGTTCTTCCTATATTATGTTTTAATTTTCTTTCACACACAATCATCCATCCAATTATTTTGTCTTTCTCTTTTTACCATTAACTTACTATATCATTTTGTATTATAAAGCATCTTACACTGATTGATTATGAGTATCTCCAAAGAAAACAAAATACACACGGAAGGAGCTACACAAAACATTTAAACTATCCCTCTATGCCTTTATTCCTTTTCTCACCACCAAAACTTTCATTCACTACGTAAGTTAAGAAGTTATAAATATGGAGATAATGAGGGACAAATGCTATTCAGTCTAACACAGCTCATTTAACTTTACATAGAATCTTCAAGGCTATAATTTGAGAAGAAGACTGAACTCTTCAGAGTTCCCTTTCACAGAGAATTTCTGGCTCTGAGAGAATTCATTGATGACTTTTCTGACTGACCACTTAGACTGGAAACTGCAGTCTGATTGGCTGAAGTCAGCCATGGTTAGGTTTCTGCCAAAGATATTTTTTTTTCTAAGTTTATTTACTTAGTTTTGAAAGAGACAGAGAGAGTGAGCAGGGGAGAGTCAGAGAGTGAATCCCAAGCAGGATCTGCACTATCATCATGGAGCCCGATGTGGGGGTTGAACTCACAAACCATGACATCATGACCTAAGAAGGAACCCAGAGTTAGTCACTTAAAGGACTAAGCCACCCAGGTGCTCCTCTGCTCAAGATCTTAATGGCTATTCACAGAATTTTCTTTTAATGTTCTAAGAACTTCCTAATTTAATAATTGGCACTTATCAAACATTAACAATAAATTAATCCATGTCCACTTGTTCATAGGCACTCATGACAATGGTTAACCTTCAAGTCTTACCATGTGCTTTTCTACATTTCAGAAGAAATTCTCCATTTCCCAACCAAAGCCATTGTTCAAATCCCACAGCTGGCTTGGCACTCACCACACAGTGGAATTCTAGATGCTTCAGCTTGCTTCCTTCCCTTGAATGCACTCTTGACCCAACCCTGGGCAGAAAGCACCTCAAGGCAGGGATTGTGTTCATCTTTGGCACAATTTCATCCATTGTGCTTGGCCCTAGATGTCTCTGCCCTTGTATAAATATTAAATAATAACAAGACAATGACTGTTCTTTCCCCTGGAGGGAAGGGGATGTTTTCCAGTACTTACTTTCACCTTCCTCACTTATCATTTAAACATTTTAACTGAAACCTGTATTTTTAAAAATAACCAAACAACGTATATACAAATGAAACCTAATTTCTGCACACTATTATAGTGCCTTAAAGAAAAACACTACTCACAAAAAAAATATTGGGGAAAAAAAACACATTAAAAATGAAATGAAACTTTTTTTAACACAGTCCATGAGCACTCCATACATTCTCATGTGCCTTGCACATCAGCTGTTGCTAGCAGGGTAAAAGTAAAATTATGAGGTGTAGTGTTCGTTTTGTTAACTACCGAGAAAGGAAAGCAGGTCTAAACTCAGGGAGGAAAATGTGAGCATTGTGAACTGCCATGTCTTCCTGCCCCTGGGAGATTTATTTATTGGAAATTATATTGTGAGGAAAAAGTCTAAATAAATTAAGTCCCTAGTTATTATGTCACAGGTAACTGCGTTTTAGAATATAGCCACAATTTTCCAGTTATGTAAACTAAGCTGTCAAGCACTTGTTATTTTAAAGCTGGAACCAGGCAGCTCCCCTGACAGCCTTGCAGTCCCAGCTCCCAGCCTGATTCATGGCTGGTGCTGAGACACAGGAAGTTCGTGTCTGCTATAATCTAAACACCATGAAAATGGAACATAAGAAGCAGTGCAGAAAGGTAAAAATAGGCTAAACCCCATAACCCAGACAAGAACCATACAACATACTTGGAAGAAGGAGAAGGAAAAAATTAAGCCTGTGGAGTACAGCAGCAGCTTATTCACAATTAGGGATATCCAGGCCCAGCCACAGTGTTTGCAAGCCCCAGTGCAAAGTGAAAATGAAGGGCCCCTTGTTAAAAAATTATGAATTTCAAGACAGGGACAGCAGGGCATTAAACCAAGTATGAGGGCCTGCTAAATTGCCTGGCCCTGTTAACTGCACAGGCCACTCGTGCTTGAAGCTAGGCCTAAGGCTACCTTTTAAAAATAGCTGACTAGTTAAGAAGAGTGAGATGTCATTGCTACAGATAGAGAGAAACAACGTCCCTCATCTGTATTTTTCTATAACAACATTGTGCTTTTAAAATATAAATACACAATGATACACATTCTATAGATTTTTAAGCTTTTTAAAAAAAAATGCGTGGTTGTGTAGCAAATGCTTACAGTCAGTATAATTCTTTCCATATTTTTCTGCTCAGACATAGTAATCTGAATTTTACATCAATTTGACAGGAACAAAATCTGAACTCGTTGTTTAGCTGGAAATTATATTCACTGCTCCAGGATTAGACACTGGGAGAGAAAGTTTATTTAAAATACACTGTTATAAATCTGTTTGTTTGAGGAGAGAGAGTTTGACCATTCCTACCCTAAATAAAGGTAAGCTATGATTTGTTTCTTATAACAAAAAAATGTATATTTAACTGCCCACATTTCTTATTTAAAAGGAAATTATTCTTTTCTCTTGTTATACTGTACCTAAAAGAAAGGGGACAAATTTTTGTCTTCAAAAGCAAGAATTTACAAAAGTAAAAAGCATGAGATTACAGGGGCAGCAGAGTTGAGCAGCAAATCTGATCCTCAAAGCATCTTTCTTTTTAGCAAAAAGGTACCTTTTTGGCAGGGGATCCTGAGCCACTGCCTCTGGGGCTTCTATTCAGCTCAGCTCAGAGCAGAGAGACAAGGCACCCCTAAGGAAGCTCCTTGGAACAGTAACATTATCTGCCATAATTTGCCTGCACCAGAGACCCTGTCAACAGGCAGTGGTAGGCCATTCTGTTTAAACTGAAGTAATTAAATCTCTCTGCTCTCATAAAAGTAAAATAAAATAAAAATACAACTGTCTGCTGCTGGTCGGTGGAAATACATTGAGTGGAGTTAAATTTTAATTTCACGGTGCAAGTGTTAAATTATTGCCCTCTAAACTTACTGCCAATTCTACATGAAATCTCACCACATTTTAATAATTCGTCTTTTGTTTAGGATGGAAAAAGACTTAGAAATAGCACATGTGTTATGATTTGAAGGGAGATTTTTATGTGCAATTAGGCTCCTGAGAACCACAACAACATAATGACATTCAGGTTCTCTAATTGGACCAAGAGGAAACCATCATTTCTAAAATGTTTTGGGGGGACTTAACCTTTGTTCACCTTCTCTAGAACACTTGAAATTATTTTGATAGTGTCTGTTTATTTTCAAGATTTCAATTTAATTTTAAAACTGCATTTTATAGATGTGCATGTCCATTATTATGTAAGAGTGTTAATAATCAGTCTCTTTCATCACATTGTGAAACTATCAAGAAAATTGTCATTTATAAATAATTCTACATGAGTTTTTAAAAACTTGTTTTTTAGCATAATTTTAAAAGAACCCCACTCTATGCCAAGACTCAGAGCCTAATAAATATCAATAGGCAAATTATGTCTGCAGCAACTAATCAGTAAAAGTTGAATATTTAGAAAATGTCATTTTGGAATATTAATAAAAGTCTCAAAGGTTCTCAATCATGAGCATTGAAAGAGTCTTGACATAGTCTCATATATATCTCATAATTTTTGCATAACTACATCTAACTAGTGAAATCAAAATGTTAAATAACTTTAAATGAAGAAAGTAGAAAAAAACTGCTTTAGTTTGTTTTAATCAATATTTTATATTTTGCTAGGACTATGCTGTGTTTGAATCAATGATTCAATACATCCCTTGTAGTTCAATTGATTTGCTGCCCTTAGACATTCTGCATAGCTATTAACGTAAAATGGAATTAAAATAGAATGCTGTACAGTCAGACCTGAATAATCGATATGTAGTTTATCCATACCCCAGGGTATCTGAAAAGACTACTTAGGGAGTGAATCAGCCTGACATCCTCCATATGCTATTGACTTGTTGAATTCCAAATTCTTTAATCTGAATAAAAATAGCATTTTCAAACTGACTCATATTGGAGAGATCCAGCTACATCAAAATCAATAATTCCTTAGACACAGTAAGTGCATATTCACCAAATAGAGCATGGTATGCAAAGCAAAGGTGAATATGTGTGTGTGTGTACATATTCATACATATATATGTGTGTGTGTGTGTATATATATATATATATACACATATATATATTCATTCTTGGCCATTTATATATGTATTTTTTAATGGGGCAAGAATATAAAAACCTAGATAACCAGAGTTTAATTTATAGAATATTTGTAATTGGAGTAAGAAGAAAGTATAAGTATTAGGAATGTGGATGATAGGTGAAACCTGGTAAATCAGCTCAGAGTAAAATGTTCTCAGACGTATGGTGACTTAATTCAGCAGGGTTTTAAGTTTTCAAGCAAGGAATAATAAATAACCTATGCTTATTTCATATTTCCAAACTAGTTCTTGACAAAAGCTTCCATTTTTAATTTGTTTATTTTAATCATTTTCTTATTTACTGTAAGATATCTCTGAGTTATCTTCACTGCCCTTTATTTCAGGAAGTTCAAGGATGAAAGTTTTCAATGGTCATAATTTGAAATCTAGTTTAAGTAACCTTAATTCCCTGGAGCAAATCACCTCCATCCTTCAGCTTCTCACAATAAAATAGAATTCACAGAACATAAATGCAAACATACATATATATGTAGTGGCAATTATGTGTTTATACCTATATATTAATATATCTATATAGGTGTATATACACATAGACATATGTATTTTTATACATACTGTGAATGTATATCCATTCAAATGTCCCCTAAGACAACAAATTTAAAAGGCATAGATCCAAGAGAAACTTTGAGAAGTCTTTGGACCCTGTCTATAAATAAATCGTTTTCTTGGGTCATTTCAAAAGAGATGGTGGAGGGGCGCCTGGGTGGCGCAGTCGGTTAAGCGTCCGACTTCAGCCAGGTCACGATCTCGCGGTCCGTGAGTTCGAGCCCCGCGTCAGGCTCTGGGCTGACAGCTCAGAGCCTGGAGCCTGTTTCCGATTCTGTGTCTCCCTCTCTCTCTGCCCCTCCCCCGTTCATGCTCTGTCTCTCTCTGTCCCAAAAATAAATAAACGTTGAAAAAAAAAATTAAAAAAAAAAAAAAAAAAAAGAGATGGTGGACATTGAGCAAATAGTAGTGATTGTTGAGTCTGGATGATGTATTTGGGGTTTAATTGTTCTATTCTTTCCACAAATGTGCAAGTTTTACAATGTTCATAGTGAAATGTTAAATATAAGAAATGGAAGGCTATGCTGTTATTTTGATTTTCTTTTTTGTTGTTTTGCTTTCAGTAATTGTTTTTCCTCATTCAGGGAATCATAGAGTGCCTGGATGGCTCATTCGGTTAAGCATCTGACTCTTGATCTCAGCTTGGGTGTTGATCTCAGGGTCATGAGTTCAAGCCCTGTGCTGGGCTCTGTGCTGAGTGTGGAGCCCACTTTTTAAAAAATACAAAAGCAAAGAATCACAGTTTCTATTATGTGTAGATAATCTCTGTCATATAATTTAATCAAAATTGGAAATTGATGTGTCGATATTATTATTTACACTAATGTCACCAATCTATTCTACAAAATATTTTGTTATTTTGACATGAGGTCACTATACCATTCACTAATATTATTTGATAATTACACATTGCAATTCTTTAAGCATATTTTATCTAATGTCAAATGTCATCAACAAAATATAAGACACAGTGTTATATTATGGAAGATGAACCCTGACAATTAAATTATTGAAAGTCATCTCTCATCCCTTTATAATTTATTTCATTTTAGTTTTTTACTTTTATTTTAGTAACTCTTCTGGAATTATTTAGACATCATGATTATCATACAACACTTAAGCATACATAAAAATGAGAATATAAACAAAATAAATTAGTAAGAATTCTTTACTTCCTACTCTGATTAGGAGGTGCTAAAGTCTATAACTTTGCACCCAGTATCAACCTCCATATCATGAAGAGCATTGATGATGCAATATTTCTTGGGAGTGCTCCATTCTTGTCTCCAGAAATTTTTTCCAAGCCACTGACACCTATTCTGTAAGTTTGTGTGTGTATATATATGTGTAAATTCTACATATATAGTATTATTTGTCTAAGCTTTTTATTTTGAAAATTATCAAACCTGTAGGAAAGTTGAAAAAATGTATGATGAATACTTGTAAACCCTGATATATTATACATATTACACAGTTGCCTTATCTTTCCCTATTTGGACTTTGACAAGCCATCTGAAAACAAGCTTTGACATCATGACATGTCACTCTTAAATATTTTAGTGTGCATCTCCTATGAAAAGAACATTATCCAACATAGCCATAATATCAGCATTCCTATTAAAGAAAATTTACATTAAAGCAGCAATACAGTCAATCCATATTTAAGCTTCCATAACTGTCCCAAAATGGTCTTTTATAGCTGTTTTTCCCCTGATCCAAGGTTCAATCAAATTGGTTATTACATCTGTAAGTTTATTCTATTATGGTATAGTTTCCCACATTACATGTGTGTGTGTGTGTGCGTGTGTGCATCTGAATGTGGTTTGTATTGTGGAATTAACTTTGTTGGAAAGTCCAGGCTATCTTGTAGAATGTCTCACATTATGGATTTCCTAATAGTTTCCTCATGATTATATTCACGTTAAACATTTTTGATAAAATGTTACATAAGTGATGTTATATATGTCTAATTATATCACATCAGGAGGCAAATGATATCAGTTTGTTCCACTATTGGTATTACTAAACTTAATTACTTGATTAATCTGATGGCTACTATAATCTCATTATAAAGGTAACATTTCCCTTAAAAATTAAGTATCTATTGAGAAATACTCCAAGACATTGTCAATATCCCATTCCCTCAACAATCTATTACATAACATTTTTAGTATTAATATCCTCTGTATAAATCAATCATTATTTTAGAAGTTAGAACCATTCTGCAAGTTTTGATACAGGTTGCATCTTAATCTAATCCAAAAATATCAACGAAGGTATATATTCAACAATTTGGATTCACATAACTTCCAATAGTCTCTAAATGATACATCAACTAAATTAATAAGAGGTTCTAATTGTTCTGTCAGTCATTAACAATAATAACCAAGTTTGTATTTTCATAGGCAATGGCAAGTACCATATATATGGATTTGTCTGGCAACAGGTAAGGTATTCATAATAGTCCCTCCCCTGCCTCAGCACCAACCTTGGTTCTTGAGTTCAGTTAAGAAAGAATTCAGAGCCAAACTTTCAAGTAATAAAGAGTTTAATAGCAATTTAAAAGAAAGTATACTCTCAAGATGGGAGAGTGGACAGACCCAAAGGCAGCAACTATACCAGGGGGTAGGTTTGTCTTGTTTTTTATACTTGCATGGGTTATGAGTCATAGCTAGGGTGGTCGCTGATTGAAGTTCCTTCCAATCATCTTGGGGATTCCTCCCGTAGGTTGGGAAGGGAAGTTTTTGGCCCTATATGGTCCTTGTTGGAACTGTCATGGCAGCCCTCCCCTGCACAGGGTGGGATCAGAACCTCAATGTAGGGGCACCTGGGTGGCTCAGTTGGTTGGACTTCAGCTCAGGTCTATGAATTCGAGCCCCCTGTTGGACTCTGTGCTGACAGCTCAAAGCCTGGAGCCCACTTTGGATTCTGTGTCTCCCTTCTGTCTCTGCCCCTTCCCCACTTGCACTCTGTCTCTCCAAAATAAATAATAAAATCTGTCAAAAAAAACCCTCAGTGTAAATATATTATAATAAAGCTATCGATTACTGTAGGACAGCAATCATAGGGAAGAACACATGCATATCCCCCCAGGGTCTTTTCAGGCTGTTTGGAACTTGGTTTCTGCCCTTTTTAATAGTCAGAAAGCATTTGTTCCTTCCTCATATCTGGCTAACTGCCCACTCTATCAAGATGTCACAGAGATGGTACAATGCAAAAAAAAAAAAAAAAAAAAAAAAAAAAAAATCATCTCAGAATGAATGAAATAGGGCAATTCTGACTTTTACCAACCAAGTAGTACTACTTGCTTTTCTAAATACTTTTAGAAATTCCACAAAAGAAGAGATGAATTAAAGAATTAATAAATTAGACGAATTAGTGAATGAGTGCATGAGTAATGGAATGTGTGCTTAAATAAGTGCAAGTGTGATATTAAAAGTCAAATATACTGTTATGGAAATTCAATCATAAGAATGATTTGAAAATTTAATACTTGCTATATGGAAGACTGCTCACAAAAACAATACCCATACAGAGATTAGCATGCAGAAAGTTTATTAGGAAGAACTTTAGGGATTAATAACAGTGGGGGAAGGGAGGAATTGCACAGGAGATTCAGCAGAACTGGGTTTCATTGTAGTCACAAAGGCCTCAGTAGACCCCTCTGGTCGCTCTAAAGCTGGAATGATTCTTCAGAATTGACTTGAGTTGAAAGGAGGGGACTGAGACATTAAACTTCCAACTTGACCAGTCACTGAATGCAGATTGCCCCCTGGGAGTGGGCACGACCTTGAGAAAGGTGATTTTTTTCTGTCAAGGGCAATTCCTAGAAAGATCTGATAGCTAAGGGAATGAGTCTTTTAATTCTGAAATATATTTGGATACTAACAGGTATAGGCATTTATGGAATAGGTAGATCTGAATAGCATAGATGATAGGGACTTATATATAACAGATTGCTTGCTTGTTGAAGATTATTTAATTTTGTCAATTTTAAATATATTATTTCTTTTTTAACGTTTATTTATTTTTGAGACAGAGAGAGACAGAGCATGAACAGGGGAAGGTCAGAGAGAGGGAGACACAGAATCTGAAACAGGCTCCAGGCTCTGAGCTGTCAGCACAGAGCCGGACGCGGGGCTCGAACTAACGGACCGCGAGATCATGACCTGAGCTGAAGTCAGCCGCTCAACCGACTGAGCCACCCAGGCACCCCAATTTAAAATCTATTATTTCAAAAAATATAACAAGTGTAATCATACTATTTACAATCAAACTCTAAGGTTTTATCCAAAGTTTTGATGTACATTATAAAATATTGATAATGTCATTTCATTAGACATACCACATTGTCTAATATTATGGTTATATATATATATATCAGTAAATACTCTATACTTGTTTGTTTATCAGTTAATTTCTTTCAAGTTGGAACTTCTGATATCCTGAATTGTCTGTTTATTTGTTTGATGGATTTGTGAAATGAAATATCTCATTTAGGGTGAATTGATAATAGTTACTCTGAAGACTTATGTTACATTAGACATTTTATAAATTTTGGTGAGTATTCACTGATTTTCATCTACTTTGAGAACACAAAAGTATAATTAAATTAAGCTACTGGTGTAGACAGCTTCCAGTTTTACTTAGTCATTCTAAGTACATTCATTTATTTCATAAATATTTTTCCTAAATATACTATGGGCAGATGCCAGGCAGTAAATATATACTAAAGAGCTAAGTTTAGAGAGATTGAGCCTGACAAATAAAGCAACAATAAAAACAAAGTTAGATTAGTACCATGG
Organism: Lynx canadensis; assembly: GCF_007474595.2. Taxonomy (NCBI): domain Eukaryota; kingdom Metazoa; phylum Chordata; class Mammalia; order Carnivora; family Felidae; genus Lynx; species Lynx canadensis. The sequence goes on along the minus strand of NC_044309.1, from coordinate 32,760,924 downwards.
CAATGGGTCTGTAGAAACACAAAAAGTAGGAATCAAAGTCAACCTGGCCGAATGAAAACTTCCCAAGGTGTTAACATCTTAATTAAATCTTAAGAGAGTAGGAGTGGGTCAGGCAAAGAAGAGGGGATGGAGGTAGAGAGAAGAACTTATGGAGATAATAGTCATTTGTTAAGCATTTATTATGCATCAGACACTCACCCAAGTACTTTACATGTATTATAACATAATCATCAAAACAACTCTTTTGATCATATCCTATGACTGCTCTTTTTTTTTATAGATGAGGTTTCTGAGACTTAGAGAAGGAAGGAAAAAGCCCACACGCTCACACAAGTAAATAGCAGAGCTCAGGTTTACACCTATAGGGAGGTAGAGAGGTGTGAAACAACACTGTATTAGGAAAGAATGTGAGAAGATCAGGAAATTTAAGACATAGTCTGAAACCAAATCATGGATTCTCTATGTTGAGTTAATGACTTTGAACTTCATCGAGGGAGATGAGTGACAAGATTATATTTGTATTCTAGGAAGATTATTTTGATATCATCATGAAGAATACATTGAGGTTGTTAGGAAATAACTGCAGAATTCTAAGCTGTAAGCAGTGAGTGCTGGAAATAAAGCAGTGGCGGAAGTGAGGAAAGAGAGACAGATTTTTTAAATTAATTAAGTTTTGAAATCAACAGCACTTCGTTTCCAGTTAGCAAAGAGAGTAAGTTAAAGAACAGAATCTGCTAGACTTCAAATTTCTGGCTTGGGAAATTCGATGGATGGATGGATTCACTAGGTAACCTAAATACCACAAGTATTTGCAAAGAAGATGATTCTTAAATTCTTACAATATTATATCCTAACATGACAATATTTTTCCTAGAATATCAATGTACTTACTACTTAAAGATCTTTGTACATGGTTTCAGTTTGAGCCAGGGTTCCTGTTTCCATTGTTCCATTTCTTTCCATGTTTCAATATGCTGTAGACCTTACTTCCTTGTTTTCTTCCAATCTTTCCCCCTTTTCTACTTCAAGAGTTAGAAGGAAATTTTCTGACAAGTCATCTCTCCTTGGGTATCAGTTATCTATTACAGTGAGATAAATATGCTGAAAGCAAAAGATTACATAACAATGGACATTTACTATGTTATATGGTTTCTGTCAGTCATGAATTTGGGAGCAGCTTAGCTAAGTGGCCTGGCTTGGCTTTTTTCATAAGGATGCTATCAAAATGCTGGCCAGAGCTGCTGTCATCAGAGGGCTTATCTGGGGTTGGAGGACCTACTTCCAAAATAGCTCACTCACATGCTATTGGCAGGTGGCCTCAGTTCCTTACAATGTGAATCTCTCCATAGGGCTGCTTGACAGGGTATTGTTGTGACATTGGCAATTGGCTTCCCCCAGAGCAAGAGAATAAGCATGGAAAAAGCTATAATGTCTTTTATAACCCAGTCTTAGAAGTCACATACCATTACTTCCACCATACTCCAGTCTTTAGAAGTGAATTACTACATCCAATCCACAACCGAGGAGAAGCGAGATAATGTACTTTAGTTAATAATAATGTATCAATACTGGTTAAATGGGGGAGAACTGAGACAAAGGCAAGAGGTTATATGGAAACTTGCTGTACTGTTTGTTCATTTTTTTGTAAACCTGATATATCTTAAAAAAATAAAATCTAATAATTTTTGAAAAGAAAATTAGACAGTCTGGATGAAAAAGACAACTCAATTTTTATAGCAAGTGAATAAATATCAAATATAAGGGGAAGGAAGGAAGGAAGGAAGGAAGGAAGGAAGGAAGGAAGGAAAGAAGGAAGGAAGGAAGCGAAGGAGGGAGGAAGGAAATGAGGGAGGAATCATAGTTATCTTTCTAAAATTTTTAAAATGTCTTCTTCTTAACTAATTTCTGTACCATCAACACCAGACTGTGATAATTACATATTTTTTATATTTGATCAAAATATTATTTTATAAGACACTCTGAGATCTAAAGGAGATTCTACTAGACCAGAGGGTATTTTTGTGATTCACTGCCTTGAGTAGCTTTCTGTCTCTCATCACTTCATAATAAAAGAGAAACATACAACTTGGTAGTTAACAAAGCTCTGGATTCAGGCTAAATGAGTTTAAACCTGGTTCCATCACTAATTAACTGTGTGATGTCAGGTAATTAGTCTTAGGCATATAGTAAGCATTTAGTGTTTTGCCTTTAAAGCCTCAATATTAATGAGAATGAATAAAATGATCCAGTTTAAATTTCCTAAGTATATCTTTCCTAGGATATTTCTAACAGATTTTCATCAATATTGTTCCCATTTAGAAAATCCCTCTTTACTTCAAACTGAAACCTTCCACTTCACATCTCTCAGGTTCTCTGTAAAAGTAGTTTAATTTTTAATCTCCATCATCCTACTTTGTTACATAACAGAAAATTGGAAGTACCTATTTTTCTTCAGTTTGGCCAACATGGGGGCAAGTTCAGTGCAGCAGGATCTGCCTGAGCAAAGTCATTGAACCCAAACCCCACAAATGCTGCACCATGAAGCTACAGAAATGGTGACCTTAGGAAAGCCATCCCCAGAAAGGCGATAGAAAATTAAATTAAGATCATATTTCAGAAAATATGCTTTTTAGAACAATGATACCTGCAATCTCATATATTACATTCAAAGCTTCCTTCCTTTGATGATGTCCTGAGCTCAAATCCCTGAGAAGCTTGACTATGAAAGGCAACACATATTCCCAAAATGATGTCTTTCTATTTCAATTTTCTAGTTGTAGCAACTCTGAATCCACAAGTTTCAGTGATGGTTATTAGTATATATATGACATTAGTTGTACTCTCTTTTTTCCACTGTCACAGAAACTTAAGATTTTCCCCTTTCCATGACCAGCCTTGCTTTCATTAACTTATCTACTGTGCCTTTGAGAAATCTTAAATGATTGAGCCAAAAAGGGAGGAAATAAATTTCTGCCTGGTGACACTTATGATTCTAGGCCCAAAGACAAGGATTATTTTATTTTATTTTATTTTGTTTTATCATTTTCTTTTACTTATTTTATTTTTAGATACAAAGTACTGAAAACCCAAGAGCTATTAATTGATAATGTCTCTGTCACACATAAACCTAATTTGCTTCTATTAACTACTTACACTAATAACATAAATCACAAAGGCCATTTATTCCTTCATCTAAAATATGATTGATTAGATTTCTATCTCTGCATGATATTTTTTAATGCCAGATATGCATGTTACTTTTCTGGAGCACTCAAAATAGCTTAATAATTCTCTGCAAACTGAGTTGCCAAAGCTGCACTAGAATTTTGATGTTTCCATTAATAAAAGATACATGCCTGCAGGAGGTACAGATTTGTGATCTCAGGATCCAGAGTTTAGGGTCAAAGGGAAAATGGCTTGCATCTGTACAATGATTAAATGTATGTTCAGAAAGAGGAACTCTAAAGTGTCTATACAGATCTAACAAGACCTATTTGGACCTGGGGCTTGCCCCTGCAGGGTGTTTTTTGATAGCTTTATCTATGTCAGACACTGGGGCTCTATCCATTCTCACTTGTCAATATGCCATGATAGCTTCAGAGCTGGAAACAGGGAGATGATGGGCCACACGAAGAGAAACCTGAAAGTCAGGGAACCATTTCACCAACTCCCTACATAACCTAACCAAAATGCAATGTCAGAAAAAAAAGAGACAAATCAAATGTCAGAAAAAAAAATTAAAAGGATGCCAATCAAGCCTAAAAATGGAATCCGTAATTAGTAAAGAACTTAAACTTCTCAAAAGAAAAACTGAAGTAAACATACTTAAGAATCAAATATTAGTCCTAAACATCTGCCTCCTGGATAGTGTAGGAGAGAGAGCACCATGAAAAGAGAACTGAAAATAAATAGAATCTAGCAATACTGTGTTTCCATGAAGGCTTATTGTGCTTTTGAAAGTCATTTTAACAAAAACCTGCCAATTCATACAATCTAGTCTTTATTTGTTTTAATCAATACAATTTTTATTATGCCCTTTCCATGCATAAAGCACTATGCTAGATGTAAAAGAAAAACAAGAGTCAACTGAGTACTGATCTTTTTTTGTGTGTGTGTGAATTAAAATGGATTTATTTTTGTTCTTCTAAAAACAGATACTAATTGTAAATATCTAGAAAAAATATGCCAAAAACTGTAAATACTGTCTAGAAATAACCACTATTAACATCGTGGGATATATTATTCTAGTCTCTCAAATATATAAACATGAAAATGTTATATATGTGTCTCTATATAAACATGTATATTATAAAGGATATGCTTATATACTTATAACTAATATGTAATATTTATATATACATGCATACACTCATGTACACACTGAAACATATAGCATTAGTTTGTTAGGGCTACCATAACAAAATATCACAACTGGGTGACTTAAACAATGGGGATTTATTTTCTCTAAATTCTGGAGGCTAGAAGTCCAAGATTAAGGTGTGGGCAGGTTTATTTCTTTCTGAGTCCTCTCTTTTGGCTTGTAAATGGTTTCTTTCTCACTTGTGTCCTTACATAGCCTTCTCTGTGCATACCTGCTTCCTTGGTGTTGCTTTATCTGCGCAAATTTCCTCTTCTTATATGTCAGTCAGATTGGGTTACCCTAATGGTCTCATTTTAATGTAATCATGTCTTTTAAGGTCCTATCCCCAAATATATTCACATTCTGAGTTTGGGGGATTAGAACTTCAAAATATGAATTTTGAGGGGACACAGTTCTGCCTAAAACATACATACATAAGTATGTACATACAGAAAGAAAGAGGGAGATTTCTATTTTCATATCAAATGAGACCCTGTTAGGCATCCAGATTTATAATGTGCTTGTTCATTATCCATTGATATATTTTTTGTCATATATAATTAATATGACTATGTAATAGGTTATTGTTTGAATTTAAATTTAAATCAATTTACTAAATTGCTATTATTCAACACTTAGATTGTTTATGATTACTTAATACATATGATTACTTAATACATATAAATTATCTATCTATCTAAACTCTATATTAAACCTACATGTACATTCATTTGGACTTTTGAAGGGATTGTTTCTTTAGGAGAAATGACTGTAAATGGAATTGCTGGATTAAAGGATATGCACATGATACTTATTTTTTTAAATGTTTTTATTTATTTTTTGAAAGAGATCATAAGCGGGGGACAGGCAGAGGATCTGAAGTGTGTTCTGCTTTGACAGGCTGACAGCAGCAAGCCCGATGTGGGGCTCAAACTCAAGAACTATGAGATCACAACCTGAGCTGAAGTCGGATGTTCAACCGACTAAGCCATCCAAGTGCCCCATAATATATATTTTTAAATAACTCTTTAGAAAGTTTTTATTAATTTTCAAAAGAAGTTTGAGTACTTTCCAACATCCTGATTATACTATTAGTGTTTATTTTCATCTTTGAAAATAAGATAGGTAGAAAATATTACCTTGGTTTTGTTTTATTTGCAATTATTTGCTTACTATTGAATCCAAGAATCTTTTTTTGTTTATTGTCCATTTTAATTTATTAATTTTTTAATTCCATGCTATATCTTTTGCCCAATATTCCATTAGGATGTTCCTTTTTTCCCTATCAACTTGAAAGAAATGTTCACATATCAGAATTAGCCATTGGCCTATAGAAACTAGATTTTTTTTCAGATTCGTGGTTAGCTTTCTATTACTGTTTTATAGTGGTTTTCTGACATTATAAATTTTTTTTATCTCCTGCTTTTATTTAAGGTTTTTGTTGTCAATTTATGAACATTTCCCTATGGTTTTACAGTTGGCCATGCATAGAAAGGCCTGACCCCACGGGAAAATTGTATATTCACCAATTTGCATCAAGTATTTTATGGATCTTTTTTGGTAGTTTTCAATTTAGTTACAGTTAAAGTATGACATAACAATGTAATATTGCCCATAAAATATGGTTAGCTCATTTTGTTAAATAAATAGTTCACTTTTTACTTAATGATTTGATGTGTCATAGTATTATGACTTATAATACTATATGCATATTTTAAGTTAATTTATTTATTTTTGAGAGAGAGAGAGGATGAGCACGATTTGGGGAGGGACAGAAGGAGAGGGAAAGAGAGAATCTCAAGTAGGCTCACATTGTTAGTGCAGAGCCTGACAATGGGCTTGAACCCATGACAGTGACACCATGACCTGAGCTGAGATCAAGAGTAGGACGCTTAACCAACTGAGCCACCCAGGTGCCCATATAATACAATATTTTAATACTATAGTACATATGGCCTGATGGTTCATATACTATATTTTTATCTATACTTGTCTTGATTTACCTTACCATTATAGTCTGGTTCTAATCTAATTTACTAGAAAAATGTTGTCTATTTATTATAACTTCATAATATGTTTTAATATGTGAAAGGATAAATTATTATTTTTTCAAAACTTTCCTAGCCATATTGTTTCATATGTATTCTTTAAGATTAATTTAAGAATTATTTTATCAAAATTAAATCATACCAAGAGTTTAGTTTAATTTTTAAAGATTTCAACATTTAAATTATTTACTCTCATCATCCAGAAAAATAGCATGCCACTTCTTTTATTCAGCTTTTATTCTATGACACCCAGTAGAGTTTCATAATTACATGTCTTATATGTCTTTTATTAAATTTATTCTTGAATAATTTATAGATTATTTGCTATTGTGGATATGTTTATTTTTCAATTGTATTTTCTAATGTATATAGGAAAGCTATTATGTCTTGGTATCTTTACTAAATAAATGATTACCTATTCAAATTTTTATTAGTTCAGATGATTTTGTAATTGATTATCTTATGCTTTCTACAGTATCAAAAAATAGTAACTAATGGCAAGTTCATTCCAAAGTGAATGGATTCTTATTTCTTTTTATTTTCTTTTTATAGTTGTTAGGACTTCCAGAACACTGTTGGTTGTAGAGGCAAGAGCAAGCATTGGTAGTTCTTGTCATTAACAGAACATCCTTTTAGTGTACCTTCATTCAGCATGACATCTGCTCTTGGTTCAGATAAAACATCTTAACTATACCTAGTTTACCATCGATTTGGTTTTTAAAAAATTTTATGGGAATGGATTCTAAATGGTTGTCATGGCAAGTTTCCTAAAGAAAACCACCAGCCTTATAGGATTGGCTTTTTATGAGTCCACACAAGAGGCTAAGAATATTATACACAAAGGTTCTTGAGGTTCTTGAGCAAATTCCTAAAAATGTAGCATATAGAAAGTATACATAACAGATTACAAATGAGAAGCCTAGTATAGTTAAAATGGAAACAATTGGTTTTTTTGTGTGTTTTCTTGTTTTTTTTTTAACGTTTACTTATTTTTGAGACAGAGAGAGACAGAGCATGAATGGGGGAGGGGCAGAGAGAGAGGGAGACACAGAATTCAAAGCAGGCTCCAGGCTCTGAGCCATCAGCCCAGAGCCCGACGCGGGGCTCGAACTCACGGACCGCGAGATCGTGACCTGAGCTGAAGTCGGACGCTTAACCGACTGAGCCACCCAGGCGCCCCAAAATGGAAACAATTGTTAAGAAATTAGAAGACCAGCTTCAGGGTGGCCACCTGATTCTTCAGGCTGAAAATGAACTCGATCTGGCAAAAAAAATGATACAGTGGAAACCATGGGAAACTTTAGTTTTCAGAAAAGCCTCTTGCTAACCAATGGAAATGGTCAGTATAATCATCATTAAATGACTAGTGTGTTATATTTTTTAAAAAATGGATGCTGAATTATAACTAATGTTTGTTTGTTTGTTAATTGGTCATGATGGCCATGAATTTTTCTACTAATATGAGGAATCACATTACTGTATTTGCCAGTATCTAATAAGACTTACATTCTTGGACTAAGTAAAAATTATTATGCATAATCTTCTTTTCTTTTGTCTTCTGTTATTTTTAATTAAGGCAATATTTGATACATGTAAACAAACATAAGCAGCATATGCATAAGTTATAAAACATAACTTCTAAAAACACTCTCAAGAAATTTCCACCCAGGCTAGGAATAAGAACATTTTCAATGTCTTATATATCAGTGCCCTGTCTGTCCTATCAAGCCAACCAGTGTCTTGAATTACATTATGTGCTACATTCTTCAAGCACACTATCTGGTTGAACATGCTAATGATTTTTTAGAGATGTTTTATCTATATTCATATGGGAGTATAGTTTATACTGTTCTTTTCTATGCTTTTGTAGCGATGTTTAGAAGTATCAAGCCTCAGGAAATTGAAAAGCTTTCAATATTATCCTAATATAAAATTTATCTGTTCCTTGAATTCCTGGTAGAGCTCATTTTTAAAACCAAAGTTTTGGGAATAAATTCTTTTGTGACTTGTCTCATTCTTTATAGTTTCTATTCTAAGAAGTACTTTACTTTGTTATGGTTTGTCTTGTTTGGGGGTTTTCCTTTTAACTCTTATTGCTTCACTTTTAGTGATTCATATTTCATACATACCACACCACACACACACACACACACACACACACACAAATATGTTAGACCAAAATTCAAATTAATATTTGTTTTTCATTAATGATGTCTATGTAGTCTAATTCCTAATGTCTGAACATGAATTTCATTTGGCTTTTTTGTTAGGTTTTCTCACTCTGGAGTTGAATTGTCAATTTTATTACAGTCTTCTTAATAAAAAAGAGGTTTTTTGTTTGTTTGTTTGTTTATTTGTTTGTTTTAGGCAAGGAGATCCTATAGATTGAAAGTAATAAAGGTTGCTGTAATGTCAAAAATTTTTTTAATATTTATTTATTTGTTTTGAGAGAGAGACAGAGAATGCAAGTGGGGTAGGGACAGAGAGAGAGGGAGGGAGAAGCCCAAGCAGGCTCCACAATGTCAGCATAGAGCCTGACTCAGGGCTCAAGCCAATGAACCGCAAATCATGAGCTGAGCTGAAATCAAGAATCAGACACACAACCACTGAGTCATCCAGGTGACCCAGTCTCCTTTTTAATTGATTAAATATCTTGTTTTTATTGTTTTATTCCTTTTTAGCAAATTGTTCTCTCTTGGTTCTGGAGTTGATCCTTAGCAGTAAGGCCCTTTATTCAAATTATTATCAAAAACTTTAACTCAAGAGAAAAAAAAAAAGGTAGCATTTTGCTGGTATAAACAAAATGGAGATCTAGAATCACACAGACAAGAGAGACTGATAACAAATGCTAAAGATTATAGTATATACTGTTTTCATTGCTGTGAATTTTTAAATGACATGAAATGTTGGTTTTTGTTTTCTCATTGAACCTGTCAATATGCATTTAAAGGGTGTTTAAAAATTATTTTCCGGGGCGCCTGGGTGGCGCAGTCGGTTAAGCGTCCAACTTCAGCCAGGTCACGATCTCGCGGTCCGTGAGTTCGAGCCCCACGTCGGGCTCTGGGCTGATGGCTCAGAGCCTGGAGCCTGTTTCCGATTCTGTGTCTCCCTCTCTCTCTGCCCCTCCCCCGTTCATGCTCTGTCTCTCTCTGTCCCAAAAATAAATAAACGTTGAAAAAAAAAAGTTTAAAAAAAAATTATTTTCCAAGGAAACTGTGTTTTAGCTTTTAGCTGTGTTTGTATAGCTTTGTTGCACTCTACAGTCTGTTAAACAGACTGCAATTCTGACTAGGTTAGTCTGTGTGAGATTGCTTTGTGGCTTGTGAAAACAGTAGTTTTGTATGTTTCAAACAACACTTTGGGGAATGTATTCATGTTTTCCTTATTACCAATTTTTATAAATACCTCATAAATACTTAAAAATAACATTGTTTTTGAGGCACCTGGGTGGCTCAGTCAGTTGAACACCTGACTCTTGATTTCAGATCAGACCATGATCCCAGAGTTGTGGGATTGCGCCCCATGTTGGGCTCCATGCTGAGTGTGGAGCTTGCTTAAGATTTCTCTCTCTCCCCTTCTGCCCCTTTCCCTACTCATGTGTTCTCTCTCTTTCTCTAAAAAATAAAAAATAAAAAAATAAAATGTGTTTTCTTTGTGAAATATATAACCTGCATGTTTATTAAAAAATGCTCAACATCACTCATCATCAGGGAAATACAGATCAAAACCACAGTGAGATACCACTTCACACCTGTCAGAATAGCTAACATTAACAACTCAGGCAACAACAGATGTTGGCGAGGATGTGGAGAAAGAGGGTTTCTTTTGCATTGCTAGTGGGAATGCAAACTGGTGCAGCCACTCTGGAAAACAGTATGGAGGTTCCTCAAAAAATTAAAAATGGAACTACCCTACGACCCAGCAACTGCACTATTAAGTATTTATACAAGGGATACAGGTTTGCTGTTTTGAAGGGACACATGCATCCCAATGTTTATAGCAGCACTATCAACAATAGCCAAAGTATGGAAAGAGACCAAATGTCCATCGATGGATGAATGGATAAAGAAGATGTGGTGTGTGTGTATACACATACATACACACACACACACACACACACACACACACAACAATGGAGTATTACTCAGCAATCAAAAAGAATGAAATCTTGCCATTTGCAACTACGTGGATGGAACTAGAGGATATTATGCTAAGTTAAACTAGTCAGTCAGAGAAAGACAAAAATCATATGACTTCACTCATATGAGGACTTTAAGACACAGAACAGATGAACATAAGGGAAAGGAGGCAAAAATAATATAAAAACAGGGAGGGGGACAAAACATAAGAGGCTCATAAATATGGAGAATAAACAGAGGGTTGTTGGAGGGATTGTGGGAGGAGGATGGGCTAAATGGGTAAGGGGCATTAAGGAATCTACTCTTGAAATCATTGTTTCACTATATGCTAACTAACTTGGATGTAAATTTAAAAAAAATAAAAAATAAAAAAATAACCCCCCCCAATTAATTTAATTAACCATATTATTCCGATGCTGTATAACAGGGGCTTTTCAACTTCTAGCCACAAACTCCTGCTTGCTATATAAAATTGCACAGTGTCTATAATTTCAAAAATTTATACTTACCATTAATTTTATTCTGCTAATACTGCAATTTATTTTGAAATTTTAGAGAACACTTGAGGAGAGTGTGAAATTTTTATGTTTATAAAAAGGGAGAATTGTTTTTTTTAAACCATGAGAATGATTACTTAATAACTATTTTTGGCTACTTAATTGGTAAAGTATAAGACAAATATGTTATACCTTCTTACTTTGAGATCTTATAGTTTCTCCTTATGTTTATATGGGTTATTTCTTTTAATATGGTATAATACTTCAGGTTCATAGTGATACATTTTTGCTCATCTTTATTCTAAACCATATATTCTATCTCAAGATAACATTCTTTTCTCCCATTTAATATGTGTCTATTTTGAATTCTTCTTTGTCTGATGTTGATATTGCTTATCTGCTTTCTGTTGGTTTTCATTAGCTTGATATACCCTATGTTTTCAACATTACTCTTTCATTTTTGTTGAAGAGTGATGCCTTAATGATAGAATAAAAATGAACTTTTTTCTATTAAAGTCCTTGTTTTTCAAGAGTAATATATTTTACTTACATTTGTTTTAATAATTGTATTCTTATTTCAGTCTTCTCATGTTTTTTTTAAATGTCTTTATTTTTTTGTATTTTTTCCATATTAATTCATTAGATCATTCAAGATATTTATTAAGCACCTGTGTGCCAAATATCATTGCCCAGTTAATTTGTCCTTCCCCTAATTATAACTGTAATAGTAATAGTCAAAATTTATTAAAGGTTTCCATAAAATAGATACAGTCTCTAAATTTCAAGCTACATTAACAGATTTAATACTTACAGCAGGTAAGTTGGTACCATTGTTATACCCATTCCAAAGAGGAAAAAAGTGATGTAAAAAAAATTCAAGGGGTGCCTGGGAGGCTCAATTGGTTAAGCATCAGACTTTGGCTCAGGTCATGATCTCTCGGTTCATGAATTCAAGTCCCTCATTGGGCTCTGCACTGGTGGTATGGAGCCTGCTTGGGATACTTGCGCGCTCTCTCTCTCTCTCTCTCTCTCAAGATAAATAGACATTATATGTATACACACACACACACACACACACATACACACATATGTGTGTGTGTGTGTGTGTGTGTGTGTATACACACATATATATTCAGAGACTACTCAAGGTAGGGAGTTCTGTAAGTGGTGGAGTCAGGAAATGGAACCGGATAGTCTGACTCCAGAGCTCTCTGATTTGGAATTTTTTTTTTCTATTTTCATTCCACTGGCTATTCCATCTTTAAGTGTATTTTCACTTATATTTAGCAACATGAAAATGGAACCAAATTTGTGTTTATTCTCTTAAAATTTCCATCACTATATTTTCTCCTAAGAGTCTGGGTCCAGCTCACCACCCTGTCGACTCTAAACTCCATACTCAGTCTTTTCCACCACCCACCTGGCACACAATAAATACTTGTGAATATTGCATAGATGAATAGCCATCCATATTTACCTATTTGGTTTTGTGAGATATCCAATTTGTTCTTCATTGCTTCTATTGAGTTACTTCTTAAATGTTGGTCATCTTCTATTACTCTATATATTTTCACATCAGTCCATTTTGATAAAGTTAAAACTGTCACTTGAATCTCAGTATTTTTCCTATTCTCTTTAGGAAGAACTATGTTTCTGATTCACTTGAATGATTCCTCTTTTTAGAATATATCCCATATATATGGATCTGAGAATAGAATATCTCATGATTTCACTTTATATGATTTGAGTAAATATTTGAAATTTTTTATCATTATTGAAAAAGAAACAACAGAAAATCTAGACAAGCTATTTTTAACCAATAGCTCTCGCTAAAATATGTGTAATTTCATTAAAAGAATGTTACTTAGTTTTGTTTAAACAGAACCACATAAATGTATCAATGATGCTATAAAATATTTTTCCCTTAAGTATTTACTATTCCACAGCTTTAGAAAATCTGATTTATATATAAGAAAATGGAAAGGAGTACCAAGTAATTAAAATGCAAGAATTGCCTCTGCAGTCAGCAATCACACGCCACCACAATCCACATCAGTACACATATACGAGGCCACAATCTCCTCACCTCATGGAGATACTCTGTGTAGCCATTGTATACACCGTGACAATATTCTCTTCTGTTGATTTTTTCCCAATGCATGAAAAGTACATTATTGGCTTTTTTTCTCCTTCTCAATGACATGTCATTATTTGCTAAGTGTTTCATATGGGTTTTAGGAACTCTATAGCTAGAATATTTTTGTTAACTAGACAAAGCACATGGCTCTTTTCAAATTGCAGGTTAAGTATCCTGTTTGGGGTGGGTACAGAAAGAACAGGCAGAGAAATGCCCTCTTGGCTGGAAGAAGGGAAAAGAATTGAGTACACATTATAAAAGCAATTATTCCCTTTGCTGTAGAGTATACAGAGAGAAAAGTAAGAAGGCCAAAGAATTACTAAAAAGGAATTTGCTGCTTCAGTGACCCTGTTAGATACCTGTTAAGACCTTTTGCTTCCTCCATCATTTCTAACTAAATCTCAGCAAAAAAGAGAAATCTAAAGAAATGGTGGGAATTATGTTAGAACTGGGCATTTTCTTCTTCAGTGTCACTGTAGCTGTTATTCCCTGGCAGCATAATTGTAACTAATTAGAATCTAGTTACATACAGAGACAGCATTAAAACTCTTTGCTTATTTTTTCTCCCTTGATGGTCACAGTTTGTGCTTATATCTGTTCAGGGCAGGGGAAGTTTCAGTTCTACAATCACTTTTCAAGTTTAGTTTTATCTGTTTATTTTTTATTCCAAATAATTTGCACAGATTTTGACATTTCGCTGCGGACTCCATGAACCACTTTCAACACTCACTGCCAGGTTAACCACTGAGTCCACTCAAGGCAGGATAAAGCACATCTATTACCCCAGTAGCTCTAATTGCAGGATAGCCAGAGGGTATCCATTTGGTCTATAATTAGGTCATTTCTCTCTCATCCCCTGCAAGTGTGTATAATTATAAATTAATTTAAAATCCCACTGTGAGAAAAGAAATTCGCTGTAATATAAAGGAAAGACAAAAGCTGCAGGAAGTATATCTTTAAAAACATTTTTTGGCATTTCCTTCAAAACTGATCCTTAAACCGGGTTTTCATTCTACTATTCATTTTCCTAGCTAGGAGCTTCATCATTGTGCATTTAAATTGTGGGTCAATTTAAAGTTCTACTGCAGCTTGAAGGTTTTGATGCTTCCTGCAGAATTTACATTAGCAGATCAAACCTATTCTTTGGGGGAAAAAAAAAAAACTCATTGAGAGGCCAGTCTCTGAGTGATGCTTAAAGGTGTGGCTCTGTGCAGGCCCTGACACGATAACTTGTTATGTTTGGCATTCTCTCTAGGTGCCACATGTTGGCCCTTTTAACACTTGCCTTTCTGTTTTCACAATAAAAATGTTATGTGTTATACTAGGGAAGATGAAACATTAAAAACAAAAACTGGTTCACACTGCATACTGCAGTAGCTGTTCTTTTCATCTGTTTGGCTAAGCTGCTTCTGTTTTCCAAAACCATGGCTAAATGTATTACCCTGCACACTTTAGAGAGATGGTACAGGTGAAAACATGCATGTCTGACAACAGGATAACCTCAACCAAGCTATTGAGTCAATGTTTTGACTTGCTAGACTTCTTGTTTCTGTCAGGAAATCAGTCTCTTTTGTAGATTTGGGGGAAGTGTGGCAGGTGGTGCCTAAGCCAAGACAGTGTGCGTAAAACCTAAACTACATGTGTGACTTTTTTATTTCCTAAACACTAAAAAATGAGAGAGTAAGCAGGAGACAAATGTTCTGCCATCTGAAGAAGAGGTATTGTATTTGAGTACTTTCTCTAAGAATATCCTGCTTAATTAGAATCACTATAGAAATGTGGAACATTTGTTTTTCAAAAAATAATTATTTTACTGTTTTGCAAAGATCCTTACCTGCTTCTTACATTACTATCCATTTAGAGGATAATAATAATAACACTTCACACTTACACACTGTTGTAAATTCTTAGCATTCAATACACCCTACAAAGTGTATACAAAGAAAGTGAGACAAGGAGTTTAAGAAATATGATAAAGGCCTACCCAGGAGGCCACTGGAACTCAGGCACTCAGTTTTGAGGGTGCTGCTCTAACCACACAATGCCATACCAGGGTAATAGGAATAAAGCATGACCAGCCAGATGCCACACTCTACATGACATGGGAACCTGAAAGGGCAGGAAAGCATTTGACTGGTACTCTGCAAGTGCTCACCAACTATTTTATGGACTTAATATGGCAGCATCTTCTTAAATCTAGAGATACTATATGGTCAAGTTTACTATACAAAAGATTATCTCTATCCAGAGAATAGCTAAAGATATATCATACCACCAGGGAATTCCATACTTAAAAGCTGCAGAAACTACTTCTGATACAACCAAGTCTAGTTTTAATTTGTGTTTATTTGGCAACCAAATGAAAGTAGAGAATGGAATGCTACTGAAACCATTCCCATCATCAAAGGCTTTAAACTCTCAATAAGATATTCTCTCATAAAAATAAGCATAAGGAGGATTTTAGCAAACACAGAGGGGAAAAGTTTTGTTTTCAGAAAGTCATAGTTCTTCTATTGTTTGAAATTTTAAAGACATTTGGATTCAATTAACAAATAACACTGATTTTTGAATTTTATGAGAAGCTAATCAGCCTAATATATGTCCTTCAAAACAGGTGAGAGCAAACTTCTATTGTAAAGGGCCAGATGGCAAATATTTGGGGTTTTTTGGGCTATATGGACTCTGTCACACCTTTTCTGTCATTGCAGCACAAAAGCTACTGTAGATGGTAGTTTTTTTTTTAAGTTTTTTTTTTTTTTTTTGAGAGAGAGAGAGAACAAGCAGGGGAGAGCCAGAGAGAGAGGGAGAGAGAGAATCCCAGGAAGGCTCTGCACTGACAGCATGGAGCCTGATGTGGGGCTCAAGCTCATGAAGCGTGAGAACATGACCTTAGCAGAAACCAAGAGTCAGATGGTTAACTGACTGAGACTCCCAGGTGTGCCCATAGGTGACATATTAATAAATGAGTGGGACTGTATTCCAATAAAACTTTATTTACAAAAACATTTAGTTGGCCATATTATGCATGCAGGATGTAGTTTTCCAATTCTAGAATTATAACATAGGAAGATCATGTATAATTTTTACTTATCTTCTAGCAAATAATAATATATTTATAAATCAAATTATTTTTCCAACATGATAATAAATTCTAAACAAGACCATTTCTATATTTAAAAAACTCCCATATTTTACCCAATAGTATAATACTTCTGCAATTGTCTTCTAACTCCCATGTACTCACCATGGATTATATTCCTCTATTTCAATAAATTGATATTCAGACCCAGCCAAAGTTCTAGAAAATTAAGGGAAGCTCTCTAATCTTATACATAGCTGTGAGATCTGAGCCAACACTAGGTACTATATTTTACTTCGTAAGCATCAACACAGCATGGCCCATGACTCCATTGAACATCACATGGCAAAACAAAATTACTGACAGCCAAGTGTGTGGCAACCAGTGATTCTGCATCCCTTTTCATCTGTCTGCTCCCTTCCTGATGAAAATATGCACATTTTTAGTATCCAAACCAAGTTCTGGAACTAACCAAACTAAATAGATTCATTAAGCCAATGCATTTTTTAGAATTCTTCCTGGAGAGAGAACAGACAGGAATGAAGTAGTAAAAGTGCCTGGCATAAGTGAACTTGATCTTTTGTCTATAATTAGCTTTAGATTTGGGATACCCACTTTTCCTGTCCTCCATAAATGGTTAAGAATTTAATGACTTCTTAATGAATAAATGTGTTTGTTGAACAAATTTATTGGACATGGCCCTGCTTTATATCTAAGATAAATCTTACTTTTTAGTAAAATATTTTTAGACAACTGGAAAGATTTATAAATGACACAATGAAATTATCTTTTTAGGATCACTGAATGAAGGGCCTCAGTTTTTTTCTAACTAGATGCATTACTAAAACAATCATTTCTGAATATAAACTATTCAAGTATACAATATGCCCAATTTGTTCTCAAAATGACTGATTGATCTCAGAATTGTTTTTCTCCTTCTCCTTCTTTTTCTCTCCAATGCAGATAGAGTGCCATTTTCCTATGGACACCTCAGAGTGTCTATTCATCTCAAATTAAATCACCAAATTCTTGAAAGAACTAGGTTTTGTTAAATCATATAATCAGTACTTTTAGGGCACTAGAAATAATTTTTAAACAAACATAAATTCTAATGATTCCCAAAGGGTAGGAAACAAGACCAGATATCTTTGTGATTTTCTCCTGGTGCTGGTTAACTTCTCATGTGTCCTCAGATTTGGGGCAATTCTCTCTGGAGGATCTCTACAAAGGCTTTGCTGCCTGTTAACACTAAAATGTCCACCTCAGTCCTCATCTATTTGCCCAGATAGGTCAAAGTCACAGCAGCTCAGGAAACCCAAGAGTCTTGGAAACTCTGCAAATATAGCAAGGTGCTCCTTAGTCTGTTGGGAATGAAACAGAAATCTGGCAGAAGGTCAGGAGAATTCATTAGCTAGGCAGTGCAACACAGCCACTGTGAGGCAGAAAGTGGATTTAGAGCAAAAGGCTAATTACTCCAGTACCCGGTTCAATCTCCTGCTAGATTTACTGCTAATTAATTTTCTCTTCATTTTTACCTATCCAGCCAGTGAATCAGGAGCTATGACTCACTTTCTGCTATTCCTCCTGTAACCACCACTAGTTTCTGCTCCATTAGCAAATTGCCTCTTGAGTTTCTCTTTTCTAAAGGTTGGTTGCCTGGGCGATCTCATGGTCTTGACCTTGGGAAGGCCTTTGAGCAAAAGGACTTAGGGCAATCAGCTGCAATGATTTAAAAACAACAAAATGGGGATATAATAATGAAGAAGGGGGGTTGCTACTTTTTTCTTTTGCTTCTCTCATAAGGAAAGAAAATTGTTTTTTCATGATTCTTATATTTTTCCTATTTCCTAAAGAGTTTATGTAAAGAAGGCATAATTTCTAGGACTGGTGCTGGTCAGGGAAGTAAATGCCTGTGAATAACCACACAGAGCATATGGACAGCATTGAATGGAGAAAGAGAGAAAGAAAACAATTTCAAATGCTTTTATTTAGATTTTATAAAGATTTATAAATATGTCTTATTTTAATCAAACATCAACACCCTTAAACACATAAGAATATAATGCAAGCCTGTGTTTATATGCACCATCTAGTGCTTCTAAAGAGTTGCTATCTACGAAAATAACCAGTGTGATACAAGTTTGCTATGCCAGAACTAAACAATGTTCCAATAGCACCAAATAGCAGCTTTCTATAAACCAAAAGGAAGCTTATTGACTGGTTTGTTTCAAGAAATTTATTTCCATAATGTGTCTTATGTGTTTTCTATGTGTTCCAAGATGACATAGAGCTTTACTATTAGCTTCATTTTGAACTGAATTAAATGAATATTTAGACATATGAGCTTTTCAATGGAAATATCATGGCTTTGAACCCAAGCTGTATTAAATATACTTTCTAGAGCTGAGGTCTGTGGATAAACACATATCAGTTATGAATTTTGGTTTAGAAGGAATTGGAAAATGGATCAGTAAATTAATAAATATAAGGTTATGAAAATATTGTAGAGGAAAATGAAAAGATGTTCATAAACTCCTAAATATTAAATACTGCCTATAGAAACAAGCTCTACAGACTGTTTGTGGTGGCCCTTTATAACATGAACACTGTTCATGGCACCTCAATTCTTGCCATTCATTCCATGGAAACAGGTGGCTGAAGGCTTTCTACCTTGCCTAAGAATCAAAACCCTGTAGTAGTGGATAGGGTGACATTCTCATAGGTTTGCCACAGGTAATTTATTTGGGCTTATTTATTATACATCAGCTACTTCAATTGAATAAATCTAACTTCCTGAAGTAAATTTTTGTTTTTTGTTTGTTTGTGTGTTTGTTTTATTGCCATAGATGTCATTCTCAACACTTTTCTCTCCTGGAATCCTTACTGTATACTTCAGAAAGACATGGGTATCTTTGGAGAGGTAAACACGAAAATTTTGCAGGTTTTTTCTGTGAAATGAGTAATATATAAAATATTAAAGACATAGCCATAATGAAGGCAAACAACCATATGATTCAATACCCACTCTACAACTACCCAAACAAACTATTTCAGAATAAGTAAGCTAGGATGCCATGACTTTCATGAAATAATAATAAAAAAACATGATATCATCAAAATATCTACACATGACACCATAAAGTTTAAGTCTTAAGTTTTAGATGATTACATATAGTTGACATTTAATAACAATATTTTCAGATGCTATAAAATTATCTAGATTTGTCAATTCTAATATAACCTAATAAGATTTGTAGTGATGGTATCAATGGTATTTTGGAGATAAATAAATGAGTTCATAAATAATTGTTATGGCATCTTCATCACAACGATTTAGAAATGTAAATGGCCAATAAAACTACATTTTATATTAAGGATCCACTGAGTTCTGGCTTACTTCATGGGAGACCAGTTAGTATTTGGGAACAGAAAGGGGAGAAAGATGTGGAGGAAGTTGCTAATACATCCTACCAGTATCAAGAGACTCAAGAAAACTGCTATTATGAAGGCTGGGAGGAGTTCTAAGGAGGTTCTAAGGAGCTAAGAATAATCTTAGGCCACATCCAAAGATTATATCTGCTCTGAGAAAAACATTCATGGGATTTGGTTCTAGAATTGAGTGGATCCAAAATATTCATATTATTCAGATATTCATTCCAGAAGCTAAGAGATTTTAGAATACCTATAGAGTAGGTTGGAAATACAGCATAGGTTTCAGTTAGTGAAATATAATTTCACCCAGACTTCTTTACCCCTAATGAATCTTAACATTAAACATCCAACTAAATGTCATATCCAAGGTGAATTGTAAACATTTACATGATAGTTGTAAAGCATTCCTAGAAAACAACTGTAAACAAATTTGTCTGCTTTATTATCTATCCAAAGGAGAAAGTATTTAGGCCACAGGACATCGTTGGACCATGACTTAGCAGTTCTGATGCATAAAGAAAACAGTAGGCCTTGCTAGCTTCAGAAATTAAGTCATATGGAAATAAGAGAGATTTTAAAGTGCATTTTTCTCATAGACTAATGTTGGGTGTGCCATGCCTTGAATCCCTTCCCATGATGGAAAGCATACCCATGCTATGGCATCATGGGTAACTCATTTTATTTCTTGAGCTACATTTCTTCATCTGAAAAGCAGAAATGATGATAGTTAACTTTCAGTAAAGATTAAATAGGATAATGTATGACATATTCCCCAAGAAATAGTAGATAATTAAGAATGTCCCACCAATATGTCTTCACATAATGGGGAGGGATATTATAACTGGGCAAGTTATACTTATATGTCAAAAAAGACTTTTATGAGTTTATTCAAAATATTTGTAGATGTCTAAGAAAATAATAATTTCTTTGAAATTAATTGCAACCTGCCCAGAGCTTAAACAGAGGATCTTTTAAATAAGAGAAAATTCAGCTTTGTAATAATATGGATTTATCTTACCATAAATAACTGAAATTAGCAAGAGAAATTATATACATATGTGGGCCTATTTTTCAAAAAAAAATGGAAATATAAATATTTGTTTAAATTTTGTTTTATTATTTTTTTTAGTTTTTTTAATGCTTATTTATTTTTGAGAGAGAGAGAGAGAGCGCACAAGCAGGGGAAGGACAGAGAGAGAGGGACACACAGAATTCAAAGCAGACTCCAGGCTCTGAGCTGTCAGCACAGACCTGACACAGGGCTCAAACTCATGAGCTATGACATCATGATCTGAGCCAAAGTTGGACACTTAACCAACTGAGCCATCCAGGTGTCCCAAATTTTGTTTTATTATTTTAAATGAAATTGTCTCATTATCTCAGTATTTAGTGTGTTAATGAACACATCTACTATAAAAGACTCTTTCTAGGTTTTAATCATGACAACTAAAATGTTATTGTTCTTGATTATGTTAACTCCCTTTTGCTTTATTCTACCACTGTCACTACTGTGATTAATTTAAATAACTTGTAGAAACCATGGAAAATAAACTGAACATGATGTCTTAATAATTTCTTAGAAAATTTTTAATAACCAAATATATTCAAAATTTCATTCCACTTTGTTGATTTACATTCTCACATTTTAAAAATAGATGTTCACTTTGTATTTCTAATCCTCCCACTTCGAGGTAAATCTGCCCTTGCCCATAAGTAGGGTGAGAAGCCATCTCCTTTTTTACATAACAAGAAGACATTTCACATACAAACATCTTACTTCTTTGTCTAAAATTATCCCCTAATGTTAAATTTTAGGCTGAATATTTCAGGCAGCTATGAAAGCAGAAAGGTTAGCTAAAAGGTATTACCTATTAAACCATCATGGGCCCTTTCTTGCCAAAGTATTGGACCTATGGGAATGGATATGGGAAGAAAGGAAGGAAAAACTAGCATTGGGTGTTGGAGGAATTCTTAAATCATGACACACACATTCCCGAAGGGAAGAGCAGAGCACAAAGTGGCTGGAAGAGCCCAAAGAAAACCTAGTCTACTTCACAATTTCATCATGGGCCAAAGCTGATCCTGCTGAAGTCCTTCCTTCCTGCAGCCCACAAAGTACCCTTTAATTTATATACCTGCTTCTTCTCAGGCAAGTGGGGGATTATGAGTGCAGCCTTTGCCTGCTTCCCTTTACCTACACTAATCTCACAGCTTGATGCTAAGACTAATTATTTGACTAGGATCGTAAATCCTAACAGTTACTGTGGAGTTAACATCATTGGAAAAATAGAACCATTTTGCTGAAGAAATCTATAACCTAGTTTGTGCTCAGCCTCTAGGCAATAAGAGTCAACTGACAATTCCAAGTAGTAGTGCCCACATTCTTCTTATAGAGCTTTAGGTAAGAAGCTTTAAAAGTTTCTTTTTTTCAGTGTTTTACTACTTTATTACTAGGAAAGCATTCTTTAAAAAAAATCTTTCTGGTACAATTTAAACCAATCCCTTTGTCTGGAGGTCAAGTAAAACCAGGTGAGTTGCCTGAGAAAAAGTATAAACTTCATAGCTTTACAGACCATTCATAGTGTTGGGAAGATCCTTAGAGATCATTTAGTTCATCTCCCTTATTTTTCTTCTGGGGATTAAAATACAAGGTTATACAGTTACTTCACCAAATTCGAACAATCATAGATCCCCGTGAGCTTTAATCATATGCATTATAAATAATTCTAAGTCATTCATCCCTGGATGACAAGGCTTTCCCAGGAAAATAGATAAGCTCAAACAATATGAGTAGGTTTAGTCAAGAGTCAGACCACCTGGGTTCCAATGCTGGCTCTGACACTTACTGTTGAGACTTTAGGCAAGTTCACTTCATTTGCCCTTCAATTTCCTTATCTGTAAGATGGCATCAATGATAGCACTGACTTACAAAGATGTAATGAAGATTAAATAATCCCATGTACATTAATAACATATTTTTATGTGTCCAGCACTATTCCAAGTGTTCTATGCATATTAGTTTCTACAGCAAACCTTTGAGGTAAATACTGTTTTCTCATTTTACAGATGACAAAACTGAGAAACTCATAAAAGTGCCAGGCACATAATGAGTAATCAATAAACTTTAGTTGCTGGCATCATCGCAATTATCACTCTCATTAGGAGGTGGTGATTTACATGTAGATTAGGTCTTTTTGAGCAGACTGGTTTGCTGCTATGGTACTTCCAACCCAGGGCAGTTGATGAGCTCAGAAAATGTAAGCATTAAAACAAAATTTTACCTGAAAAAAAATCTGTGGCCCAAAGAAAATCACAAACAGCATTTCAGTGCCAAATGAAAATAACAATGGCATTATTTTTTATTTGGAATTATCTCCATGTTCCTCCCTTTGGTTGTATGAATAATAAAAAGCACAAGAAAAAAAAACTTTTCCCCCAATTGCTAATGAAATCCCCCCCCCCAAAAATTGCCATATGTTACTATAGTATTAAGATTCTTGAAATATATGGCATTCACATGTATTTCTTTTTTCCTGAAATGTTCTTGTGACTCTTGACAGCTCATTAACAATCCATACAAACCCAAGCTGGGCTTACATGTGCTGTAACCAGCTGCTCTCACCTCTCAGAATATAGCTGCCACAGGCGTGGACTGGGCAGTCTGGAGGGAGGGTGGGTAGAGAGGGAGGATGTTTAGTAAGACTTCTTAGCCTCCCCTGCTGGCTTTTATTTTGACATATGGGGCTGTAACCCAAAGTGCACAAGGATTAGAGATGTCATTTCATGTCAGTTGTAAGACAGAATACAACAAAAACTGAGAGCAGATATACCATCATTTGTCGGCAGTGACACTTCCAGAAGGGAAGATGCCATGGTCAAATCAAACAGCCGCCTTTTCAGATAGGGTTTTTCTTTGCCCAAACTGTCAGCAGTTTTAACCAGGGAATTTCACAAGCTGCAAAACTCAACTTCTTGCAAGAGAATGATTCTACTTCTCCACAAATGGGTAAATGGAATGGGTGGGTGTAACTTAGAAGCTGCTAGAATCCCTGAAAAAGAAAGTCGCCAACACAAATCCAAACCTGACACAATTGGGTTTCCAAGTAGTTACACCTACCTAGCATTTTGTGGGTTATGCTAGAACATAGCAACTAAATTTAATTTTTCAAAGTATAACTAATTCCAAATAATTTGCTTATATAAAGAGTAAACAGGGGTGCCTGGGTGGTTCAGTCAGTTAAGTGTCCCACTCTTGATTTCTTCTATGGTCATGATCTCAGGGTTGTGAGATGGAACTCCCTCTGGGGGTCTGTGCTGAGCTTGAAGCCTGTTTAGGATTCTCTCTTTCTCTCTTCTCCTCTCTCCCCACACCCCCTGCCAAAAAAAAAAAAAAGTAAACAATAAAACGTATGGAGTAATCAGCAGGGTACTAAAAAGGGGATTCTTCCACAATACATAATTTGCTTAGTAATAACTTTTTATATTTATTGAACATTCCTTATATGCCAGGGAAATTGCTTTGTATCCCTTATATGTTGTCTCATTCAGTTCTTTTATTTTTTTAATGTTTTATTTATTTATTTTTGAGAGAGAGAGAGAGCATCTGTGAGTGCCTGTGCATGCACGAGCAGGAGAGGGGAAGAGAGACTGAGACAGAGAATCTGAAACGGGCTCCAAGCTACAGTGCAGAGACAGATGGGGGGCTCAAATCACTGACCATGATATCATGATGTGAGCCAAAGTTGGATGCTTAATTGACTGAGGCACCCAGGCATCCCTCATTCAGTCCTTAAAAAAATATGAACGTTAGGCTCAGAGGGCTGAAGTATGCTACCTACAATCACATAAGAAAAAAGTGGCATAGCCAGAATTCAAACTTTTCTTCTTGATTCTAAAAGTCATATTCTCCCCTAATGTTCATTCTCTCAATATGGGGCACATATTTCCCAGAGGCATCTGTTCAGAGGCTAGGGTGCATTTCAAACATTAGGTAAAAATGATGCAGCTTCCCAACATTTTACTGTAGGTATAGAGAAACAACAATTTAAGTGTTTGAAACTTAGAAATATTATGTTAAATGTACTTCTGCAAAAATCTCCACTTCCACTTTTCCACTCCTGCCAGTATGAATATTTATTTGTTTATTTATTTGATAGCTAGGGAAAGAAATACTCATATGTAGTAGGGGCTTTGAAAAGTTGGTGACTGACTTGCATAGCTAATACCAAAGTAGACTTGTTGACACTGTGGATTTCTTAGAAAGTGGGTGGAAGATCACAAATTGGACTTTAAAATAAATTCTTAACTTTAATGCCTTTTTTAAAATTTCAACTTCATAATTGATCGCCAAAATATGTATTGACTATGTTTAGTATCACTACTCACCAAAGGATTATCCTTAATAACTTAAAAGTACTGAAATTCCAAGGTTTGTGATTTTTTTGCATCATTCTTCACTTCTTTCTCTCTCTGTCCTTTGAGAGAGAGAGAATGAGCTGGGGAGAGGAGCACAGGGAAATAGAGAGAGAATCCCAAGCTGGCTCCATGCTCAATTCAGAGCCCAAAATGGGCTGGATCCTACTACCCAGGATCATGACCTGCACCAAAATCAAGAGTCAGTTGTTCAACCGACTGAGCCACCCAGGCATACCCAAGTGTTATAATTTTTAAAATATAGTTTCAAATGAGGACAAGATTGGTAGATAAAAATTACAAGTCTTAAGTATATTATTGATACTGAGAAAGACCAGTATGGGCCAAGTGAGATAGATGGTATGGTTCCTGAGTAGTCACAATACTAATACGCTTGCAGCAGAGAAGGTGGGACCATGATTCAGGCCACAATGGCAGTCAAAAAAACAAGGCATGCACTATTCATCCAATCTTATGTACAACATGATTAATATTACTGTAAGGATGAAAATGAGTAGAAACCTTGATGTCCCTCGTGCAACAAAGAAACAAAGAAACAAACAAAACTACCCAGAGTAATAACTCTATCAAATTGTTGTTCTTGAAGTAAATTTAAAACAAATCATGCACATCTCAAAGGAAACTCAACAGATTATTACAAGTAAACAAAAATTACATTAAAATTTTTTTAAAAAAACCAGCACAAATCAAACTAAAAATTTTTAATCTTTCAGGTTTGATAACCAATTTCAGAATCACTTTGAAAGGTGATGCTTATGAAATAAGAAAATAAGGTAAATTTCTATTCTTCAGATATGAAAAATATCTCCTTTTGATAAAACAAAGACAGCAAAGCTAAAGAAAAAAAATTACTTCATTCACACATATTGCCCAATAACACACTTTTAAGTGACCAAAAATCCAAATTGAATTGGTTAACAGACTTTAGGTTCTTGGGCAATTAGTTCACATTATATTTTAAATTTTTTTCACTATATTTATACTGATTTTATCTATGAAGATATGTTTATTGAAAATGTTTATAGTTTTTTTCTTTTTAATTTTTTAAATTTAAAATTTTAGGGGCGCCTGGGTGGCGCAGTCGGTTAAGCGTCCGACTTCAGCCAGGTCACGATCTCGCAGTCCGTGAGTTCGAGCCCCGCGTCAGGCTCTGGGCTGATGGCTCAGAGCCTGGAGCCTGTTTCTGATTCTGTGTCTCCCTCTCTCTCTGCCCCTCCCCCGTTCATGCTCTGTCTCTCTCTGTCCCAAAAATAAATAAACGTTGAAAAAAAAATTTTTTTTAAAATAAAAAAAAATAAATAAATTTAAAATTTTAACAATAAAGATATTTATATGAGTTATTTGTCAATCTAGCACCTTTCACTTGAAGAATACACATGTGCCTGTGTGGATAGGGAACAATTTACAAGTGGTTAAAACTATATGAGTCATCACTTACATCGAGGCCATCAAAACCCCATTTTTGCCAGTAATTACTGAATCACTCAGCAAGAACACCTGTCTCAAATAGTTTTATTTATGATATTGTTTACTTTATTCATTGATGGTAAGAATGTTAAATGTTCTTAAAACAATAAAAATACTGGTATGAATATTCATTCTTTAGAAAATCTGAATTAAAATGGAAATGAACTTTGGAAGTTTGCTCTACTACATAGATCTATTCTGGTACACTCAGGGGTAGATGATGGACAGCACTTTTATACTCACATTTAATTATTATTTTTATTTGTGAAATATAGAGAAGGTAACACATTTTTTAAAAGGCTAAAATCCTGAAAAATGTTTGTTGACCTAGAGTTAACTTGTTTACCAGATATATTCTTAAGGCTGAATACCTTAAGTCAAGGCAAAGCTACATGTTTCAATTGCCTATGAAGATTGCTATAAGGAAGGTAAGTTGGATGAAGAAATTTGACATTGGAGATTATGAATCATTGGACTCTTGATTTGCTGGTGTCAAAGTATCTATGGTAAGATAATCTAAAACCATCTATCATTATCTAAAAGAATGTGAATGAGTATTTTGCAGTCATGGTAATACAATCTGATCAATGTATCAGAGACCCTCATAGTATATATTGGCTATATAACAAAGTGACCTAAGAGATACAGTTAATGAATTTCTTCAGCAATAGCTTGAAACACCAAGAAGCACAAACCTCAAATGCCCTAATGGCAACATAAATTAGTGAGCCTGAGGAAGTAAGAGAGAATATCTGCTAAAGGCAGTTATTTTCCTTTCTTGGGGAAGGGTCCAAATTTTATTCTCAGGTCACTAGTATGTGACCCCTGTACTCTAATATGTCCCTTTTCTGGGAGAATTTTAAGTATCTCTTCTCAGTCATTATTCTGACTTTACTTCATATCAGAAAGTGCCATTTTGTAGAGCTATTATGTGAGTCAGGACCCTTAAAACATGTGATGTCAAAATGGGACCAATTGGTCTGAGCATTGATCTCATCACTCAAAATTAGCTTTATGTAATAAGTATGATTTTTTGAAATTGCAAGTGAAATTTGCATCAAAATGCATTGTCTCTTAAACAATGGCATTTAAAATGAATTTTAACTCAAATCAGCCATTGTTCATCCATTAGCCAATAAGTGAATTTAGTTTTGTTTTAATTTGTCTTTTGAAGATAAATGATATGAAACATTAAATACAAGGTAAATGAATCCTGTAATAAAACCTTTGCCACTTCTTTAACTCAGTAGATTGTTTAAAGAGCAAAAGTTGGAGAACATTCAATAAATTAAAAGTTTTGAATGAATAAACCAAAAGGTAAGACAAATAATTTTATAATTAAAGAAGGAAAATCTTTCAAAGAGAAAATAACATTTTTTAGACAAATACTGAGAGATTTTCTAAAACACAAACTTTCTCTATAGGAAACTCTAAAAAGGCTATTCTGTAGAAAGAAAGAGAAAGTAATATGTCTGGAAATCTAGTCAAACAACGGTTGTACAGACAACAATGGTAATAATAATACATTTTATAGAATTTAATAAAATAGAGGTTAAAATAGAGCTTAAAATATTTGCATTAAAGTATACAAAGTGGAAAGAAAGTGATCATAAGCATGGGATTTTGAATTTGTCAGAAAGATGGTAAAGATACTGATTAGTTTTAGACATTTTTTAAATGTTTATTTATTTTTGATAAAGAGGGAGAAAGACTGTGAGCCAAGGAGGGGTAGAGAGAGAAGGAGACAGAGGATCCAAAGCAGGCTCTGTGCTGAGACCAGAGAGCCCAATGCTGGGCTCAAACTCACAAACTATGAGATCATGACCTGAACTGAAGTTGGACATGACTGAGCCATACAGGCATCCCTAGGTTTAGACATTATTAAGTTCTGTTTAACTTTATTATGCTGAACTTGTTCAGGTAATAATTAAAATATAAAAATAGGGGAAATAGAATAAAAAAAACAAGTACCTTTAAAGAGGTGAAGAAAAGTAAAACCTAAAAAAGTGAGACAAATAGAAATAAAAAAATATGGTATCAATAAGCCTAAATATTCATATAATAATAATAAATATAAATAACCTCCTTTTAAAATATAAAAATTATTTTTTATAGAAAACTGAGTTTCAAAATGTTGAAAGGAAATTACATAAAAAGATACACCAGGTAAATAGTATTTCCTCCCTCCTTCCAAAACAAAGTTGCTGCTGAAGCCTATTATCAGACTTAAAGCAACAATTATATCTACAGAAAAATATATAGTCTTTAGATAATAGTGAAATATTCAATCGACCAGGAAGATGATATTAAACTTTAAAATATATAATGGAAAAATTGAAAAAATTATTGTGGGAAATCCCATCATAGTGGAATGTTTTAATATTCTCCAAGAGTCATAATTTATTAGAGATTAGAAAATTTGAGCAACACAATTCAGAAACTTAGAACCTAATAGACAGTTACAGGATATTATACGGAATGGTTAAAGAGCATTTTTCAAAACTCTTGAAAATTCAGAAACATTTAAAGACATGCTATACCATTAAGCAAGTCAAAAAATCATGTATCAGGAAGAATACCTTCTCTAATCCCAACACAATTAAGTTATAAAAAGAACTTTTGAATCCCATAAATTGGAAATGTGTGAGATTTGTGTAACTTTGGAAATGTGTAACTTTGAATAGCTCACAGATTATATATATGTATATGTATATGTATGTACATATGTATATGTATGTACATATATATATATACATATATGTATATGTATATATATATATTGGGATCCATGCTGATAGTGTAGACCCTGCTTGGGATTCTCTCTCTCCTCTCCCTCTGCCCCTCCTGTGCTCTCTCTCTCATTCTCAAAATAAATAAATAAACTTAAAAAAAAAGAACTACATGGTAAAAATATTAAATATAAATATTTGTGTGATTTTGCTAAAAGACTAATGGTAATTTTAAAAGCTAAAATTCTTGTACTAAAAAAGAAGAAAAGATAACATTAATATGTCAAACATTTTCTTTAAAGAGTTAGGAAAAGAAAACAGAATAAATGCACCAAAAAAAGCAAGCAGAAGTAAGAAAATAATAAACCAAGAGCAGAAGTTAATAAAATAGAAAGAAAATTAGTTCTTCAAAAAGAATAATAAACATGAGAAACCCATGACAAGACTGAAGAAAAAAAAGGTAAAAATAATATTAAGAACTAAAAAGAGAACATATTTAGTCAGACAGGAGAGGCAGTCTCTATAAGAATATTGGGAATATATTTATGCAAATAAATTTAAAATCTTAGGATAAATGGACAAATCCTTACAAAAATATAAATTACCCAAACTACCTCAAAAAGAAGTAGAAAACATCACTTGCTACATCCGTTTTGAAAAATGGATCACACTTTAAAACTTCCTTACCAAGAAAGCATCAGTTGTTTTACAGATGCATTCAGTTACACATTCATGGGAAAAAAATTCTTTCAGAGAAAGGGAAAAGGGAACAGAGTAAGGGAAACAGAACCCTCCCTATTGTTGAAGTCATTACAATCTTGTTACCAAATCCAGACAAAAAAGCATGAGATAAAAAATAATTATAGGCCAATTTCACTCAAGAACATAAATGCAGAAATCTAAGTAAAATATAAGAAAACAAATATAAAATAATGTATTAAGACCATGTGACCTCATTGGGTTTACCTCAAGATCACAAGAGTGGTTCAACTTAAGGAACCCTATTAATTAAATGCACTATCAAAATAAAGTAAAAAAAAAAAAATAGTATTACCTCAACAGATGCAAAGTAAATAGTGAATAAAATTTAGTACCTATTCACAATAAGACAAAACATTAAATTACAAATAGAAGGAATCTTCTTTATCTGAAAACATTCCCTTCAAACTCAGGAGCAAGACTAAAATTACCATTTCTTTTCTTTTCTTTTTAACTTTTATTCATTATTGAGACACAGAGAGAGACAGAGCATGAGTGGGGGAGGGGCAGAGAGAGAGACACACACAGAACCTGAAGCAGGCTCAGGGCTCTGCAGGCTCCAGGCTCTGAGCTGTCAGCACAGAGCCTGATGCAGGGCTCAAACCCACAACCGTTATGAGATCATGACCTGAGCCGAAGTCGGACGCTTAACCAACTGAGCCACTCAGGCGCCCCTAAAATTACCATTTCTGTTGAGCATTATCATGTATATCTAAATTTTCCATATTGGATAAAATAATAACAACAATAATACATAATAATAATAATAATAATACCTTAAAATATAAGGATTGCAAAGGAAGGAACAAACATTCCTTACTTGTAGATGATATGATTACTACATGAAAAACTCCAAAGAACCTACAGATAAATGATGTAAATTAATAAGATACCTTAGGAAGATTTTTGGATATATAATTAATATTTAATTTAGTTGCATTTTTATACACTTAACAGAAAATGCAGGTAGTTAAAAATATCATTAGTCTTCTTTGTAGCAACAAAAAATAAATAAGATAAGAAGTTTCCTAGTGTGGCAGTTTTATAATAGGGCTACAAAATGCATTGCTATTCCTTTCATTCAAAGGAGAGTTTGTTACTGTTTCTGTCAATGTAGCAGAAGTGATGCTATGTGTCTTTCAAGGCTACATGGCAAAAATTTGTATAGCTTTTACCTTGTTCTCTTAGAACACCTGCTCTTACTACATTTGCTTACAGGGCAATCTCTTTTAAACAAAGCCAACACACTATAAGAAGATCAATTTGTGGGGCACCTGGGTGGTTCAGTTAGTTAAATGTCTGACTCTTGATTTTGACTAAGGTCATGATCTCATAGTTTGTAAGTTCAAGCCCTGCATCAGGCTCTGCGCTGACATTGTGGAGCCTGCTTGGGATTCACTCTCTCTGCCCCTCCCCTGCTCCTGCTTTCTCTCTTTCTCTCAAAATAAATAAACCTAAAAAAAGATCAATTTGCATTGAGAAACCAGATAGAAAGTTCCTAAAGCTGGTGTTTTTGTAGCTCTAGTTGAGCATCTAGCCAACTGTTAAGATCACCTGCCAGCAATGTAAATAAATCATCTTTTTTGTTTATTTAGACAATGAATTTATTTGTTGTTGTTGTTGTTTTGTTACTGTTCATTTGTTCAACTTAGTTTGAAATGTGTTATAGGATATATAGCTTCAGGCATTGTTGGATCCAGGTGCTCAAATGATGTTGGAAGGGTTCTGGCTATCTTGTCACATCTGGAATCTGCATCTCACTGTATGTTTGTGTTATTCTCACATAAGCTATTTCCAGGTGGTGAGAAAGATGGTTGCTAGCATCCTAGATCTTTATCCTAATGACTCATGATATTATCAATAAATATGAACATGGGCAGTAAAAGATGAGTAGATGGTCTCTATTCAAGAGTCATGTACATGTTTAATAAACATCAAACAGTCCACAATTTTGCAAAGTTGAGCCCTCAGGTGATACCAGCTTCACCACCATCACTATCTGATGGTCTGATTAACACTGTATGACAATGTTATACACAAAATAAGAACCAGTCCCTAGTTGAACTATCCCAATCCATATAACTATAAGGGCTGATAACAAATTATTCTTTTAAGTCACTAGTTTTGGGATATTTTGTTATACAGAAACTATAATAATATACCTGTCAGTAAATATAATTAATATTGTGTAATATTTTTATGGAGAAATTCCAAACTTTCATTTAAAAAATACTAAAGAAGACCTCAGTAAAAGGAAATAGATTGATTTTTGGATGGGAAAGCTTACTATCATAAAGATGTCACTTTAGACAACTTGCTCCTTAGATTGAATAAAAATCTAAAAGGCAATTTCTAGATAGATAGATAGATAGAGGATAGATTCTAAAATGCATTGGGAAAAAAAGGCCAAGAAGAGCCAAGGCAATTAAAGAAAAAGGGAGAAAAAAATGAAGAAGACAAAGGAGGAGAATGAGGAAGAAGAAGAGGTGAAGAGGGAGGAGGAGGAGTGGGAGAAAGAAAAGAAAGAGAGGGTAGAGGGAGAAGTGGAGGGATGGAGGGGGAGAAGAAAGAGGAGGAAAAATTGGAGATGCCATGAATGCCAGATATCAAGAAATACAATTAAGCTACAGTAATTAATATAATATTAATATAGGGGTAGACTAATAGACTAATAGACTAATGAAGAAAAGAGTGCTTGAAAGTAAATCCATGCATGTAAGAAAACTTGACATAGAATATCTGTGACATTATATAGTTCAGTGGAGAAAGAATAAATTACTCAACAAATAGTACTTGGGTATACACTCATATATGTGAAAACAAAACACACAAAAATCACTTGCCATATAAAAATCAGATCTGGATTGATTAAGTCTTATGTGAAAGTCAAATTATTAAGACATTTAGAAGAAAATGTGTTCCTTAATACTTCATGGTAGATAAAGATTTCTTCAAAACAAAGAGAAGAGAATAAATCATAAAGAAAAAATTTTAATTTTTTTTCATTTATTTATTTTGAGAGAGACAGAGAAAGCGCAAGTGGGGGAGGGCCAGAGAGAGAGGGAGAGAAAGAAAATCCCAAGCAGGCTCCATGCTGCCAGTGCAGAGCTTGATGTCGGCTCAAAATCACAAAACTGAGAGATCATGACCTGAACTGAAACCAAGCATCAGATGCTTAACCTACTGAGGCACCCAGGTGCACCAGGAAAAGCTTTAATATATTTTACTACGTTAAAATCTCTTGATCAAAGACACCAATTAATTAAAAAAAACATAAATTAAAAGATGATAATTGCAACACATATCATTTGACAAATGATTAGTCACTACAATTGTATAAATTAAAAGAATCCTATAAATCAAACAATTCCTCTAAATTAATGAGTAGCGAGAAAATGGCAAATAGCCTGAGAAGGCATTTGAAGGGGAAATATATTTAGCCAAAACTCACTAGGAATAAAAAAAGATGTAAATTAAAATCAAAGTAAGGCATTGTTTTCCTCCACATCAAATTATCAAAAATCAAGAAGTTTGAGCATACCAGAGTTACTGAAGCCATGGAAAGTAATTTGGCATGTATTTTAGCATTGCCAACTAAAGCTTAAGATGGTGTATACATTTAGTCTAATAATTACATTCTGGAGAAAATAAACAGATGATAGATGATGATGATAGTAATAATAGATGATAAATAGATCTTATAGATGACAGATAGATGATAGCTAGCTAACTAGATGATGATGAGATAGATAGATAGATAGATAGATAATAGATGATAGAAGATATCCCATAAGAAACCCTTCTACATAAGTATGAAAACATGGAAATGTACAAAATTGTCATACAAATGCTGTTTATAAAACAAAAAATTGAACATCACTCAAGTGTTTATTGACAGAAAAGATAAATTACATATACACACATGAATATCCCAGAACATTGAAAGTTATTCAACCACTGATATGTTCATCAACATGAATTAATTTTAAGGCAAAATGGTTAGTGAAAATACACATAGCAGAAGAATATGTATTTTGTTATTCCTTTTCTATAAAGGTCAAAAATATGCAAAGCTAAATAACATAGCATTGTTTTTTGGGCCAGCATGTATGAAGTTTAGAATTGTCATTTCATCCTAACAAGTGAAAAGTTGAACAAACTGAAAAATCAACAACTCTTCTTAAGTCTGTAAGAGAAGGGAAGTTATAGGACAAACTGTTGCTTTTAATTGGAGACCAACATTGGGGCTCCTGGGTGGCTCCGTTGGTTAAGCGATTTCACCTCAGGTCATGATCTTTCAGTTTGTGACTTTGAGCCCTGCATCGGGCTCTGTGCTGACAGCTCAGAGCCTGAAGCCTGCTTCAGATTCTCTCTCTCTCTGTCTCTCTCTGTCTCTCTCTGTCTCTCTCTGTCTCTCTCTCAAAAATAAAGATTTTTTTTTTTAATTGGAGACCAACAGGCAAATACAGAGAATCACAACCTACCAGAGTAGAAACTCAAGAGCTGAAATCTCTGTAGACCAGGCCAGAGTAGGAAAATCTGAATAGTACTTGATAAATTGTTGGAAGATTAGTATGGACAACTCAGAGAGTTAAAAACTCCAGAGGAAACCATTTGGTCATGGTGGGGCCTCACATTTTTGTGAATGTTAACTCCAAGGGCCTGAAATGGT
The DNA here is from genome assembly GCF_007474595.2 of Lynx canadensis. Taxonomy (NCBI): domain Eukaryota; kingdom Metazoa; phylum Chordata; class Mammalia; order Carnivora; family Felidae; genus Lynx; species Lynx canadensis. Next base: position 32,726,172 of record NC_044309.1, on the reverse strand, counting down.
TCTCACAGTGAATATCAAAGAAAAATCCCCTCATGGTTCTGATTAGAAGAAGAAGGGTAAGAGCTTGAATGACTAGGGGTTTAGAAGAGCCTCACTGTTTTGAGGAAAAGGAAATACTCAACTTCAGTCCACTCAAGTCATCCTGTCTCAACAAAGGAATGAGAGCAAAAAACCCAGAAACATGTATGATATTCATAGCCCAGAGTTTCAACCTCCCCAAAAGACTGAGACCTATTCATAGAACTATAGAACACTTCCCCTCTCCCTAAACATTACCATCACATAACTAAAGGCCTATTTACCTAAATTCCTTTACCTAGTATATCATGTCCAGCTATCAAGAAAAAAATTAATATATACACTAAAAGGAAAAACAAAACCCAGTTTGAAGAGACAAAACAAGCATCAGAATGAGACTCTGATATGGAAGGGATATTTGAATTATCAGACTGAAAATTTAAATTAATTATGATTAATATGTTAAAGGCTCTAATGGATAGAGTAGACAGCAAGCAAGAACATATGGGCAATGTAAGCAAAGAAATGGAAATCTTAAGAAACAAAAAGAAATGCTATAGATCAATGCCTTTGATGAGATTATTAGTGGAGTGAACATGTATGAGGAAAAAAATCTCTCAGTGTGAGGTTATCTCAACAGTAACCTCCAAAATGAAAAGCAAAGAGAAAGAACTTTAAGAAGAATGAAAAAGAATAGCCAAAAACTATGGGGTAAATATAAAGGGCATAAAATATATGTAGTGGGAATACCAAAAGATAAAAATAAAGAAACAGAAGAATTATTTTAAACAGTAAGGACACAGGGACACTTAACTCACTTGGTTAAGTATCCAACTTTTGCTCAGGTCATGATCTCATGGTTTGTGAGCCCTGCATTGGGCTCCATGCTGACAGCTCAGAGCCTGGATCCTGCTTTGGATTCTGTGTCTCCATCTCTCTCTGTCCCTCCCCCGCTCACTGGCTCTCTCTCTCTCAAAAATAAATAAACAATAAAAATTTAAAAAAAAAACAATAAGGACACAGAATTTCCCCAAATTAATGTCAGACACCAAACCGTAGATCTAGGAAACTCAGAGACATCAACAAGAACAAATGCAAAACAACAACAACAAATCCCTACACCTAGGCATATTATTTTCAAACTAAAGAAAATCAAAGATAAATAAAATATCCTAAAAGAAGTTGGAGGATAAAAACACCTTACTTATAGAGAATCAACAATAAGAATTACAAGTCTTCCTAAGAGACCATGCAAGTAAAAAGAGAGCTGAGTGATCTATTTAAAGTGTTGTGAGAAAAAAATAACATCAACCAGAATTCTGTACCCAGTGGAATTATTTTTCTAAATTGAAGGAGAAATAAAGAATTTCTCCAGACAAACAAAAATTGGGGGAGTTTATGACTTGCCCAGCAAGAAATATTAAAATAGATTCTCTAAAGATAGGGAAAGTGATATAGGTCAGAAAGACAGACATGAAGAAAAGAGCATCAAAAAAAATGAAGGCAAAATAAAATTTTGTCTTATTTTTGATTGATCTAACAGATAAGAGTTTATTGAAAATAATAATAGCTACAATATCTTTGATTATGAATGATTATGTGTATATACTTGCTTATGTATGCTCATGTATAAGTGAAATAAATAAAGGGAATGATTCAAGAAGTTGGAAGGAGGAATTAGGATTAATTTGTTATTGTAAGGTACTTACATTACCTGTGAAGTGGTATAGTATTGTTTGAAAGTGGTCTTGGATTAGTTGTAAATGCTTATTTTAATCTTTAGTGTGACCAATAAAAAAGTTTTTTAAAAAAAGCATAACTCATACCCCACCAAAGAGGAGGTGTTGGAATCCCATAAAATCCTCAATTAAAATCACAAAAGGGAGAAAAAGACAAAATTAGAATAGGAAAAAAGAATAAGGTCAACAAATAGAAAACAGTAACAAATACCATAGATTGTTAATCCAACTACTTCAATAATCACTTTGAATATCAATGGTCTAAATGCATCAATTAAAAGACAAAAATTATCAGAACAGATCAAAAAGAAGAGCCAACTTTATGGTGTGCACAAGAAATCCACTTTAAATATATAGACACATATAAATTAAAAGTAAATGGATAGTTACTCTGGAAACTATAGAACACTTATGGAAGAAATTGAAGAAGACACAAAGAAATGAAAAAAAACATTTCAAGTTCATGGATTGGAAGAACGAATATTGGTGAGGATGTGGAGAAAGGGAAATCCTCTTATACACTTGATGGGAATGCAAACTGGTGCAGCCACTCTGGAAAACAGTATGGAGGTTCCTCAAAAAGCTAAAAATAGAACTACCCTATGATCCAGCATTGCACTACTCAGTATTTATCCAAAGGATACAAAAATATTGCTTTGAAGGGGCACAGGCATCCCAATGTTTATAGCAGCACTATAAACAATAACCAAATTATGGAAACAGCCCAAAATCCATCAACTGACGAGTGGATAAAGAAAATGTGGTATATACATACAATGTAGTATTACTTATCCATCAAAAAGAATGAAATCTTGCCATTTGCCACAGTGTGGATGGAACTAGAGTGTATTATGCTAAGTGAAATAAGTCAGTCAGATAAGGACAAATACCATATGTTTTCACTTATATGTGGAATTTAAGAAACAAAGTGATGAACATAAGAGAAGGGAAGGAAAAATAAAATAAGATAAAAACAGAGAGGGAGGCAAACCATAAGAGACTTTTACCTATAGAGAACAAACAGCATTGCTGGAGGGAGGTGGTGGGGATGGGCTAAATAGATGATGGGCATTAAGGAGGGCAGTTGTGGTGATGAGCACTGGGTATTATATTTAAGTGATGAATTACCAAATTCTAATTCTGAGACCAATATTACACTGTTAACTAGCTTGAATTTAAATAAAAATTTGGGAGAAAAATAAATAAATAAAATTTTAAAAATAAACAAAAAGAACACATAATAAAAATAAATTAAAAATAAACAAATTTATTTATATAAATAAAAAATTTTTCTTAACAAAAAAGAACACATAATAAAAATAAAGTTTTTTGTGCTACAAAATAAAAAGTAAATGGATGGAGAAATATACTATTGCTTTGGATCTGACCGTTCCTTTACTTTAAACTCTCATATTCTATTTTTTGTGTTTTTTTTCTGCATTTTATTTTGTTTTGTCTTATTTTATTTTATTTCATGTTTGCCAGTAAATACCATCAAAATTCACTAGTGGAGCTGAACATTTATTTTTTTACTTTAAAAAATGTCATTATAATTGTTTATATATAAGTATGTATATATATAATATATATACATATATAATACATATAATATAATATATATATTTTTTCTGGTCAATGGATACTAAAATATATATATATTATATATATATTATATATATAATATATATATTCACATGCACACATACACAACACATATACACACACACATATAAATACATAAATTCTTTGATCTCTCAATACCATATCTCCTCTGTGTCCCAGATTTCCAAGGTAAATGGTTTGGGAACTACTCCCCTGTATCTTTTAGTGTTTGACAGCAATAATGCTGATAATGGTGAAATTACTTTTCTTTTAAATGAAAGCAAGAAGCAAAAATGGATACAACTGAAAAGAGAAATAGATGAATTCACTTTTATGACTGGAGACTAAGGAGGCTTCTCTCAAAAATGGACACATCCAGAGCACCTGGGTGGCTCAGTTGGTTAAGTGGCCTATTCTTGATTTGAGTTCAGGTCATGATCTCACAGTTCAGAGATTGAGTCCCACTTTGGGCTTCACACTGACAGCACTGATATTACTTGGGATTCTCTCTCTCCCTCTCTCTGCCCTTCTCTCTCTCTCTCTCTCTCTCTCAAAAATAAATAGTTAAAAAAAAGAAAAAGAAATGGACACATACAGCAGGTATAAAATCAAAAGGCAGAGCTGACCTGAACATTATCAATAACTACATTTAATTGGCATATGTAGCCTACTTGATCCGAAAACAGCAGAAATACACATAATTCTCAAGACTACCTGGAACATTCATCAAGATATACCATTTCTGAGCCAGAAAACACACCTCAACATATTGAAAAAGTATAGATTATTCAATGCCTACTCTCAGACCACAATGAAATTAAACTAGAAATCAATAACAACAAAAAAAAAGAGCTGGAAAATCCCCTAAAAATTTAGAGATTAAACAATAGACTTCTAAATGACACATAGGTCAAAGAAGACATATCAAGTGAAATAATAAAATATTTTGAACTAAATGAAAATGAAAATACAACTTTTTAAAATTTGTGAGATTCAGTAAAGGGAAATTTATAGTATTCAATGCATATGTTAGAAAACAAGAAAGATCTAAAATAAATCATCTAGGGGCACTTGGGTAGCTCAGCCAGTTGAGCGACTGACTTCAGCTTAGGTCATGATCTCACAATTGGTGGGTTCAAGCCCCACTTCAGGCCCTGTGCTGACAGCTCAGAGTCTGGAGCCTGCTTGGGATTCTGTGTCTCCCTCTCTCTCTTTGCCCCTTCCCCACTCATGTTCTGTGTCTCTCTGTCTCCCAAAAATGAATAAACTTAAAAAAAACCAAATAAACCATCTAATCTTTCACCTTAAGTAACTAGGGGGAAAAATAAATGAAGAGAAAAACAGACTCTTAAGTACAAAAACAAAAACAAAAACAAAACAAACTGCTTGTTGCCAGAGGGGAGGTGAGTGGGGGAATGGATGAAATAGATGAAGGGGATTAAGAGTCACAAACTTCCAGTCATAAAATAAATAAGTCGCAGAAATGAAAAGTACAGCATAGGAAATATAGTCAATAATAATGTAATAATGTTGTATGGTGACAAATGTGACTACATTTACTGTGGTGAACATTGAGCAATGTATTGAATTGTCAAATCAACGTTGTACATTGGAAAGTAATACAACATTGTATGTCAATTACACTTCAATAATAAATAAAAATAAATAAATTGCATATAAAAATTAAGCTAGGAAAAAAGCAGAACAAATTAAATCCAAAGTAGGCAGAAGAAAGGAAATAATAAGAATTAAAGTAGAAATCAATGAAATTAAAAACAAGACACCAATAGAGAAAAACAATGAAACCAAAAGCTGGTTCTTTGAAAATATCAATAAAATTAATAGAAGAAAAAAGGAGAGATAGCACAAATTGTTAACATTGGAAATAAAAGAGGGGCATCTCTATAGATAATTTAGACATTAAAAGGATTATGACAGGGGCGCCTGGGTGGCTCAGTCAGTTGAGCGTCCGACTTCAGCTCAGGTCACGATCTGGTGGTCTGTGAGTTCAGCCCCATGTCGGGCTCTGTGCTGACAGCTCAGAGCCTGGAGCCTGCTTCGGATTCTGTGTCTCCCTCTCTCTCTCTCTCTCTGCTCCTCCCCCACTCATACTCTCTCTCTCTCTCTGTCAAAAATAAATAAACATTTAAAAAAAAGATTATGATGAATATTATGAACAACTCTATGCCCACAAATCTGATAACCATGATAAAATGGACTAATTCCTTATAAAACATAATCTTCTAAAATTCACACAAAAAGAAATAGACAATCTTAGTAGGCATACATATGCTAAATAAATTGAATTGATTAACAGATGGATTCACTAATGAATTCTACCAAACATTGAAGGTAGAAATTATAACAGTTCTCTATAATCTCTTTCAAAAATAGAAAGAGGACTACATGCTAAGTCATTCTCTTTCTATGAAACTGTAATTACCCTAATAGCAAACCAGATAAAGGTACTATAAGAAAAGAAAATTATAGACCCAAATCTCTCATAAATATTGATGGAAAAATCCCCAACAAAATTCTAATGAATTAAATCCAACAATATATAAAAATAAATATCTACCATGACAGCATGAGATTGATCTCATGTATGCACGTTTGGTTCAGCATTCAAATATCAGTGAATGTAATCCACCACATTAATAGACTGAAAAAGAAAATATGGTCCAATCAATAGATGCAGAAAAAGTATTTGACAAAATCCAGCACCCATTCATGATATTGAAAAACTCTCAGTCAACTGGGAAGGAACTTCCTCAACTTGGTAAAGAACATCTACAAAAAACTTAACATTAATGTTTAAGAAAACTGAAGCTTTCCCACTAAGATCAGAAACAACGTAAAGATGGCCCATCTTATCACTCCTTTCAACATCATGCTGAAAGCTCTAGCTAATGCAATGAGAAAAGAAAGGGAAATAAAAACTACACAGATTGGAAAGGAAAACATAAAACTGTCTTTGTTATAAACATTGGGATACAAGTGCCCCTATGCATCAACACTCCTGTATCCCTTGGGTAAATTCCTAGCAGTGCTATTTCTGGGTCATAGGGTAGATCTATTTTTTTTTTTTTGAGGAACCTCCACACTGTTTTCCAGAGTGGCTGCACCAGTTTGCATTCCCACCAACAGTGCAAGAGGGTTCCCGTTTCTCCACATCTTCTCCAGCATCTATATTCTCCTGATTTGTTCATTTTAGCCACTCTGACTGGTGTGAGGTGGTATCTGAGTGTGATCTTGATTTGTATTTCCCTGATGAGGAGTGATGTTGAGTCTCTGAGAAAAAAATGTGACTGTTGGCCATCTGGATGTCTTCTTTGGAGAAATGTCTATTCATGTCTTTTTCCCATTTTTAATTGGATTATTCTTTGGGTATTGAGTTGTGTAAGCTTTAATATATTTTGGGTACTAACCCTTTATCAGACATGTAATATGCAAATATCTTCTTCCATTCAGTAGGTTGCCTTTTAGTTTTGTTGAACCAACAATCATAAAATTTGTATGAAACTACAAAAGACCCTGAATAGCCAAAACAATCTTTAAAAAGAAAAGCAAAGCTGGAGGCACCACAATTCCAGACTTAAAATTATATTATAAAGCAGTAGTAATCAAAACAGTATGGTAGTGGCACAAAAATGGACACATAGATCAATAGAACAGAAAACAATACCCAGAAATAAACACACAATTATATGGCCAGTTAATCTTCAACAAAGGATGAAAGAATATCTGATGGGAAAAAGACAGTCTCTTCAACAAATCGTGTTGGGAAAACTGGGCAGCTACATGCAACAGAATGAAACTGGACCACTTTCTTACACCATACATAAAAATAAACTCAAAATTAATTAAATAGCTAGATGTGAGACCTGAAATCATAAAAATCCTAGAAGAGAACATAGGTAGTAATGTATCTGACATCGGCCATAGAAACATTTTTCTAGATATGTCTCCTAAGGCCAGGGGAATAAAAGCAAAACTATTGGAACTACATCAGAATAAAAAGCTTCTGCACAGTGAAGGAAACAATCAACAAAAATGAAATCTCTGTACCTTTTTAATTTCACTGTAAACCTAAAATTTCTTCATGAAATAAAGTATTTAAAAAAAACTATTTAGACTTTGGAGAGTGAAAAAAAGAGAACAAGGAAAGATAGATACAAAAGTTAGTTAGCTCTGAGAGCAGAGGTAAGAATTTATTAAGGATGGCAACTAAGAAGGTTTTAAAAATATTAGTAATATATTTTTTTAATTGAACAACGTGTACAACAGCGGAGCAGCATCTTTTTAGACTTGAGACCCTTACTTCTATTTGTGCTTTGGATCCTACTCACTCCTACCTTATCAAGAAATCTAAGATATTTTATTTTTTCTCTTGTATAATCATTTCCCTTAAAAATGCCCTTGTTCCACACAGTATGGGATTGTGAAATACAGAAACTATGTCTTCTATATATTTTAACATTCATAGCACCTAATTTACTGTGAAAGTTACTAAAGATGCCATATTGATAATTTTTTAATATTCTGTAAATTATGATTTGACATCTTAAAAAGCTTCCTGGCCAAGGAGAGATAGATCCTAATAGGGCTAACCATTTCCTAGGGTACACTTTTCAAGAACAAACCAATCAATTCAAGTCTACACCCTAACCACTTGCTTATCTAACTCTCACACACCAAGGTCTAAGTCATCCCTGACCCAGGTACCACCAACCACAGACCACCCCTGGAACCCAAAGTTCCCAAGAATTACTTAATCCTAAACTCTTTATTCTGACTTGCCTTGTTTCCCCCCCCCCAAAAAAAGAAAAAAAAACAATAAAATCTCTACCCTAGACTTTTCCTTTCTTTCTTATCTTCTGCCAACTGACCAAAACCTGGCACCTCTCCTGGCCAGGTGGCCCTGCATGGCATGCAGTGACTCTCTTTCTGGGACCTGTAAGTATGATAAACTTCCTCCTAAGTCTAGTTTTCATGTCTTCCTATGGCTGCACCAACTTTACCATACCATCCTTAGAACAGATATCATATAAACATTTCTGTAGTCTTGCATTTCTTAACAGATAAATCAATTTTTTGAAGCCTGCGTGCATCACTTATAGCTTCTGAAACGTTTCAGTATTTTGTGTATTGTGTATGTCATATATAAATGCTTCTTTACACTGGAATCAAAATACACATTTTACAAAGTGAGTTCAACATTTTAGCCAGTTTTTATTATTGATACTTAACATTTTCCCCGCATTTAGCCAGGTTGTTTAAGCCTTCAAAACACAAGATTATTTGTTACAAATAGCCAGTATCTGTATATGGTTCAAAGCATCCACATAGAGAAGTTGAGTCTCTCTATGGAAATTCATGGGTTTTGTCAAACGTGTTCTGGAAATCAATAGATTATAAAATTAGCTCAGGATTATTTTTAGTTTGACTAAGAAGCAACTCATTAACCTGGTATATCCAATATCAATGTCATTTCCTTGGAGCAAAGGCAATTAAGGTGGGAGGAAGGGAGAAGTAAAATTAATAAAAATTTGGCAGAATTGTCTAATATAGTTCCTGGTCAGATTTAATTGTGTCTGGGAAGCTCTTATCATCCCACATAAAAATCACTTCCAGGTTGCCAGAATGTCCCTGGTGACTTATTTGGCAGTAAGTAGTTGTTATGGCCTCAGACGTGAACCAACAAGAGGGCCGACTCACTGAGTCTGCACAGACCTGATATGTGCCTTCTGAGCCCCTTTGACAGTTAGGGTCATTACAGTACATTTCTCACGGGGGGAAAAGTGTTGTTATAGAAAACAACATGACAATATTTGACAATAGCAGTGCTATGGGGCCTGAATATTGATTCTAAATTCTAGGTTACCTAAATACATGTAAAAGAGGGCCATGGTATAGTTATCAGGAGAGTCAATTACTCGAGCTGCAAGGGAAACATTACTTTCATTTTGATCTACGTGATATTGAAGCATATTTTATCAAACAAGCACAAAAGCTCAAAGCTGTATCAAACACTATATTTCAAAAGGGTCAAAAACAAGGAGTAAACTAAACGTGTATAACTTCAACTACCAATAATTTAAAAACTAAAACACTAAAATTTTCAGTATAGATAAGGCTTTGTTTAAAAAGAAAAACAGAATGATGAATTCTGTGAAAGCAGAGAGGAGAAGAATCTACATCTTTCCTTTCCCCCATTCCCACTCCTTGGTTTTTACCACAAACCATAAAAAGTAGCTATACTGAGTCCCAACCACAAATGACCTCTGGATTTCACCTGCAAAGAGAATTCTGCTCCAGGACTCATGGGACAAGAGGAGTGTAAGCCCAAATGCAGCTCAGGTTTACTCATATAAGCCAAATAATTGGTGAGTTTGGCTAATATTCAAGTTCATTCTGAAGCATTAAATCAAAGTGTTGCAGGTTTGGTTCCAACATTTCAGAATGCCTGTAGCAGTGAATTACAAATCAGTCACCTTCCTCCCCCTATAATCAATCTAATCTAGGTGACAGAAGCAAAGTAGTGCCAGGACCTGGCTTGAATGACAAAAATAAGCCAAAGAATTAGCACAGTAAATTTCATTGTTAACAGCTCTTCTGAGGAAGGAAGAGGGACTGAAAAAAGAAAGGAAGTGATCCAATAGAGAAGACACTTGGAAGAGAAAGGAAAGTCATTTCAGTGCAGAATTAGAGAGAAAGAACAGGAATAGAAAGCAGAGAGAAAAAAATCTTAACACACCCCAGAGTTAGGCTAAATTGTAAAAGACAGTTGGTAGAGCACTCTGAAGTTGAAAAAAAAAATTAATGGAAGAAGAGAAAATGGAAGAGACAAAAAACAAATTGGAGAAAATGTGCATTTCCCCAAGGATATACTAGAAGTAGAAGCTCACAGGAAAAGATCTCTGAGGAAGGTGGGAGATGCTGGCTCTGGCAAGAACCAGAAAGGATGTCTGAGAGCCTGAGACATTAACTCTTTAGTTTCTAAACATTGAAAACAATGAGGTTATCACTTGGAGAAAAAAATTGTTAAATAGATAAATAGTTTTTAATTCACCAGAAATAACACTGAAATATCAAGAGGGAATAAATGTCAATTATGCTTTTCAGACCAAGACCATTTTGATAAACAAAATTGCAATCTCTAGCATATAAACTCACAGAACTAGGAGAATACTCAATTAAATCTGAATTTTTTCATAAATAAAAAGCAGATGTGAGGAAATTCTAATAAACAAATGCATTACACTTTCTTCTTGCAAAACATAAATTGGGATGTCTTGATTAATAGTGACACCAGCCTCCACTTAATGCCTGCAAAGGAAGATTCTTTCAGGTGAGAAGGCTTACTGATGCTGCTACATGATGCTAAAAGCATTTTGGTCTAAGAGACTGGGAAGGATGGTGGCTGGAGGTGGCTGGGGAGATGGAAAAGAGATGATCATCTTAACTAATGAATGAGATACAAAGACAGGACTCAATAGCAATTCAAGCTTTCCAAAGCAAAGATGAATAACAATGCTAAGTGAAAGTAAGCATATGATATGCTAAATGTTATTGCTCTATTTTTAAAATGTCATTGTTAAACATTTCACTTTTATGAAAAAACAAAAATCAGTTTCTTTCCCCTTTTCTTCATGTAAAAGTCTATATTGTTATTCATTAAGGCTGGAACATTTCATCTTATTTGACAGATTCTTCTACTACGCTATAGAAAAGAACTTAACTCAGAACTGTACAGCCTTCTCCACAGATTCTAAATAACCATGGCTCCATAGATTATCTTCCAGTGTCTGTGAGGAACAGAAAGCTTTTCCTAGAATATGGGGGGTGGGGAGGGGTAATTCTGAAGCAGACTAAAGGCAGTTTTTCCCTAGCTCTCATGTGATTTTTAAGAGCCAGCCGGTCTGGAAAATGTTGAATTTGTTTGTAGGAAAGGTAAACACTGCCAAAATCAACAAGTTCCTTCCTTAGGGGGCTGTAGAAAAAATTGGTCTACAGATTAAGACAGTTCAGACAACTTATGTTGGAGTAGAAGTGAACCCCTTCGGCACCCAGGTTTTACCCCAGAACTCTATTAGAAAGCTGATAAATCTCTGTTGGAGAAATTACAAATTGTGTACTCGTGAGGTTAAGGAAATTAAAATTGATCTCTTCTATAAATATCTTAGACAAAGTGATTTTATTTAATGAGTAAGTAGGCCAAGAGGCTTAGTGAATTGGGTTAAATGGCTCAGCCACACTGGCTACATTGCTTGTTCTGTGTGACTTAACTGATTAGACCTATATAAAATGGTTTCATAGGTGATTGGTTGGAAGTCAACAAAAACGTTTTGACTAAAATGGAACGGCTAAACATTTTCTGCATGTCATGTAATTACGGCTGCCAAATAAAAATGCAGGACACTGGCTACATTTGAATTTCAGATAAACAACAAATAATTTTTTAGTATAAGCATGTCCTAAATATTGCATACAACATATTTATACTAAAAAATTATTGTTTATCTAAAATTCAAATGTAACTGTGTATTCTCCTTTTGTATTTACTAAATCTGGCAAATTTACCTATGATACATATAAAATAGAGTATGTGTTTTTTTAATACCCCCCACCAAAAGCACACTAATTTTATTTGAATAAGTATAGCAAATACCCATGTATAGAACCCTAAAGATTAAGTATTATTTATGAGAGAAAAGTCCAGGCAGGGTTTCCTAAGAAGTTAGTTATAAGAATTACTTTAGGGAATTGAATTGCCTGAGTTTTCTTCTAGGTTGCATTTTATAACTATCTGGGGAGTTTTAAAACTCCCTGTGTCCAGGCTGCAACTCAGACCAATTAAACCAGAATCTCTGGGTGGGACCCAGGCATCTGTACATTTTAAAGCTCGTCAGTAATACCATTGTGCTGCTATCATGATAATCTCTGCTCTAGATGGTACCAACTTGCCAATCTACCAACCTGCAAATACATACACACACACAATGCTCCCATTTGAAATGGCATTTAGGTTAGCAGAAAATCTGGTTACTTTTGCTCCTTCCAGTTTTGGAATTTATAAGAATATATACTGCTAGTGATGGGAATCAGATGGACGGGTGAGAAATAGTAAAGATGAGAAGGTTTTTTTGAAGTCTAAACTAGATCTTCAAATATAGCAGCCTTATGAACTTTGGCTATGCTAAATAAAGTTTAATATCCATAAATCTATGTTCTTATCAAGATATTAAAACTATATAAAGATATATATTTACATTTACAGTCCATGGGTAGAAGTCACAAATTATATGTTTCAAGTACATATTTTCCCATTGTTTTATTGTATTTCTTTCCAAAAACGTGATCTAACAGTGTCAGCTAGAGAAGTCTGAAAAATTACAGAAAGCCCCAACCAAATTCATTGCTTTTTATTCAAAGTATGGGTTCCTTTCCATACCAATGTACTCTTTAAATTAGTGAATGTTGCAAAGATCACTAAGGTTACTTTTTCTCAGCAAATGTAACTGACAGCTGAGGCAAATGTATTGCCTGAAGATTAATAAAGAAAAATTCTTGCTTTATTTGTCCTGGAAGTTGACTGATAAGCCTGCTGCAGTGCTGCATGCTTTCAAGCATTCCTTGTCAGAAAGCCCAAAGAATTGTTATGTTATTAAAACCCCAACCCTAGCACTTACAAGGAGAGTTCCAAAGCAAGCTTCTATATCTTATCACATACCACTGGCTCCACAGTGCATTTTGACACAGAGTATATTTACTTTCATCACTGACAACATTCCCTTTGCTCTACTCATGTATCCTAAACTCTCCAGGATTTAAGAATTCCATGTATACTTTTCAATAGGTTGTATTTGTAATTTCAGCCCTGAAAAGGATAAAAGAGTTAAATCTTTCATTAATAATGAAGGATTGATAGTCTCTACATATACATACTGATAAAAGTTTTAGTTTTTCTGGTACAAAAAGACATAAAGAATAGAAACCATAAAATTATTTCATGTTTTACTTCATCTCAAGTCCCTTATGAATACTAAACACTGTGCTTAAATGCAAATGTTTTCCTTTGATGGGATTGTGCCTTTAAATTAAGGGGCACATACTGGACACGTGACAAGAGAAGTCATCTGTCACCAGATTCATCCCAAAATGTACGTGATCACTATGATTCTGTTCTCCATTCTCTTCTCCTCTTCCTCTGTTCTTAACCAAGTCTTTAATAATTTTCTATGTGTGTATTACCTTCAAATATGTATTTCCACCTCTAAATTCTCTTAATTTAACAATCTCACTTTCCAATTGTCCATATAATATATCTCAGGTTCCTAGGCTAAAAATTGTGAAGAAATTTTGACACACCAACCTTTACATAGTCAACAAGTTTACCCACTCATCCTTCTTTCACAAAAGTTTCCATTTATGTCCTTTAATATACATTCCTACTGCCAACTCCCTGCATCAGACTTCATTAGTTCATACCCCAACTACTACCTCAATCTTCTAATTGGGTTCCCTTTATCTATTCCATATATATTTCTGATAATGATATTCTAAGGGGAAAATAATTTAAAAAATTTAGTGTGCTCTCATTTTCTAACTGACTGAACTGACTATGCTAAAGATATAGAAATCAGAGTCTGAGAGTATCAGTGGAGAGAGATGTTAGCAAATACTTTGAGATCTCAGTAGGCACCCTGGAAGTTTAAACCCTACAATTGTTGGAACAACCAGAGATAGAATTATCAATACAAAAGCCCAAAAAAAACTGTGACACAGCCTTATGTAAATTCAATTCTTGATCAGATTGTCATCTGACCCTACTGTATGGTTCTAGTACAGGCTAGGGTAAACTCTCTTGGACATAAAAGTTAATATTCAGAGCCCACACGATGACCATTGTTGAATAAAAAATTTACTGGGCATACCAAGAATCATGGCCAAGAGAGAACTTTAACTCTCATTTAACCAAGTTACTAAAGTTATCAAAGATGGACTCTAGAACAGATATATTTAATATTTTAAAAAATAGATGGCAGAATAGAGTATTTTACTAGAGAATTGAAATGATTAAAGAAAATAAAATTCTAGATTTGAAAATGTGATAGGCTGAAATTTAGACTTTGATAGATGGGCTTAACAGCCAATTGATACAGCATAAGAAAGAATTAATGAACTTGTGAAGAGAAACTGATAAAATATAGACCAAACCAAAAGAAAGAATAATAAAGAGAAGAACTCTATCCATATATGACAGAGAGAAAATTATAACATATATAACTGCAAGCTCAGAAAAAGGAGAGAGAGGGGGACTAAAGAAGAAACAATATTTGAAAAGATAACAGATTTTCAAAAACTGACAAAAAATCAACATACAGATCTTAGAAAAACTGTGGACCTCAAGCAGGATAATCACACATGCACACACAAAGACCCCACAACTAGCCACATCATAAAGAAACTGCTGAAAATCAGAGACAAAGGGAGTATTTTTAAAATTTAAAGAAAAATATGGGAAATTTATTGCCAACAGACTGAAACTAAAAAAAAAAAAAATAGAGAGAAAATGATCCTAGGTAGCAACATAAAAATGTGGGAAAAAATTTAGAGCAACAAAATGTATCTGAGTGATTGGAACACAGTATAATGATTGAATTTTATGACCAAATAGAAATAAATAGCTCTTCATTATGTGCACTCCAGTATCAGTCTCCTCAGTTAGTGCTGCATCCATGAAGGCAGGAAATTTGTCTTATTCTCTATTGTATCACTGGTGACTAAAATGGTGACTGCTATATAGTAAGTACTTAAAAAACATCTGTTAATTGAATGGCTAAATGTATACAGCCTACAACTTTGCACCATATTTGAAAGCATTGGGCAATAATAGATATGACTTGAGCTATCAGAATGCAGTATTAAGGAAATTATGGACTGAGATGAAAATCCATGTTTATTTTTTGAGAAGGAAAGAAGGAAGGAAGGGAAGAGATAGAAACTCAACATAATGCTGTGGAGCTAACACACAGAGAAAGATAGGGTGAGGCTTCAAGCCCATGGTAACCTCCAGTCCTAATACATTAAAAGGAAAATTTTGTAGCTGTGGTATAGAAAATGCAGCCAGGTTTCCCTCTAGATATATTTAATGATTTATCATTTGTGGATCAATACTGTTTCATAGGTCATAGTAACAATTTTAAGAGCACCACAGTAAGGCTAATAATGCCTACAATGAGAATCACCATCAAGAAAGGGAATGAAAGATGGTGCATATGTTAGTAGGTTTATAATCAGTGAGAGTCACTGCTGTTATCCCATTAAGTTGGAATGGAATGGCTGTTACTGTAAGTGGATAATGTGACTCCCTGCTACTATCACCTCAGGGTGCCAACAGCATGGCACCGCTATTATCATTCTAGGGTGGTCATGAGCTCATGCTATTTTCTTCTACAAGTTTGGGGAAAGATATGTTGCTGTCACAACAGGCTAATAGTAAACAAGTGTCATGGTATTACACAGGCAGGCAGAGAAAAAGGAAACAGACTTGGATCTTTAAAAAACTAACTACAGCCTTATTTATAAGTTTCAAAAATAAGTAGTTGATGACTAAGAGCTTAAATTTTCAGATCTCTCACTTAATTGGGTCTTGCACACCTGTCTTTGTATTTGGATAAATAAAAAAGAATATGTAAGTTACATGTTACAGGATTGTGCAGAATATAAGTTCCAGTAAGAGTTGTTCCCTTTTTCCCACTAAAGTTTTAGGTACTTATCATCTAAATGTATCAATTACATGTCATAAAAAGCAAATACCTAACTGCTGTTAATATTACGATTTAAGTTTGGATTATTTGAGAATTTCATATTAGTCTAGCATTAACTGAGCTCATGTAGGGGTAAATTCTTTTTTTAATTCCATCACTTGTTCTCTATTTCTATAAACAAATTTTGAAAGTCTACACACACACACACACACACACACACACACACAATCCTGTATAAAATCCATCTAGGATCTTCCTCGTTAGTAACTGGCGTGCTTTCATAATTCTTTCTCAACCAGTGAGTTTGGTAGATTAGCCATTTTAGACTTATTTCTGTCCTTGTTTGTCACGTCTACGTCACAAGGGTGTTGGAAGGATTAATTAGTTAACATGCAAGATTCTTTGAAGATGAAAAGCACTCTGAAATTGCTGAGCGGTGCTAGCATACCTCCATAGTACATATTTTTCCTTTTATATTTGTAAAAATTCATCCACCTCCTGTTAACCATTCTTGCCGACATTATGTACTTGGAGCACCTTTTTAAAAAATTTACTAGCCTTATCTTTTCCTTCACAAGGCATATAGTATTTATTTATGTCTTCATTTCTTTCCTCTCTGTTTTCCTTATTAATTTTTTTTCTTAGTAAGAGGTCCTGAAATCTTACTGACTAGTTATCTTTTTCCTACTTACATTTTTTTTGTATTTATTGGAATTCTAGACTGGTGTGCCTAAAGATCACTACAGAGAAAGGGAACAGTCACTATTACCAAATCTTAGAGGCTTAGGCCATGAGAATCATTAATTTGGATTAAACAGAACAGTCCAAAGGGCAGGCAAATCTGTTTGTGCAATTCACTGAGCAAGAAAGAATCAATTGCTTTTTTTCCTACAGATCTAATTTTTTCATAATGAGTTATTTTAAATGTCTTTTATGAAACTGAAATATATATTCAAATAAATCTGATGAGGTGCCCCCAAGTATTCCAACTTCTGACTCTGGATGCTGCAGACAGTGGCTCTGGACACAGGAGGAGGAAAGTTCCTTTAGCAGAAACAATCTGTGATTAGAAGGTTCATTTCCAGGAAGCATCTAAACTTAGAGATACTTATCTAGAGTTATCACAATTATTTTAACACCTAAGGCTGTAAAACAGAGGTGATTGTCTAGGAGAAGACCTTGGGGTTTTATTCACAGAAATAAGCCCTTATTTGTCCACTATATTTTTGACACTTTGTATTTTGATTATAAGTGGGACCGTGAAATGTTTAAATATATCAAATGTGTTTAAATGTATCAGCTTTTTATTTTTTTAACGTTTATTCATTTTTGAGAGACTGAGAATGAGCAGGGGAGGAACAGAGAAAGAGAGGGAGGCACAGAATTCGAAGCAGGCTCCAGGCTCTGAGCTGTCAGCACAGAGACTGATGCAGGGCTCCAACCGACGAACCATGAGATCATGAGCCAAAGTTAGTCGCCCCACCGACTGAGCCACCCAGGAACCCCTAAATGTATCAGCTTTATATTTTTTTAATGTTTATTTATTTTTGAGAGAGAGAGAGAGAGAGAGACAGAGACAGAGCACGAGCAGGGAGGGGCAGAGAAAAGGAGAAAGAGAATCGGAAACAGGCTCCAGGCTCCGAGCTGTCAGCCTGACAGGGGGCTCAAACTCACAGACTGACTGAGATCGTGACCTGAGCCTAACTCGGGCTGTCAACCAACTGAGCCACCCAGGCACCCCTATGTATCAGTTTTTTAAAAGAGGTGTTTGCTGTTTGTTTGTTTTTTTTAAGCCCCCTGAATGCCAGCGCACCTCAGCCTGCCTGAGCACCCTGGAGGCCACATGCCACCCCCCTGTGCCTATGCCAGGGCAGAGAGGACTTGGCAGCTGACTGTCCTAGGAGTTGGAAGCAGAACTCTGTCCGGGAGTGGTGGCGGGGCTCTGTTGGCTCTGTCTGGAGGTGGGAGGCTGAAAGAGATGTTCTTCGTATTCTCCCCAAAAGATTATGGTACTGACCAATATCTTTATGAAAAACAGAAGTTACAAAACACAGCCACATGCAAATACTTTTGTCTATGTATTATAAACTTAATTCAGCTAATATTTAAACATATTAAAATAACAGATTTCTCATACTTCCTGTCTTGAATGAACAGAAAGCTACGAAACACTGCAAAATGAAGTGAAAGATGATTTGGCACAATATATTTCCTATTATATACAACACACACTCACATATAAATATATACGTGTATGTAACATATATCTCTATCTATATATCTACATCTATAGATATCTATATATCTATAGATGTAGATATATGTATATATATATAGATATGTAGCTATATGTATGTATATATCTATATAGATATATAGATATCTATAGATGTAGATATATGTGTATATATATGTATATATGTAGATATATACATCTACATCTATAGATATCTATATATCTATATATCAATATCTTTCTTAATTACAATGCTATTAAAGGACAGCATATTTCAAGAAAAATCCCATTTCCTTGTTTTGATTCACCAAAAAGTTGTGCATAATTAGTATATACAATTTTATGGGGCACCTGGGTAGCTCAGTTAGTGAAACATCCTACTTCAGGTCAGGCCATGATCTCACAGTTAGTGAGCCCATATTGGGCTCTCTGCTTTCAGAACAGAGCCCACTTAGTATCCTCTCTCTCTCTCAAAATAAATAAACATTAATAAAAATAAACACACACACATAATTTTATGAGTTTGCAGATAAGTATACACCCATAAAACCATTACCCCAATGAAGGCCATTCAGCCATTTACCTCCTAAAATTTCCTCCCACACTCTTTTATTCTCTAACTCCCTCCACTTCCTCTTCCTCTTCCATCTTTCCTCTCCTTTCTTCTCCACTTCTTTCACCTCCTTTACTTTCCTCCTTCTCTTTCTTTTAGTATTATTAATATTATCATTGTTATTATTATTTTGTGATAAGAACACATAAGTTATACCCTCAGTACATTTTTAAGTATACAATACAGTATCATTAACTAAAGACACTGTGCTATACAGATCTCTAGGACATATTCATTTTGTGTAAATGAAACTTTATTTTCTTTGACTAGTACCTCCCGCCAACCTCTGGCAACCACTGTTCTGAACACCGCTTTCACGAGTTTAACTAATTTACATTCATTATATAAGTGATATCATATAACATTTGTATTTCTGTATAGTATTTTTATCTCACTTAGCAAAATATCCTCCAGGTTCATCCATGTGGTTGGAAATGCTAAGAATTCTTCTTTTCTAAGGTTGAATAAGTTTCATTGTATGTGTGTACAACATTCATCCATGGATGGTTGTTTTCGGTGATTCTCCATGTCTTGACTATTATGAATAATTAATGAACATGGGAGTGCCTATATCTCTTATGGATCCTTACGTCAATTCTTTTTGGATAGATACTCAGAAGTGGTATTTCTGGATCACATAGTTGTTCTATTTTTAGTTTCTTGAGGAATCTCTATACTGTCTTCCATAGCAGTTGCACCAATTTACATTCCCACAAATAGTGTACCAGGGTTTCCTTTTTTTTCTACTTCCTCATCAACATTTGTTACCTTTATTTTTTTTTTTTTGAATGATAAGGTGACATCTCATTGTAGTTTGAATCAGCATTCCCCTGATGATTAATGTGGAGCACAATTTTATATACATCTTTATATGTCTTCTTTGGAGAAATGACAATGTAGTTACTTTGTATATTTTTCAATTAGGTCAGATTTTTTTAATTTTAACTTGTTTTATTTTTTATTTTTTTTAATTTACATCCAAATTAGTTAGCATATAGTGAAACAATTATTTCAGGAGTAGATTCCTTAGTGCTCCTTACCCATTTAGCCCATCCCCCCTCCCACAAACCCTCCAGCAACCCTCAGTTTGTTCTCCATATTTATGAGTCTCTTCTGTTTTGCCCCCCTCTCTGTTTTTATATTATTGTTGTTTCCCTTCCCTTATGTTCATCTGTTTTGTCTCTTAAAGTCCTCAAATGAATGAAGTCATATGATTTTTGTCTTTCTCTGAATGACTAATTTCACTTAGCATAAACCCTCCAGTTCCATCCATGTAGTTGCAAATGGCAAGATTTCATTCTTTTTGATTGCCAAGGAATACTGCATTGTATATATATATTCTTTATCCATTCATCCATTGATGGACATTTAGGCTCTTTCCATAGTTTGGCTATTGTTGATAGTGCTTCTATAAACATGGGGGTGCATGTGTCCCTTTGAAACAACACACCTGTATCCTATGGATAAATGCCTAGTAGTGCAATTGCTGGGTTGTAGGGGAGTTCTATTTTTAGTTTTTTGAGGAACCTCCATACTGTTTTCCAGAGTGGCTGCACCAGCTTGCATTCCCACCAACAATGCAAAAGAGATCTTCTTTCTCCACACCCTCGCCAACACCTGTTGTTCCCTGAGTTGTTAATGTTAGCCATTCTGACAGGTATAAGGTGGTATCTCATTGTGGTTTTGATTTGTATTTCCCTGATGATGAGTGCTGTTGAGCATTTTCTCATGTGTCAGTTGTCCATCTGGATGTCATGTTTAGAGAAGTGTCTATTCATGTCTTTTGTCCATTTCTTCACTGGATTATTTGTGTTTTGGGTGTTGAGTTTGATAAGTTCTTTATAGATTTTCGAAACTATCCCTTTGATATGTCATTTGCAAATATCTTCTCCTATTCTGTCGGTTGCCTTTTAGTTTTGCTGATTGTTTCCTTCACTGTGCAGAAGTTTTTTTTTTATTTTGATGAGGTCCCAGTAGTTCATTTTTGCTTTTGTTTCCCTTGCCTCTGGAGACATGATGAGTAAGACGTTGCTGCGGCCAAGATCAGGGAGGTTTTTGCCTGCTTTTTCTTCTAGGATTTTGATGGCTTCCTGTCTCACATTGAAGTCTTTCATCCATTTTGAGTTTATTTTTGTGTATGGTGTAAGAAAGTGGTCCAGGTTTATTCTTCTGCATGTCGCTGTCCAGTTTTCCCAGCACCACTTGCCAAAGAGACTTTCTTTATTCCCTTGGATATTCTTTCCTGCTTTGTCAAAGATTAGTTGGCCATACGTTTGTGGGTCTATTTCTGGGTTCTCTATTCTGTTCCATTGATCTGAGTGTCTGTTCTTGTGCCAGTACCATACTGTCTTGATGATTATAGCTTTATAGTATAGCTTGAAGTCTGGGATTGTGATGTCTCCTGCTTGGTTTTCTTTTTCAGATCGCTTTGGCTATTCGGGGTCTTTTCTGTTTCCATACAAATTTTAGGATTATTTGTTCTAGTTCTGTGAAGAATGCTGGTGTTATTTTCATAGAGATTGCATTGAATATGTAGATTGCTTTGGGTAGTATTGAAATTTTAACAATATTTGGTCTTCCTATCCAGGAGCATGGAATCTTTTTCCATTTTTTTGTCTTAATTTCTTTCATAAGCTTTCTATAGTTTTCAGTGTATAGATTTTCCACCTCTTTGGTTAGATTTATTCCTAGGTATTTATGGTTTTTGGTGCAACTGTAAATGGGATCGATTCCTTGATTTCTCTTTCTGCCACTTCATTGTTGGTGTATAGGAATGCAATTGATTTCTGTGCATTGATTTTTATATCCTGCAACTTTACTGAATTCATGAATCAATTCTAGCAGTTTTTTGGTGAAGTCTTTTGGGTTTTCCATATAGAGTATCATGCCATCTGCCAAGAGTGAAAGTTTGACCTCCTCCTGGCTGATTAGGATGCCTTTTATTTCTTTGTGTTGTCTGCTGAGGCTAAGACTTCCAATACTATGTTGAATGACAGTGACGAGAGTGGACATCCCTGTCTTGTTCCTGACCTTAGGGCGAGAGCTGTCAGTTTTTTCCCATTGAGGATGATATTAGCATTGGGCCGTTCATATATGGCTTTTATGATCTCGAGGTATGATCCTTCTATCCCTACTTTCTTGAGGGTTTTTATCCAGAAAGGATGCTGTATTTTGTCAAATGCTTTCTCTGCATCTATTAGGAGGATCATATGGTTCTTGTCCTTTCTTTTATTGATGTGATGAATCACGTTAATTGTTTTGTGGATATTGAACCAGCCCTGCATCCCAGGTATAAATCCCGTTTGGTCATGGTGAGTAATTTTTTTCATGTATTGTTGGAGCCGGTTGGCTGATATCTTGTTGAGGATTTTTGCATCCATGTTCCTCAGGGATATCGGTCTATAGTTCTCCTTTTTAGTGGGGTTTCTGGTTTTGGAATCAAGGTAATTCTGGTTTCATAGAAAGAGTTTGGAAGTTTTCCTTCCATTTCTATTTTTTGGAACACCTTCAAGAGAATAGGTGTTAACTGTTCCTTAAATATTTGGTAGAATTCCCCTGGAAAGCCATTGGCCCTGGACTCTTGTTTTTTGGCAGATTTTTGATTACTAATTCGATTTCCTTACTGGTTATGGGTCTGCTCAAATTTTATATTTCTTTCTGTTTTAGTTTTGGTAATGTGTATGTTTCTAGGAATTTGTCCATTTCTTCCAGATTGCCCATTTTATTGGGACACAATTGCTCATAATATTCTCTTATTATTGTTTTTATTTCTGCTGTGTTAGTTGTGACCTCTTCTCTTTCATTCTTGATTTTATTTATTTGGGTCCTTTCCTTTTTCTTCCGATAAAACTGGCTAGTGGTTTATCAATTTTGTTAATTCTTTCAAAGAACCAGCTTCTAGTTTCATTGATATGTTCTACTTTTGTTTGTTTGTTTGTTTGTTTGTTTGGTTGGTTGATTTCAATAGCATTAATTTCTGCTCTAATCTTTATTATTTCCTGCCTTCTTCTGCTTTTGGGTTTTATTTGCTGTTCTTTTTCCAGCTCCTTAAAGCGTAAGGTTAGGTTGTGTATCTGAGATCTTTCTTCCTTCTTTAGGAAGGCATGAATTGCTATATATTTTCTTCTTATGACCACCTTTGCTGCGTCTCAGAGGTTTTGGGTTGTGGTGTTATCATTTTCATTGATTTCCATATACTTTTAAATTTCCTCTTTAACTTGTTGGTTAGCCCCATTCATTCCTTAGTAGGATGTTCTTCAGTCTTCAAGTATTTGTTACCTTTCCAATTTTTTTCTTGTGGTCGATTTCGAGTTTCATAGCATTGTGGTCTGAAAATATGTACGGTATGATCTCGGTCTTTTTGTACTTACTTAGGGCTGATCTGTGTCCCAGTATATGCTCTATTCTAGAGAACATTCCATGTGCCCTGGAGAATAATGTATATTCTTCTGCTTTAGGATGTAATGTTTTGAACATATCTGTTAAGTCCATCTTGTCCAGTGTGTCATTCAAAGCCATTGTTTCCTGATTGATTTTTTTGATTAGATGATCTGTCTCTTGCTGTGAGTGGGCTGTTGAAGTCTCCTACTATTATGATATTACTGTCGATGAGTTTCTTTATGTTTGTGATTAATTGATTTATATATGTGGGTGGTTCCACATTTGGCGCATAAATGTTTACAATTGTTAGGTCTTCTTGGTAGATAGACCCCTTGATTATGATATAAGGCCCTTCTGCATCTCTTGATACAGTCTTTATTTTAAAGTCTAGCTTGTCTGATATAAGTATGGCTACTCTGGCTTTCCTTTGTTGACCATTTGCATGATAGATGGTTCTCTATCCCCTTATTTTCAATATGAAGGTGTCTTTAGGTCTAAAGTGGGTCTCTTGTAAACAGCATATAGATGGATCTCATTTTATTATCCATTCTGTTACCCTATGTCTTTTGATTGGAGCATTGAGTCCATTGATGTTTAGAGTAGGTATTGAAAGATATGAATTTATTGCCATTACAATGCCTGTATAGTTGGAATTTCTGGTGGTGTTCCCTGGTCCTTTCTAATCTTTGTTGCTTTTGGTATGAATATATATATTCATTTATATGTGTATATATACATATATATGTGTGTATATATACACACACAAACCTTTTATCCTCTCAGAAAGTCCCCCTTAAAATTTCTTGCAGGGCTGGTTTAGTGGTCATAAACTCCTTTAATTTTTGTTTGTCTGGGAAACTTTTTATCTCTCCTTCTAATTTGAATGACAGCCTTGTTGGATAAAGAATTCTTGGCTGCATATTTTTCTGATTCCGCACATTGAATATATCCTTCCACTCCTGGCCTGCCAAGTTTCTGTGGATAGGTCTGCTACAAACCTGATCTGTTATCCCTTGTATGTTAGGGACTTTTTTTCCCTTGCTGCTTTCATGATTCTTTCCTTGTCTATTTTGTGAATTTGACTATGATATGCCTTGTTGATGGTAGGTTTTTGTTGAATCTAATGAGGGTCCTCTGTACTTCCTGGATTTTGATGTCTGTGTCTTTCCCCAGGTTAGGAAAGTTTTCTGCTATGATTTGCTCACATAACCTTTCTACCCCTATTTCTCTCTTCATCTTCTGGGACCCCTATGATTCTGATGTTGTTCCTTTTTAATGAGTCACTGATTTCTCTAATTCTTAAATCATGGTCTTTTGCCTTACTCTCCCTCTTTTTTCTGCTTTATTATTCTCAATAATTTGTCCTCTGTATCACTGATTCTCTGTTCTGCCTCATCCATCCTTGCCGCCACTGCATCCATCTGTGATTGCAGCTCAGTTATAGCATTTTTAATTTCATTCTGGCTATTTTTTACTTCTTTTATCTCTGCAGAAAGGGATTCTAATCTATTTTCAACTCCAGCTAGTATTCTTATTATTGTGATTCTAAATTCTGCTTCAGATATCTTGCTTGTATCTGTGTTGGTTAAATCCCTGGCTGTCGTTTCTTCGTGCTCTTCCTTTCATGGTGAATTCCTGCTGAATTCTATGATTCAGGTTGTGCAGATTGTTGTGTTAATGGACACGAGACACACAAAATCTTCCATGCTGTTTTGTCATCTTGGATCCGCCTCAGGTCATTTAGATTTTTTACCATTGAATTATGTGAGTTTCTTATATGTTTTTGATATTAACCTCTTATCAGATACATGGCTTGCAAAAATTTTATTCCATTACATTCCATTGCCTTCTTGTTGTTGTTGATTGTTTCCTTTGCTGTGCAAAAGCTTTATAGTTTGATGTATTCTCTCTCGTCTATTTTTGCTTTTGTTTTTGTGTTATTCGTGTCATATTCAAGAAATAATTGCCAAGACTAATGTCCAGAAGACTTTACCTTATATTTTCTTCTGAGAGTTTTATGGTCTCGGGTGTTAAGTTTAAGTCTTTAATCCACTTTGGGTTGATTTTGTGTATGGTATGACATAGGGACAAATTTCATTCTTCTGCATATGGCTGCCCAGTTTTCCCAATACCATTTAATGAAGAGACTATTCTTCCCCCATTATGTATTATTGGCATCCTTGTCAAAGGTCAGTTGACGGTACATATGTAGGTTTAATTCTGGGCTCTCTATTCTGTAACACTGGTCTATGTGCCTGTTTTTATGTCAGTAGTATACTACTGTTTTGATTACTGTCATTTTGCAATATATTTTGAAATCAGGAAGAGTGATGCCTCCAGCTTTGTTTCTCTTGCTTAAAATCGTTTGCTATTTGGAGTCATCTGTGGCTCCATATGAATTTTAGGATTTTTTTTTATTTCTATAAAAATGCTATTTGGGATTTTGATGAAGATTGCATCGAATTTGTAGGTCACTTTGGGTAGTATGGACATTTTAAAAATATGAATTCTTTTTATACATAAACAGGGGATATCTTTTCATTTATTTATGTCTGCTTTAATCTCTTTCATGTGTTTCACAATTTTCAGGGTATAAGTCTTTCATCACATTGGCTAAGTTTATTTCTAGGTGTTCTACTCTTCTTGATGCTATAAACATCATTGTTTCTCTAAAATTCTGTTTGGATAACTTGTTAGTGTGGAGAGATGTAACTGATTTCTGTACATTGATTTTGTATTCTGTGACTTTGCTGGATTCTGTTGTTCTAATATATTTTTTGTGAAATTTTTAGGGTTTTCTACACATGCATTCATGTCATCTGCAAAAAGATATAATTTTACCTTTTCCTTTGTTATTTGGATGCTTTTCATTTCTTTTTCTGGTCTATTACTCTGCCTGGGATTTTCAGTATTATGTTATATAAAATTGATGACAGTGGGCATGCTTGTCTTATATTGGATTTTAAAGGAAAAATTTTTAGATGTTAACTGTGGGTTTTTCATATGTGGCCTTTATTGTGTTGATGTAAGTTCCTTCTATACCTAATATTTTGAGAGTTTTTATCATGAGAACATGCTGAATAGTGTCAAATGTTTTTCCTGCATCTTTAAAGATTATCATGTGATTTTTTGTTTATTTTGTTAATATCACATTGATTAATTTGCACATATATAACTATCCTTGCATCCCATGGATAACTCCTACTCAGTCACAATGTATGATACTTAATATCCTGTTGAAGTCAGTTTGCTAATACTTTGTTGAGGATTTTTGCATCCATGTTTACCAAGGATATTAGCTTATACTTTTCTTTTATAGTGGTGCCTTTGTCTGTTTTTGGTACCAGAGTAATACTGGCCTCCTAAAAAGTGTTGAAAGTGTTATTTCCTCTTTTAATTTTTGAAAGAGATTAAGAAAATTGATATTAATTTTTCTTTTAATGTTTGGTAGAATTCATCTTTGATGGCATCTGCTTATGGTTTTTTATTATTATTGTTGTAAGACTTTCATCATGGATTCAATTTCTTTATTTGTTATTAGCCTGTTTATGCTTTTTATTTCTTTTTTTATTCAGTATTGGTAAATGTATTGTCCAATTTGTACAGAATGTCCAATTTGTTGAAATAAAATAGTTTATAATAGTCTCATGACTTTTTAAATTCTTATGTCATTGGCTCAAATATCTCTTCTTCCATTTCTGATTTTATTTATTTGAGTCTTCTCTCTTAATTTCTTAGTCCATCTGAATACTTATCAACTTTGTTTTTCTTTTCAAAGAACCAATTCTTCATTTTGTCTACTTTTTCTATTTTTCCTCTCTCCTTCCCTTGCCTCCCTCTTTCTCTGTCCCTCCCCCCCAACCTCTTTATTTCTCCTCTAATCTTATTTCCTTAATTCTCACTTTGGACTTCGTTTTTTCCACTTTTTCTAGTTCCTTAAAGTACAATGTTAGGTTGTTCATTTGAGATGAACAATTTAAACTATAAATTTCTTCTTTTCCAAGTAAAACTATAAGCTTCCCTCTTTGTACTACTTTTGGCACATACCATGAGTTTGATATGTTGTGTTTTCATTTTCATTTGTCTTAAGATATTTTCTAATCTCCCTTTTGATTCTTCTTTGATCCAAATAAGGTACAAGAATATCTTGTTTTAATTCCATGCGTCTGTTTTTTTTTTTTTTCATTTTCTCTTTGTTACTGATTCCTAGTTTCATTACATTGTTGTGAGGAAACAAGTATGTTGAATGATTTTAGTCTCAAAATTTTTAAGATTTGTTTTGTAACTAACATGATCAATCCTCAAGAATGTCCCATAAGTCTTTGAGAAAAATGTGCCTTCTACTTCTGTTGGAAGGGATGTTCTGTATATCTCTGTCAGGTCTATTTGGTCTATAGTGTAGTTCAAGTTGGCTGAGTCCTTATGGATTTTCTGTCTAGATGATCTGTCCATTATTGTAAGTGGGATATTAAAGTCTCTTACTATTAGTATATTGCTGTCTATTTCTCCAAGTCTGTCAATATTTGCTTTATATATTTAGGTGCTCTGGTGTTGGGTACATATGTACTTACAATTATTCTATCTTCCTGTTGAATTAACACTTTTATCACTACAGACTTTTTTTGTCTCATGAAATTTTTGACAGTCTATTTTGTCTGATGTACGTAACATCTGCTCTCTTTTCTCTTCCTTCACTTTCAGCTTATGTGTGGCCTTAAATCTAAAGTGGGATTTTTGCTAACTACATGCAGTTGTATCTTTTTTTATATTTGTTTTGCCAGTCTATGTCTTTTGACTGGATACTTACTCTATTACATTTAAAGTGATTATCAACAGGTAAGAACTTAGTATTGCCATTTTATTAATTCTTTTGTATGTTTTATAGTATAATTTTGTTCTATTCCTCTTTTGCTTACTTCCTTTGTGATTTGATGATTTTTTGTGCAGCAATATACTTTCTTTTCTCTTTATCTTTTTTTATATCTGCAATGTTTTCTTTCTTGTGGTTAGCATGAGGATTATATAAAATTTACTCTTACAAC
Source organism: Lynx canadensis (assembly GCF_007474595.2). NCBI lineage: Eukaryota > Metazoa > Chordata > Mammalia > Carnivora > Felidae > Lynx > Lynx canadensis. Next base: position 32,697,769 of record NC_044309.1, on the reverse strand, counting down.
AGTAATAATACACAGCCTATGTGAAGCTTGTAACAACATCAATTGCATACAAAAACCCTTCACTTTCAGGGCACCTGGGTGTGGGATTACTCAGTTAAGCAACTGACTCTTGGTTTCTCTCAGTTCATGATCTCATGGTTCATGAGTTCAGGCCCCACATTGGGCTCTGTGCTGTATCAGTACAGATAGTGCTTGGAATTTTTTATCCCTCTCTCTCTACCCCTACCCCACTCATTCTCTCTCTCCCAAAATAAATACAAAAACTTAAAAAAAAAAAACCTTTCACTTTTACTCCTCCCCCTCAAACTTTGTTGTTGATGTCAGAATTTACTAATTTTATTATTGCATATTCAGTAACCAATATTTGTAGTTATAGTAAGTCTTTTTAGTTTTCTCTTTTAACTTTTGCATTGGGGTTAAAGTGATTTACACCCCACCCTTACAGTGTTACATTATTCTGCATTTGTTTATACATTTATCTTTATCCCTGAGATTTATACTTTTATATGCCTTTGTGTTACCATTTTGCCCCCTTTCATTTCAGCTTGAAGAACTCCCTTTAGCACTTCTTATAATGCATATCTAGTGTTACAAACTCCCTTAGTTTTTTTTGCCTGGGGAAGTCTTTATCTCTCTTTTATTTTTAAAGGGCAGTTTTATTGAATATAATATTCTTGTTTGGCAGGTTTTTAACTTTCTTTAAGCACTTTGAATATATAACCTCACTTTTTCTGGGCCTGCAATATGGCTATTGAGGAAATCCACTGATAGTTTTATGGAGGTGCCCTTGAATATGATGATTCCCTTCTGTTGCTGCTTTTAAAATTCTCTCCTTGGGGCGCCTGGGTGGCGCAGTCGGTTAAGCGTCCAACTTCAGCCAGGTCACGATCTCGCGGTCCGTGAGTTCGAGCCCCGCGTCAGGCTCTGGGCTGGAGCCTGTTTCCGATTCTGTGTCTCCCTCTCTCTCTGCCCCTCCCCCCCGTTCATGCTCTGTCTCTCTCTGTCCCAAAAATAAATAAACGTTGAAAAAAAAAATTCTCTCCTTGTCTAACTTTTGATAATTTAATTATCATATAGCTTGGTAGACCTCTTTAGGTTCAAGCTTTCTGCCACTTTCTCATTCTTTTATCCATTTGACCCTCTCAACAATGCATGTATTTTTTTCTTTATGGTGTTCCCATAGTCCCTACATGTTTTCTTTACTCTTATTCATTCTTTTTGTTGGCATTGTTCCTCTAAGTAGGCAATTTCACGTGACCTGTCTTCAAACTTACTGAATCTATCCTCTGCTTGATTTTGTCTGTTATTAAAGCTGTCTATTGAATTTTCCATTGAAGTCATTGTGCTTTTAAGCTCCAGAATTTGTTTTGGTTTTTATGGTTTGTATCTCTGTTGAACTTCGTGTTTTGTTCATGTTTTGTTCTTTTTTTCATCTAATTTAGTCATCATTCTGAGTATCTCACTGAAAAATATCTTAACATTTTAAGGGGCACCTAGGTGGCTCAGTCAGTTAAGCATCTGACTTCAGCTTAGGTCATGATCTTGTGGTTTGTGAGTTTGAGCCTCTCATGCAGCTCTGGGCTGACAGCTCAGAGCCTGGACCCTGCTTTAGATTCTGTGTCTCCGTCTTTCTGCTCCTCCCCCATTTGTTCTGTCTCTCTGTCTCTCAAAAATGAATAAATGTTAACAAAAATTAAAAAATAAAAAAAATTAATATATTTTATGATACTAAATCACCAGTATTTCTCCTCAATCATTACACTTAAGTTACTACCCTATGACCCAGCAATAGCACTACTAGGAATTTATCCAAAGACTACAGGAGTGCTGATTCACAGGGGCACATGTACCCCAATGTTTATAGCAGTGCTTTCAACAATAGCCAAATTATGCAGAGAGCCCAAATGTCCATCAACTGATGAATGAACAAAGAAGATGTGGTTTATATACACAATGGAATACTATTTGGCAACAGGAAAGAATGAAATCTTGCCATTTGCAGCAATGTGGATGGAACTGGTGGGCATTATGCTAAGTGAAATAAGTCAGAGAAAGATATCATGTTTTCACTCATATGTGGAACTTGATAAACTTAACAGAAGACCATGGGGGAAGAGAAAGGGGAAAAAATAGTTACAAACAGAGAAGGAGGGAGGCAAACTATAAGAGACTTTTAAAACCAGAGAACAAACTGAGGGCTGATGGGGAGGGGGTGGGGGGAGAGGAGAGAATGGGTGATGGGCATTGAGGAGGGCACTTGGGATGAGCACTGTGTGTTGTATGTAAGTGATGAATCACGGGAATCTACCCCCAAAACCAAGAGCACACTGTATACACTGTATGTTAGCCAACTTGACAATAGATTATATTGAAAAAATCAATATATTTAAAATTCCCAAAGCTGTATAAATGTACAGAAAATATCCCAAATATAACTTTTCTTATCATTTTAATTATTCTTCAATAATTCTTATTAAGAAATCCAATATATTAAACATATCTCCCTTTCTATTCTGGGAGATTGGATTACTGTTACTAAGTATTCATCTCTTCTGTATAGGAGAATTATATATCAGTGTCTATTCCCATGTGACTTACAGAGATCCCTGTGGAAGAAGTATATACTTATATTTGGCCAGTGACTTACTATGACCAACTAGAGACCTTAAGAGCATCGCATAATACATTTCTCTTTCTCTCTGCCATCAAACATATTAGATGGAAGATGAGTTTGGGCCTAGGTGTAAAATGAAGGAAATAAGTGGAACCAGAATAAAACTATCATTTAATCATAACAAATCATTTTTTTTAATGCAAAAAACACTAATGTCCAACTGAGAAGGTAAAACAAAGGATAGAAATTATCAGAAAATCATGAAGAAACTACCCAGATTTAACAATGACTTTTTCCCAAAATGAATGGAGAAGACATGCACCAGAACATATTACAATGAAATTTCAGTACAACAGGGAAAAAGAAAAAAAAGAATCCTAAAATCTTCAAGAGAAAAACAAACAAGCAAGTCACTAAATACTCAGGAACCAAGTAGCATCATAAATCTCAACCACAATGCTGGAAGCTAGAAGGCAACGGGACTATGCAATCATATTTTGAGAAGAAATTATCAATTAAAATTTGATGTATAATCAAGTTTTTTAAAACCATGTAAAAGTAGAATAAATACATTGTCAGACAGGCAACTCCTCAACAGATTTACTACTTATACATCTTCTATTAAGAAGTTACTAGAGTATGTACCTCACTAAAATAGGGAGTAAACTCGGAGAATGTTGGATGTAGAAGAAAAACAGAGGGAATACCTAGGCTGATGCTTTATCCTAACTTTAGAATGACCACAATACACCAGGTACAGAGGGAAACAGCTTATATTGGGGCAGTCAAAAAATTTTAGGCTTTCATCAAAATTAAATATACAGAGTATGTGATGCATCTGAATGCCTTGCAAGGGGAATAAGATAATTGGGAAAGACAGTGTGGCTTGAATTCATAGGAATGTAAGAAATAGAAATACAAGATAATTATTAGTGATAGAGAAAAAAAATTTCAGGAAAGGCAGAATACCATTAATTTAATAGCATCTACATAGCTTTGATAATATAAACACTGAATGTTAATCTATCAAAATTAATATATAATTCTACCTGAAAGATAGAATAGGAAAAGCACATGTGATGTGGCAGAGATGGGAGGAGGAAATAGTTCAAAGACCATCTTCAATTTTGGAAAGAAAAAATAACTAAGAGGTAGCAATATGAGAGTAATACTTAGAGATATGATGCTACTAAAGAAAAATACTTAAAAAGAGAGGAGGATAAAGAAGATAATAAAGAAAAAAATAAGAGTAAAAGGAGACAAAGAAGAAGAAAAAGAGAAACAAAGGAAGGAAAAAGAGAAGGAATAAGATGAGAAGTTTATATAGAAAGATTTCATCATACCAGATATCAGAACTTCTTATAACACTACAGTAGTTAAAATAATTTGGTAATTACATAGAAATAAAAAGATAAATCAATGGAACAGAATCTATTTAAATTTCTAAAAAAATACCACACACACAAATAAATTGACACTTGATAGGGTGGCCTTGTAGATCAGCCTGAAAATTATGAACACTAGAAAGTACAATGCCAGGACATGGCTATCCATATAGGAACAATAAAATTATACCTAACTTTGCAATATACGTGAAAATCAATCTCAGGTGGAGTAAAGATCTTGAAAACAACCCATAAAAATCAGAAGAAAATAACGGCTATGTTTATGAGCTTGGTGTAGGAAAAGATTCTTATACAAGACAGAAAAAATGCCAAACATAGGAAAAAAGATTGACAAATTTAACTATTTTAAAATTAGCAATGATCAAATATCAAAATACATTATAATTAAAATTAATGAATAAGTTATAGCATGATCAAGTACGTTTGCAAAAATTAAAGTAAGAAATTATTAAAATCCAAAATATATAAAAAAATCCCCAAAATTAATAAGTAAAAGGCAAACAAGACCTACAAATGGGCAAATCTACAACTGAAAAATGCAATGGCCCATAAATCTAGGAAGAGAAATCCTCACTAATAACTGTGGAAGGGCAAAATAAAAGAACAATTCACATTAAAGATATTGGCATAAAATTTAAGTTTGATTATACCAAGTATAGATAATGATAAACAGTAATTGGAAACCATCTTCTTTACCATTGAATATTCTTGTCTCTTTTGTCATAGATTAATGACCATAGAAGTGCGGGTTCATTTTTGGATTCTCTATTCTGTTCTATTGATCAATGTGTCTGTTTTTGTGTCAGTACCATACTGTTTTGATTACTATAACTTTGTGGTATATCTTGATATCTGGAATTTTCAAGTGTCCATCGATAGATGAAAGAGTAAGATGTGGTGTACATATACAATGAAATATTATTTGGCCATAAAAAGAATGAAATCTTGTCATTTGCAACAACATGGGTAGACATAGAGGGTAAAATGCTAAGTGAAATAAGTCAGAGAAAGACAAATACCATATTATTTCAATCTTATGTGGAATTTAAGAAACAAAACAAAGATTTAAATAAAAAACAAAAAAGCAGACTCAAATCAAAGAACCAACTGGTAGTTGCTAGAGGGAAGGTTAGTGGAGGGATGGGTGAAATAGATAAAGAGGATTAAAAGTATACTTATTCTGATGAGCACTGAAAAATGTATAGGGATTGTTGAATCATCATATCGTACACCTAAAACTAATATAAAACTGTATGTTAATTATGCTTGAATAAAGCTAGAAAAATAAATACAAGAAACTATTTTAAAAATAGTTACAATGCTTACCACTAGTTACCACTTACAGTGTATTGAGGTTATAAGCTGTCTTAATCTTCTGGAGAGATATTCAGCATTATCTGCTAAAACTGGAGCAAGTCCCATGACTCATCAATTCCATTTACAAGTATAAATACCATAAAAACTCCACTTTATGGACAAGGGGACACATACCAGAATTCTTGTGACAATATTTTTATAGCATTTTGAGTGTAAACTAAATGCAAATGAAAATATAAGAAGAATAGGGGTGCCTGGGTGGCTCAGTCAGTTAAGCTTCTGACTCTTAATTTTGGCTCAGATGATGATCTAATGGTTTGTGAGTTCAAGCCCCATTCTGGGCTTTGCGCTGACAGTGTGGAGCCTGCTTGGGATTCTATCTCACTCCCTTTCTCTCTCCCCCTCCCCTGCTTGTACACACTCTGTCTCTCAAAACAAATAAATAAACTTAAAAAAATAATAAACACATTGTGTGTATTGACACATGATGGGATATTTATAATAATAAGATGAATTAGAGCTGCAATGCATTAGAAATCTCAAAAATACATAAATGGATAAAAGTAAGGTGTATAAGAATATGTACAGTATGATGCAATTATACAAATTTAAAAATATGTAATATGTTGCTGAGGAATATATACTATAAATACTTAATGGGAATAATAAATAACCAAAGATTTATGGTATTTATCTTTAATGGACAGGAAGGGAAATGTGATCAAAAACAGTTTATAAAAAAAAAAGTGTATCAGTGGCTTCAGTGGTATTTATAAAATCTTACTTCTTAAATGGGGTGATGTATCCATGTATATTTGTTATATTCTTTTCAATACCTGTATATATCTGAATGCCTGAAATTGTAAAGGGGAGTAGGAGGTATAGGCTTCCAGTTATGGAATGAATAGGTCATGAGGATGCAAGGTATAGCATAAGGAATACAGTCAATGGTATTGTGTGGTGACAGATGGTAACTACACAGATAAGCATAGCATAACATATAGAGATGTTGAATCATTTTGTGGCACATCTGAAATTAATGTAACATTGTATATCAGATTGATATAAAGTAAATAAAACAATCAGCTGGTTTTTCAAAGACATTTTAATTCTAAGATGAAAATTATAAAGATATGAAATATAATTATAGCATCTAAGCATGGGTATATTTAGCCTTGAACAATATCTATGTAGTCATAATTATAAACACTGAATAGTGATTTAATCAAAATTTTTAATATGCTTTTATTGGAAGGATGGGGAATGGACATATTTTTTACAGCAAAGAGTATGTGTAGACAAGCTAAATCATTTTCTTCCATAGTGGCAACCTAAAAGAGAATATCAAAACCCATTTATTTAGGAATATTAAGGTACAAGAAGAATCAGAAATATAGTTGCCTCTGGGAAGCAAGATTCAGGAGTTTGAAAGGGCAGATAGATGACTGCTATTTGAATGCTAAGCTTTGGAAGAATGTTTGAGTTATAAACTATATATGTACATGATTTTGATAAAAATAAATTTTAATTTAAAAATGTAAATTAAGAATCTACATCATACAGAACAGACTCTGTAACCTAACCTGAAGCTACACCTAATACTGACCTATACCTGCCAGTAGGCACGGTTTGAGTCCCCTTCTCTCTGGCATGCTTGTGTTAATATCATCCACTGTTGTCCAGAAAAACTAATATTTTATCTGTCAAATAACTCAATTGTAAAATTCCAAAACATCAAAATAAATTTTTAAAAAAGCACTCTCATCCTCACTACCTGAGAAATCAAAACCAAACAGTAAATATGACATAGAAAAAAATAAAATCCATAACTGTGACAGCTCATGTTACTAGCCATTTGTGGAAAAACAGAAAATAGAGATGCAACAGATTATTAGGTAATCTTGTTTCCTACAGTATGTATTCTCTAGTGGTTTACATAGCCAGTCTTGTTTTGAATGACTTAAGAAAAGGCGTCGCTCAGCCCCACTACCCAGGGAAATCTATGCTGTATTAGCAACACAGCACCTGCGGTGATAGCATCACACAGATGTGCTAGATGGACTGAGAAATAGAAACAACTCTTTGGGGAACAAAAAAAGAGAGACAGGGAAACAAGTTTCTGAAAAAGTATTCACTGACACTAGCATACCATGTAATTTCCCAGAATTAAAAAAAAATCCAGAATTTGTAGAGAAAATATTTTTCGCATTCTAAATTTTGTGCCATTTCACCTACATTAAAGGTGGCCATGGCACCAGCCAGATTTAAGGAAAAGTCAGTAAGACCCCCAAATCCAAGTAATTTATTAGAGATGTAGAGGAAGATGAGAAAATGAATCATACTGAAATAATCACAGAAAATATTTTTATCCTATTTATCTGCATGTAAATATAGTGAGCTGCAATGAAAAGCAATCTGTCCTAAATGATTTTTGCCAAATTATTCCTTCTTCCATCCCAGAATGATCTTTTCCCCAACATTCACTTTCTTATCTTTTTTGACAGCAAAGACATAGTGAATGATGAGCTCTGCTTTTTTTGTTTTTCTTTAACCAAGTTGAGACATTCATGTACTTTAAACTTTATTTATTGGGTACTATATGAACCTCAGATGATATACGCAAAAATAAGATCACAATAGAGACTACTACTGTTACTACTAATAGCATTGAACTTAAACTACCTCTTTTCATCCTCACAATGAAATTCGTACTTCCTGGTTGTAGGGTAAAACTATTTGGTGCTTCAATTTTCACATCTATAAAAAGTGAGAATGACAGTAGTTAGACAATACTTCTAACTCAAGTAATTGTGAAAATAAATTAGTCAATGTATGACACAGTGTATGACACATATATATGACACATAGTCAGTGTTTGACACATATAACCGATTATTATTATAGGTGATGTAAGCCAGATCCATGGCTTTAAGTGTCATTTATATATGCTCAAGAGTTCCAAATCTAGGTCCCTAGTCCTTATCTCTCCCCAGAACTGCAAATTCATATTTCCAAATGCCTGATTTAATCTTAATATGGATGTCTAGTAGCCATGTCAACATTAACATAGCCAGTGGGACTCTTGATTTCTTCTCCTCCCCAGAAGAAAAGCCAGCTCTTATGCTAGTAGACCCAGGAAATAACAGCAAATGAGGGTCCATATAGAAGTGCTTACTTAAGTATACAGATTACACAACCAAGTGCCCTAGGTTGAAATCCATCACATCACTACTTTTGTAACCTTGGGCAAATTATTTACTCTCTTCGTGTCCCAGTTTTCTCATCTTAAAAGACTGGAGATAATAGTAACTTCCTTGAGTTGTGATGAGGTGTCAATACAAATGCTTAGAACCACGCCAGGTACACACAGTAAACACTACATGAATGTTATGTACAATTATCATGTTCATATTAATCATTATTATATTTTTCTTAATTCCTTAAATAAAACATCTAGGAGTTATCTTTGATTCTCTCCTTTACCCTTCACACTGAACCCATGAGTAAATCCTATTGGCTCTGTTCCAAAACATATCTCAAATCCAGTGACATATACACTACTACAATGTCCCTATACTGGGATCAGCCACCAATACTTCGTGCTTGACTGTCACAATGGCCTCCCAAGCAGTCTTTCTGCTGCTACTCTTGTCTTTCTCCCATCCTCATCCACTATCCATCGCCAAACCATAATGATGAACCATTTCAAATGTAAGGCAGATCAAATCACCTTTCTAGTAAAACTTTCCAGTACAACACTCTCCTCACATTTTGAATGGAATTCAAACTCTTCATTTAGTGGAGTGTCTGACAACCGAGAACACAGAGCAAGATCACCACTGTGTAACCTAAGACAAGCTATTATAACATTCCGTGCTTTAGTTTCCTCATCTATAGGATGAGGATAATGTTAGCACTCAGCTCATGGGCTGTACTGAAAATGAAGAGTTCATAGATCCAAAATGCTTAGCCTAGTGCCTGACAAATAGTGCACAGGGTATACACGATTAATGTGTATATTCACATTTTCCTCTTCCTCTTCCTGTTATCTCTTACTCTCTAGCCACCACTGCTTTTCATCTGTTCTTTGAATAGACCATGTTCATTTCTGCCTTGAGACTTTAAAACAGCTGTCCTTCCCACGCAGATGGTTCTACCACAAGATCGTCAGGTACCTGGCTTCTTGTCTGAAGAAGCTTAATTGTGTCCACAGAAACTCCTTCCCTCATAAATCACCCAATCTAAAGTAGACACTGTGACTCCCTGTCACATAATTTGATTTTATTCTCTGGATAGAACTTTTCAATATCTAATTTTAAACATAACTTTTTACTTATTTATTTACTAATTTTCTCCCCTGCAAAAAATAAACACACATGAGAGAGAGCAGAGATGGAAAGAGAAACCCAAACTCCATGAAAGCCGAGATTCTGCTTGTCTTGTTCCCTACTATATCTTTAAAGTCTAGGTTGGTCCCTGTTTTATACGGACCAATTATAAATTATATTTATAATATAAATTATAAATATTTATAATTTTCTGACAGGGCACTTTATTTAAGGGCATCTTTAAATACTAACATCAGCTAAGACTAATAACATTGGCTCTGATTCCTGAAAAGTTAAGAAAGCAATGACATAGGGTGTTTAATAAATATTTAGATGGTAAAGGTATTTCTATTTTGTGCATATCTAAGGTGAATATATCATAATAGTATATAATTGCTCAGTATACATAATTTTTCTATTTTGCTGCTTTGAGTACAAGATTTAATTTAATCCATGAGTTATATAAAGACTATAAACATAATGTCAATAGACAAATCAATAAGTAGGTAGCATTTGCATATCATATTGTATGTACATTTCTTGACAAATCTGGATTTACTGAACAGTCTCCAGAGCGTCTGAGAAGCAAAGGGAATTTGTTAAGAGAGTATTTAGTGAGGCTGGATTCAGTTGCAAATTGTTTTCTCTCCTTGCAGATGTGAATTAGCTGAGGTGTGAAGTCATCATCATAATTTGGCACATTATTGAGGTGCTTGGATGGAGGATTTCTAAAAAAATAAGCAAAGAATTAAACTGTGGGAGAGCTTGCAGTGCAGCTGGAAATAGCAGTCTCTGATGAGTGAGCTGAGCCAACAACCAAAATTAAATAATGCTCTGAAAAGCGATCCTGCCTCAAGCACTCCATTGCACTGCTTCTCTGACATCCCCTTGCTAAGGTCAGCAGCCAGGACAAATTTAAGACTTACAAATACTGCCCTTCAAAGACTGACATGGAGCCAGATTTAAAACCAGATGCCTACTTGGAAAGGAAATTAGGAGGCAGCCTGAAACACATTACATGAGAATATTATTTATTTGATCATGTATTAACTGAAACATCAACCATTTCAGTCTCAAACTGTATTGAGTAAGCAGTGATTCTATGAATGTACACTGCAGTAATTAAGCGAAATGCCATGTGTTAATGCAAGATGAATGACTATGTTGCAAATATCTCAAGAGGGCATGTAGAAACCATGACTTAATAAGCTACTACCCCAGAATAGTTTTGTCTATTAATGCTTTGTAGATTTTTATAGAGATATTAATGCTTATAAATCTAAAAGTGGGCCCATATAACTCATAAAGGAGTTATTTCCTTATTTTGTGTTACGAACACATTTCTTTAGCCAAGGATCCTTATAGAACTTCTCAGTTCTTGATAACTTTATTTGGAAACAACCAACCAAATAGTATGGGGTGCAAGGAAGCTCCCTCACTGAAACAAGAGTCACACATGGTTCATAGTTCCTGACATCAAAAGTAATGAACACAGAAAATGCAACCTATGTGATATTTTTTAAAGAATATTACAAATAAGAAGGGCTCTTTTCACTTTTAGTTATATACATGGTAAAGGTGTGAGCAGTTCTGAGTTTTATCAAGGTAGGAAAAGCCCTCTTGGAACTAACATAGTATTATAATTTTGTGAAAGGTATTTTTGAACTACCAAACTGGTGCTGATGATGAGAGAATATTGCCTTTTCACTGAAACTGATTTTTTCATTTCTAATAACCAAAAATGTGTTCTCATTTTACTGAAATACCACCGTTTTCCTGAAATATTTCTCAGCATCTTCCCCTATAATGTGAGCCAGACTGATTAGTCTATAGTATCTTTCCTCTCAGTAGGGAAAAAGTGTTTACAATTTTCCTACTGCATTCTGGCCTGGGTCAGGTATAGGACAGTACATATGACAAATATTTACCGATGATTCTCTGTGCTCTAGTATGTTTGTAGGCATTAAGAACTACAACTAAGCCCTGGGTTATATGGACTCCATGCCAAGAGAGACTTGATTGGGACCAGATATTTTTATTCTCTGGAATGTAAATTTTATTATTTCAGATATAGCATAACTATGAACCAAAAAATAAATGGACAATAATTGGCAAAATGAGATGAGTGGCAAAATTAAGTCTTCAAAAAGGCTCTGCAGTCATAATAGTGTATCAAAAACATTAAAATGTGTTTCCAAATGTAAATTTTACTGTGGAAATAAGAGTTAAGGACATCGTGGGACATTCCTTGAATCACTAATACTTTTAAGTTATTGAATTTTGAAGTTTGTTATTCATAGAAATTTACTTGTTTTGAAGTTTGTTGAATATAGAAGTTTATATATAAATAAAAACTTAAAATTCATTAAATATTTCCAATTATTTTCACACATTATTTGCATTAGTATAACTTTGAAGCTTATTAAATACAAAGTAATAGCATTTTTACAGTATATAAAAATGTACAGTCTTCTTCTTTGTTACAGAATTCACTTCTGAGCTGAGAGTTAGGACTGGCCAGAATGACTGATTAAGATATTGGTGAAGTACAGGGTGAGTAACCAAGTGTGCTCCTGTTGTCCAGAAACACCTGCAAATGTTCTAAAGTGTGTTGGTCCTAGTTCTCAGTTGCTATTTTTTTCCTTTTTCTGAATTAAGAATTCTTATGACCTGGTTAAACAAATACTCAGTGGAAGGATAGCCTATATTTCATGATGAAATGCAGGGGAAAATAATATGCACCTTGTCTTTCTATGACTAATGCAAAAATCTAATCATTCATTCCATTCCATGGCCCACACTGGGTTTAAACAGCTAGAGCCTGTCTGCCAGGTAAAAAGACTTAATGTCCCTCTTGAGAAGAAATTAACTGCTAAAACAGACCAACGTGAAATGGAGTTTTGTCTTCTGTCCTCAATACAACCATTTTTCTCTTTTAATCTTGTTCTTCCGTTCAAGCAGAATGAAAACTTGGAACTTTGCCTTGAGAAAATTTCATTTCTAAGGCTCAAATTCTGGGATCGTTTAATTGCAGAGGTGAGCTACCCTTGTAGCATTTCTAAAATCAGTCAAGTCCCTGCTCAAGAGCAGGAAAAGAATAAAGTGGTGTTCTACTTCCTAAGTCACACATTGCTGTTGTAGAAACACTTATTCAGCACAACCTTGCTGAATTAATTAATACTGCAAAATTAACATAGCCCAGATAACACAATCGTAGCAAAAACAAAACAAAACAGACTCAGGTGTGTGACTTAGGCTTCCCCAGCCAGCATGGCTATGGCTTTTTATCCAGGGATATCAGGAAGGAGAATGCTGAAGGGGAAAGTAGTCTTATTAGAGCCTTCAGCCAATTGACAATAAAGAATTCTTCTGGTAAGATGACTTATCTCTTACAAAATGACAATTGGGTTCTACAAAGTAGAAAGGTATGTTTACTAAACAGGAATGTAAAAAGGAAATCTGATGTATTAGTAACAAACAAAACCAGTAGAATAGATGATAGACAACAGATAGATGATAGATGATAGATAGATATGAAGAGATGTATTATAAGAAATTGGCTCACACAATTATGGAAGCTGGCAAGTCCAATGATCTGCAGAGTGAGTCAGAAAGTTGGAAAAGCCAGGAGAGCCAATGGTGTAGTTTCAGTTGAAGGCTGGCAGGCTTGAGAACCCAGGAAGAGTCAATATCCCAGTTTGAAGATCATGAAGCAGGAGGAATTCTCTCTTACTCAGGGGAGGGTCAACCTTCTTGTTCTATTCAGGCCTTCAGCTGAGTGGATAAGGTCCATTTACATTATGGAAGGCAATCTGATTTACTCAGTCTATCTATTTAATGTTAATCTTGTAAAAAAAAAAAAACCCTCACAGAAACACCCAGAATAGTATTTAATTGACAATCTGGACACCAGTTGGCCAAGTCGGTTTGAGACATAAAATTAACCGTCACAACTGAGGTGTTAGTTCATGTGATGTGAGGGGCAAACCCCAGCATAGCCAACCTGATCTCAAGCCTGCATCTAGTCCTCTCCTGGCTCCTATCCACAATAAATGTATAGAATGTTTAGATGCTTCCTTTCCTTGTACTTCTTTAATTTTGTGACAGATCAAGTTGTATTCCATGGACCTATTTATAACCTAAAAGAATACTTATATAAGTATATTTATAACCTAAAAGTATAAAGATCCAGATATGACATTGACTTATTTCATTTCTTTATAAATATCTCCTTTACTCTTCCTCTTCACCCTTTTGTTTTTATCAATGTTCAGGCAAACGGTCTAAATACCTAATAACCTTCATTATACATTATCAATAAGTCTATAATCCATGAAAGAATAATTGGTATTCCTTGATGTAGCTTCTCAATCAGAAATGAAATACCTGATCTTTGACAAAGAAGCAAAGGAAATTCGATGGAGATAGTAATCTTTTCCATAAATGGTGCTGCAGCAATTATGGGGGGGAAATGAACCCAGACACAGATCTTACCCCTTGCATAAAAATTAACTCAACGTGGAAAATAGTGTTGAAAGACAATGAAAAACAGTAAAAGTTATAGAAAAACTAATAGGGGAAATCTATATGACCTTGGGTTTGGCAATGAGTTTATTGATATAATAGCGAAAGTATGATCCATAAAAGAAAAAATGCTAATTTAGACTGTATTAAAATGAAAAACTTCTGCTCTGCAAAAGATATTGTTAAAAGAATAGAAAGACAAGTCGTACATTAGGAGAAAATATTTCCAAAACATGTATCTGATAAAGAGCTTATGTCCAAAACATACAGCTATTAGAATGATTAAAATCCAAGAAAAAACCTGACAATACCAAATTATGGCCAGGATGTAGAGCAACAGGACCTCCCATACATTGCTGGTGGGAATAAAAATGGCATAGTCACTTTTGGAATGGCAAGTCACTTTGGCAGTTTCTTACAAAGCTGAAAAGACTTTTAGCATATTACTCAACAATTGTACTTTTAGGTATTTACTCAACTTATTTGAAAATCGGTACCCACATAAAAACTTGTGCATGAATGTTTACAGCAGCTTTATTCAAAATCACTAAAACTGGAAGCAACTAAAATGTTCTTCAAAAGAAAATGGATAAACTAAATGTGGTACGCCCATACAATAAATGATCAGGTCATAAAAACACGTGGAAGAATCTTAAATACATATTGATAAGCATATTGATAAGCTTCTAAAAGGCCATATATTGTATTATTGCAATTAAACTGTATTCCAGAAAAGGCAAAAAAGTTTTAAAGATCTTTAAAAAGTTTAAAGATAAGTCGTTGCCAGAAGTTTAAGGAATGGGGTGGAGTATTGAGATGGTAAGCCACATAGGATTTTTTAGGGCATTGAAATTACTCTTTATGGTAATATAATAATGGATACATGAGGTATTTGTCAAAACCCATGGTTTACAGCACTAAGAGTTAAACAATGCACAACACATTTTTAAATGTTTTTCAGAAGTTGGACAGATATCAGGATAAAATACAGATTCAGAAAAATCTAACTTGTGCACAAATGTATGGAACAAATCACTGAAGGGGATGGGAAGGTTCTGTCCTCAGTAATTTGGAACTGAACAGACTGTAGGACTGAAGGCAGAAAGAACTGCAATGCATTGTACTCTAGTTGCAGTTTTTTCCCACAAGGGTCCTGGCTAAATCTGATTCTATATATGTGTATATTAGAGTTTAATAATTGAATAAATGCACAGTGGATGGTGGAAGCCAGGTTGGAGTTTACAAATAAGCTAGGAAAGGAGGTGCCTTTGATCCATATGGTGATAGACCAGAGTGAGAAACATCAGTATGAACTCATATTGATTTATTAATTGTAACAAATGCATCAAACTAATGTAAGATGTTATTAGTAGAAGAAACTGGGGTATGAGAACTCTCTGTACTATCCTCACAACTTTTCTGCAAATCTAAAGCAGTTCTTTAAAAAAAGATAAATGTATCATCTAGTTACATGTTATCTTTAAATTTCATTGCAAGAATTGAATTATAAAAAACTGTTATCCAAAGTTCATTTTGAAATTTATTTTATAAATATAACTATGTTCTAAATAAGTTTATATCATTTATTTTAAGGAGTCAATCACACTGACTAATTAATTCACCTTTCTCTCAATGTTGTTGGAAGATCACTAAAAAAAAAAAATTTCCAATGAAAATCTGAAAATTCCAAGTATCACAGGGTTACCCTGCCCCTATAAACTGAAGAGGCTATTTCAGACCAGCCATGTACAACAATGGATTTTTTTTTAATGGTTCTGGCTGAATTTATTTCCCAAGTTCTAATGCTTTTTAGTATTATGTTTCACAAAAGTAAATGCCAAAATAACACAAAATTGGAATAAAATAAAATATCAGAAGCCTAAGTAAATCTTTGAATTTACTATGTTAATCTTGTTGCCATCATGCAAGACCCTATCTAAAATAGGCAAGCAGATGACACCCTACCTCACTTTTGTTTATCTTCTAGAAAAAATATGCAGATTCTTCCACATATTTAATAATCCCTCTTCCAGGGTCCCTTTTTAGGTTTGAATTCAATCTTTTATACTGTTGCTTAATACCATTTCTTCCTATTGTTTTTTCAAGTAAAGATAGAAAACAGTTACTGGCTATTTCCTGCATGTGTATATAAAGCATGTGTATATAGCCATCATGCATGTGTATATAAAGATTGTCATCAAATAACCCTTCTCTTCAGGTTAAATGAGTACAGTTCCTTTAACCTTTTCAATTCAAAGCCAATCCTTTTGTCTTCTTGTGGGCGGTTATTATCTGAACACGTTTCTAATTTGCTAGTCATGTCTTTAGTCCAGCACCAAAGACTTAAACTTAACATTCAAGACAATATATTTGTAAACCCCTGTTTGATCTTGGAGGAAAAATAGCCTATGAAAAGAATAGGGTTATCTAATTTTATCATTAAAAATGAATTTTACTGAAAATATTTCCAACTAGAATTTCAACCTTCCTTTTGTGCATTTGGATACAAAAGGGAATGTAAAATCTGATAGAATATAACTTTTTGAAGAACATCCCCGCCATGTGAATATTAAAATACAGGCTATTTGTTGGGACACTAGTGTAATGGATTGGTTGGCAAATTGATTCCAATATAAAGTAATAATGGAGGAAAATACTCGATATTTTGCCATCCCTGGCAGCTCTCATTTCAGGCAGCAAGATTCCTTAACTGTCAAAAGGCTTTCCTGCTGCTCACAGTATCTGTAGCCACATAGCTTTTGGAAGAAAATTTGCTGCTTTTGTCAAATAGGCCTAAAGAGATATGACATTGTCCTCTGGGCTCTGCAGGAGATCCTCTCCCATATGGAGGCTTGGTCATTTGGGCCTATATGAATAGGATTAACTCATCCCTTTCACAAACACAATGGGTTACTTATGTGATCACAAAGGAAAATATATGTAAAGCACTTAGCACAGGTCTGCCATCTCCTAAGGATCCAGAAAAATAGCTAGCTCTTTTTTTAAAAAGGAATTTGCAAATTACAAAGTTAAGGCGTTGTAACCATAGTAGAAAGATTTTTTTTCCAATTTTGTAAATGAGAATTTTTTTTTCTGACAATTTCTATTTGCTTGGTTATATGGAATTTACCTTAAATAAACAGGACTCCTGTCCTAAGAGATTTGAGAAGTGAAGTTGACATTCTCATCCTCAGCTCTAAATGGTGTCACACCCTTAACCAGTTTGTAAAACCAAATTCTAACCTGCTAGTTAAGGTAGTAAGTGTTCTGACTTTTGGCTATCCCTTTCCCTCTTTTCAGAAAGTCTTCTTAGTTCCCTGAAACTCTTACCTAGGAGCTCCTTGCCAAAGGCCCTAGCCTCTCTCTTCTATTCCAGCCTCCATTTCCTCCCTTCCCTGTCTGACAAGCCATGGAATAAAGCCTCCTCTTCTCTCACAGAACCCGAGCAACCTCAACTTTCACACTTACTATGGGCCTCCCCTCCCCCCCCCAGGTCCATCATATACTGAGATAGTGACATACCATCAATTCCAGTGCAGCCAGTACTGTGATTATGCATGATTGTTAATAACAGAGAAATAAGTATGGACAAATGGGCATAATACCATGTGCCCATGAGGGGGGCCAAATACACAAATTGAGGATGTTCATCATCCCCTTGTTGGGCTGTCTTAGGAAGCCCCAGAAGATGTGACCCATACCTTTTAAGTATACAGTGGATCCTCATATAATATAGCATTATATAATACATCATCTCCAAGGATGATAATTACTGGACTGGAGTTTCAAGACTACAATAAGCAACAAGACATCTAACAGTGCTGTGGATTGGGAAAGAAGTTCCTAAGAAAAAGCAGTACTCTAAGTGTTGTTAATCAAGATTTCTCTGTAACAATTTGAAGTTGAAGTAATGATTTCAGATCAACAAAACGCCTCTGGCTAACTTACCTAGGTAATTGAGATACATTTGGCATTTTTCGTATGAGACATCTGGACAACAAAACTTTTCATAAGAACCTATCAAATAATTTCTTCTTTAGGGATTTTCCTTTTCAAGAATAATTATTTTTTTAAACCTAATCTCCCCCAACTTTTTCCTCACACTTGGACATGTTCAAACCAAGATGCAGAAGCCCGCACCTGTTGCTAAGTAACAATTCTGCTTTGAGAATACTCAAATGTATGAATATATACATACATTTAAAAAAATCAATTCAGGGCTCATTTTGGATTTTCAGTGTATTTGAATCTTCTTTATGGAAGGGATATATCATAAATATGGCTTATTTATAAGCTTCTCAATAATGCAGCGCATGCAGGGATTTATAAAAAAAAAAAGGAGAAGGAGAAGAAGGAGAAGGAGAAGGAGAAGGAGAAGGAGAAGGAGAAGGAGAAGAAGAAGAAGAAGAAGAAGAAGAAGAAGAAGAAGAAGAAGAAGAAGAAGAAAATAGCTATAGCATCAGGAGCCCAAATCTTTGTTTCAGGTCTGGAATGGAGCTTTAATCTCACACCTTGAGAAGCCTTATCAGTGGAAAGAAACCCAGTATGGCAGCTTAATAACATCCCTTCTATCAGGACTTGTGTTCAGAACTGTGGTGTGCATGGCAGGAATCCTGCTTTAGGAATGCAGCTTCTGCTCAAAACACATAAAAAAAAAAATACACCAAAATGATGTACAGGGACTGCTACCCTGAATCAGACTTACATCCTTTTACAAAGAGATTGCGTTTTAAAAACTGTGGTAAGGGGGCACCTAAACCATCTGCCTTCTGCTTCTCAGTTACCTGTCACAGAAGGTCATCTGACTCAAGAAAAGAAACATTTCCATTTTATAAATAGAAAGGGCATTACAAATATATTTTGCCTAAAGAAAAATATTAATGAGATAAATAAACCCAAATTTTGGTAGAGTGTCAGCCAAAATATGTTCATCACTGTCAGTTTGAGTCAATCATGCAACATTCTGAAGTTAGGAACAGCTTGAGGCCATTGCTAAATTGGGATTATAAAAGATGTCTTCATACTCAGGATCTGTAATTCCAAGGAAGAAGCAGGATGAATTTCCCTTACTCTGTATAAAAGAAAGACTGAAAATTACCTAGAGGAAAGCCTCTCTTTGTGTTTTATTTTACTTACAATCACCTCCCCCTCCTTACCCTACCACCACTGCATCCAGAAGAAACTGCTCTATTCCATGGTTGGAATATACAATAATTACAATGTCTGGAGCCAAACTGCTTATGTTTGAATCTTGGATTCCCAGGTAATTCTATGGCAGTTAGCAAATCATTTCCCAGTACCTCAGCATCCACATCTAGAAAATGGAGATCATAATGAAAACCTCAGGGATTTTGTAAAGGTCAAAAGAAATAATAAAGCTTAAAGTTGTCAGGTGAGTGTTCAGCATGCAGGTCAATAAATATTAGCTATTATTAATAGAAATGCCCAAAGCATTTTCTCTGAGCCTCTTTCTGTGCATATCTTACCATCTTAAAATATTTGGAAGTTCTGTGTTGAAAGCATCTTTAAATTCATCCAGCACAATGCCTAAAACAACACTTTTTCTGAAACAAATGTAAGATTATCTTTCATTCCTTGAAAAGTCTTCATATAAATGTATCACAAATCTCTGCATTTTCACTTTGATTAATGAGGGCAATATTCTTTCAACCCAATTATTGATCACCTATCACTCTCCATTAAAATATACCAATATTTGATTTTCAAATTATTATAATTTAAATTGTAGACCAACATGAAATACTTCTGCTTTATAATTACTAAAATTGGGAATGTGAATTCTGCTCCATCCAGAATGAGGGCAATGGAGAGCAAGGTAGCTCAGGATGAAATCCCATAAGAACCTGGCAACGACATTGGACATGCACACTTTTTGTGGAGGTGACTTTCACTTATCCCCATTGCTAAGGCAGCATCATCAACCATGGCAAATATTTATTGTATATCTATAGTTCTATGAAGAACCTGCCATATGTTTATGAAATACATGATTTACAATAAATGTATTAACATTTATATCTAAAATTGATAATTTTTTGACTCTCTAGGAAGTAATTTCTTGAGCAATATATTCAACATATTTAACTTTTAATAGTCTCTAACATAGTACATTTTCTTGCTCACATGAACCAAGGACAGCAACGGGATTAGATTCTCTTTCTCCTCAATGCCTGAACACATGTATTCCCTGATGACAAAAGGAGGTTTGGACCAGGAAAGAATTCTTCTATCGTGCTCTGTATGTCTTTTCCCAGAGGGCATCAAAACTATAAGTGAATTCCCATATAACTCAGGTAATAGAATAATCTTTACTCATACTATAAATAATTTTATCTTTTGGGTATAGAATTATGTTTTCAATTTAGAGTAAATTAAGTAGCATAACACATACTACCCTGCCATTAATAAAATAAGATTTGGTGATAATTGTCAGATTTTTTTAATTATTACAATCTTACCTTATACTGTAATTATATGAGTAATTGTGACAATCCCACAAATTTATTTCAAAGTTTCAGTTAGGTCTTTAGACCACTTAATGTTATTTTTAACTTAGTTTAAAATTCATGTGGATAAAGGGGAAAAATGGTGAGGTTTTTTTTTTTCCTCTTGGTTTTATTCATTCTTTTCCTCAGAGTTCTCCGACATCTGTTTTAAAGCTCAGTTGATAAACAACATTTTCTTCCTAGTAACTTGGCACTTTGTACATAAAACCACCACAATACTATTATTTATTCTTTCACATAAAATGAGAAAATATGCAAAACACACAGACACACCCAAGAGACACACACAGAACCACTAATCAAGAGAAAAGTGTTGGTCAGGACCCAAAATAGCAGGTGAGTTGCTGCAGTTTACTGAAATTAAATCAGCCTAGGGTTGACACAGACCCAGCCAAGACCTGTTGACAGAAGCTTTAAAGAAGCCCTACTAGACACATTTCAAATTACTCTCCAGCCCTGGAAAATGGGTCATTTAAAGATCTGTTGGTTTTAAAAGGCATTTTCCTGATGATTTAACCTTTGCTGGGCATGAGCATTTATGACTTGGCCTTTAAAACCCTCTACAACTCAGTAGTGGTAGTTGTTCCAGGTGTCAAAACTGCTTAACAAACCATCCAAAACTTGGTTGCTTAAAACCACAATCATGGAGCACCTGGGTGGCTCAGTTGGTTAAGCTTCTGACTCTTCATATTGGTTCAGGTCATGATCTCATGGTTCATGAGTTCGAGCCCCCTTTTAGGCTCTGCACTGACAGTGCGGAGCCTGCTTGGGATTCTTTCTCTCCTATTCTCTCTCTCTGTCCATTCCCTCTTTCTCTTTCAAAATACATAAATAAACTTTAAAAATAAAAAACAATCATCATTTACTACCTCTCAGTTTCCAGAGGTCAGAACTTTAGCAGTGGCTTGGCTGCTCAATTCTGATTCAGGTGCCCTCATGACAATATAGTCAGGTGAGGGCTCTGGCTGGGACGTCACCTGGATTCTTCTGTCATCTGTCTGGTGCCAGGGCTGGAATGACCCAAACTGTGGGGCTTGTTTCTGAAGCATCTCCTTCTATTTCTATGTGTCTTTCTGTGGGATTTCTCTCCATCGTGGCCTTTTCAAGGGAGTAAAACTTCTACCATGTCAGCTCAGGGCTTCCCTGGTATGTGGAAGAGAGCAGGAGAGCAGAAGCCCATGGGTCACCCAGCATCATTTTCACAATGTTCTAATCATTAGAAGCCAGTCACTAGCCCTCATTAAGAGAGAGGAATTAGGCTCCCTCTTTTTAAAGGAGGTGTTCAAAGAATTTCCATATGTATTTTAAAACCATCTCAGCAGTTATGCCTAATAATTACTTGTTGTCATAAGTACTGGATGGGTTTTACCCAATATAATAGCAAGCATAGACTTTTCTTCCTTAATAAATTTTAAGCTTAAACACATGCCATATTTATTCATTTTTTATTATATGCTGAAATAATTCTTAAGCAAATCCTTTGCAAATTTATATTTGCCAAATAAATAAATAAATATATATATATATATATATATATATCATAAATAAATAGAGCAAATAAAATAAACACAAATATGTGAATGAAATGTCCATAAAGATATCAGAGTGATGGCATAGAAAATATTATCAGGTTTCTGGTGCCACTTTTTTGCTATAACTCTGAATACTGTTCTTTTGCTATTCCTCTGTATGATATCTCTCAGAAAAGATAAAGGTTGGTGCTTTTAATAAGTAATATTCACCATTTTAAATGTGGGTAGAAATGATGGATGTGGAAACTAAATATCCTCTTACTTTCTCTTACAAAATCATTACCCCCAAATCACTGACACTCTTTTCTGGAAAGTTTGACGTTGAAAATAATTCTAGTTTTAAGCTGATGGAAACTAGAGTAATTATTAACCAAACTCAATAAGTAGTAATTAATTTTTGCCTTCTTCTTTGTGCCTCATGAAATATTTCTGCAATCAACTGATATGCCACCACCTGGATTAACACTAAGATGTTTGGTATTCGACAGGTGTTAACACTGACTAAGAATCAGAGCCTTTTAATTAGCAAAACTCATTTTGTGGAGGGCAAGTTAGGCTTTTATCAATTAAAAAAATACTTTTTGAATAATAATGAAAATTTAGCCCAGAACTTGAGTGTCACCATAGAGGTGACAATAGGCAAAAAAAAAAAAAAAAAAAAAAAAAAAAAAAAAAAAAAAAAAAAAATCACTAAACCCAGAAACGAAGAAACAAAAGCCAATGTTTACCCCCTTCCACAATGTTCCCAGAAAGAATTCTAGTGGATTTCCTGCAGGGAGGTTAAAACTTGGAACTCTAAATAGAGTAGCAAAAACCTATAGGAAATATGGAACCTAAAATCAGCCTAAGATTAGCAAAGCAAAATGCACATGCTGAGAATTTTTTTTAATTTTAGTTTTAAGGTTGCCAAATGTTATGGAATCAATGTACTGATCTATTATTTCAGGTAATTTCCACATTTTTCTATAATAAAACTTGATGAAATTAAAGAGGAAGAAATTATCAGTTCTAAATGTGCCTCATATTTGCCATTAATTGCCACACTAAAATAACCAAAATAATTTAAGAACTAAAGAAAGATACCTTTCACGGGAGGAGTGTCTTTGTCTACCAACTATCATAGAGAAAATAAGTGTCTATTCTTGTGGAGAATGTCAAGGCTGAGGCCAGAAACCTCTGTAAAAAAAAGAAAGAAAGAAAAAAAAGAAACTACACAGTTAATTGCCAAATATACTACATACATAACATCCTTTTTATCATGGAAAATAGAATTATTTTTTTTTTCAACGTTTATTTATTTTTGCGACAGAGAGAGACAGAGCATGAACGGGGGAGGGGCAGAGAGAGAGGGAGACACAGAATCGGAAACAGGCTCCAGGCTCTGAGCCATCAGCCCAGAGCCCGACGCGGGGCTCGAACTCACGGACCGCGAGATCGTGACCTGGCTGAAGTCGGACGCTTAACCGACTGCGCCACCCAGGCGCCCCTAGAATTAATTTTTAAAGCTGAGGTATTTTCTTCAGATATATTATTTTCCTAATTCCTATAGTTTAGAAGCAGATTGGCCCTATTCGCTGTTTCACATAAAGTATTAGAATGCTGTCCTTTGAATTCACACCCTCATATTAATAGTCCCCACCCCTCCAGAGGCTTTGTTATATGGCTAGGGTTTTAATTAATATACATTTAAAATATAACCAAATTTGAAATTATAGTTTTAGAAATGTCTAGTTAAAAGCCATACTGGAGGCCAGGACTAAAGTCAGGGTGATCAGCTCTCAGCTATGTTAACTTTCATTTCTCACAGAATGCAAAAAAGCACCAGAATGGAAGTGAGAGATCCAGGTTCTTCATATCCTGGACAACAGTGAGCTCTGAGAGTTGGAATGAAGGCTCAGTCTCTTGGGTACTCCATTTCTAAATCTGTACACTTGACTAATTATCTAACATACCTCCAACTCTCAACTGTTAAGATTATTTGAAACCAACCCTATAACCTCTGTAAGAAGGCCTTAAGCCTAAAATGAAATTCCAAAAATGAGATAACCAAGAAACAAACTATTACTTAAATTCCCCTTTGGACACTCTATTTGGTTATGATATTCTCAGTCTGGTACATAAAGACTAGCCAGTTTCTATTGCTAAACAGACACGTATACAAGGTCACCATTAATTTATTCATAAAACATTTATTGAAATTCAGCTAGATACAAGATATGGTAGCAGACACTAAGAAAGAGGCAGGAGTAAGACAGTTTCTCCCTGGAGTTGCATGCACAGGGATCTAAGACAAGCAGGGCTCAGAAAATAAAACATGATGTACAATTAAGTGATAAAACAAGTGATTGTTATATTAGGGCATGTGCAGAGGGGAAATGTCTAACCATTTTGCTAAATGTAACAACGGCTGGGAGGGCTGTGGCTTTAGTTTCCCTATAATCTCCTTCAGCATCCTGCAGAGTTACCACAAATAAACATAAAATCTATACAAGAAATGGTGTGCTTGCCATGCAAATGTACTTTCAAGACAAGTCCCAAAGTTTCTACATCCAACCAAAGAATCATATCATTGTCCTGTTCCTGAATAAAAATGCTGACCTACCCTTGTTTATAGTCATTTTTTAAAGAGACAAGATTTAATTGTTTAGTGACTAATCAATTCAGTTTGGAGCTTATATCCACTAGCCCGAAAAAGCATGCATTAAAAATAATGAAAAGGATATAGAGGGTTCCACCTGAAACTAAAAATGTAGACTTGTGCCTATAAACAGGAAGATTTATGAAACCAGGTCATGAATTTAGAGCAACACATCACACATAGGAACCTAGTCAAAAGTTTTCCCTTCAGTCACTAAGGTTCCTCTCCATGAAGATGCCGTGTTTCTGGACAGAAACTGTCCAGATTATAGACACTGGATAAAGTGATTTATCCAGTCAGACCATAATAGATGAATAGGGAAGATCTGTAGCAACAAGTGTAGATTGAGGAAGAATATTTTTGTTAATGTTCTAGTTTTTACTGTGTGTGGCCCACTAACTCAGTCTTTATCCAAATAGTTCTTTAAGTTTTTACTTTCATCCTCCTCTTTCCTGTCCTTTATTCCCCCATGATGGACTTCAACCCAAATAGAAGGGTCCTGCTACGTGGTAGAGGAGGGACACAGCTAAGATGAAGAAAACAAGGGGGCAAGTGGCAACAAAGGAACCTCAAGAGAGAGATAAGTGGACCATCATGACAAGCCTCCCAGACTTGAGTTAGAAATTGAGACTTCATCCTATGGGCAGTAGATAGCCACTGAAATGTGTCCAGGAAGAGAAAAGTGGTGGAGAAGCATTATCAATCCATTTCTACACTATCTCTCAGACCTCAGAATGGAGACTACACCAAGGCAAGTTCTAGAATAGATCATCAGGCTTCCATGAGGGCCCAACAGTATGAGCAAGACAAGATGGTGACTTGAACTTGGCTGATGACAGTAGAACAGGAGCAATTCAAGAGGAATTTTGGAAGCAGAATCAACAGATTTGTAAATAGACTATATTTTTTGGCATGATAGTTTGAGTGTCTAATATCATTGCACACTATTCCTGACATCTCCAAAAGGATTCTGTTTTATTTACATAGTCCCCTCTCTGGAACAGGAAAAGTGGGCAGCAATTCTAACACCTAGAGGTGATGGTAGCATTCCCATTTTTCCAGTACCTAATGTCTTGGAATAACTATGACCTCCTGAGTACCCAAATTCAAATTGAATTATATTTAAATTATATATATTTGAATTATATATTTAAATTATATCTAAAAGAAAATAGTTTTTAAAAAATTCACAGTAATAAGCCCTTTGTTTTCATTTGTTTCTACCATGTCTGTTACTCAGTAGGATCTGAAACTGAAATTTCAAGATACCCTAAGAAATAAGATTCCTCTTTTGTTTCTGACCACATGGAAGCAAAAATAATAAGACAGGCTGAGAGTCATCATGTTTACAGAAAAATTCTTAAAATAAAAAATAAAAGATTAAGCATTTCACGTTCTGAATCCCTTTTCAAACTGAGCCACATTATTTCCATTTTCAAAATCATAAACTAGTGAGGATTTCCTAGTTGTTGTTGGCATTATTCAAATGCATGTTTTACAACCAGCTCTCTTTGAAGGCTTTGTGCTGGTTTGTTTTTCATGGTGCCTAGCCATAATTAAAATAGGTTGGATTTTGAAAAACATACAATTTTTAAGATAATGTTAGTTTTAAGAGAGAGTGCATTATCACCATTGCTCTATGTAGATTAATCTTCCATTAAGTGTTACATCCAGAAAGTATTAACATTCAGAAAGAATGTAAACAGTACTAATGACTGTAAGTAATTTGAGGATGGGTTTTTGGTGGAATAGTTCTGGAAGATGACTAAATTCTCTAGGCATAAGTGCCCTGAAACTAACAAAGCACAATAGATGCAAATTCTCAAAGTGACAAAAAAAATATCCTCAAATAACACAATATTATGAAGTAGAAATAGCAAAATGATAAACAAATCCAATTTTCCTAGGAAAAATCTCAGGAAGTCATTCTCCACAGACTCTTTTTATGAAAAAATATTTGTCTTGAAACAATTTACAAACACAGACTCATACAAAAACAAAAAAAGATACATTAAATTAAGATAAAGGAAATGGGCAATAAGTAATGCAAGGAGCTCTGAGGAGAGGTTACAACTGTCACCATATCAGTTGTCTCTTCCTAGACCTGTGGAAGATGCTCTTCTCAACCCCATTGTACAGTGTAGACCAAAGAAATGTGAGGGAAAGTGGCATGTATCACTTGCTAGCAGAGGCAATGAGAATTCTACATGTGATTCTCCAGGTTCTCTCTTCCCTGCCACTTCAGCTGAAGAGGCTGTGTGTTCCCAAGAATAAGAGGTGGAGACAACCTCCTCTGGACATTGGACAGAATATCTGAATGGATCAAAGTTCTTGCCAATGGATCAAAGTTTTGCTTATTCTGCTAAGCCATGGAAATTTGAGGGGTTTTGTTACCACATAACTTAGACTGTCCTGACCAATACTGTTAGTGATTATTTTGAAAAGAAAAAAAAATTGTTCACCAGAAAGTATGGATAAATTAACAGTGATATAAAGCATATAAACTAATTATTCACAAAATGTTATTAAAATATTAGGTTATTTATATCTATTAAATGCTCTACATACATTATCTCATTCAATCCAGATGTGGAAAGTAGAATTTAAAGGGATTCAGTAATTTACATTATTTCGAAGAGAGCAGGATTGGGGCATCTGGGTGGCTCAGTCAGTTAAGCATCTGACTTTGGTTTAGGTAATGATCTCAGGGTTTGTGGGTTCAAGCCCCACATGGGGCTCTGTACTGACAGCTCAGAGCAGGAAGCCTGCTTCAGACTCTGTATCTCCCTCTCTCTCTGCCCCTCCCCGCTCAGGCTTGTTCTCTCTGTCTCTCAAAAATAAATAAATGCTAAAAAAAAAAAAAAGAAAAGAAAGGAAGAAATAGAGCAGGACTTCCACTGAGCGGGTCTGATCTGAGAGCTGTACTTGGGACTGTGGTCCCAAAGGAAAAGTTTTACATAAGGCATCACCTGGTAAAATTACCATGACTCAGCAGGAGAAAGAAACTTTTTCCTAGCTCTGAGTAGACTGGAACTTGGCACATGAATCTTTAAGTAAGGAACATAACAGACAATTTATTTGATAGTAAAAATTAATGAAAAGAACATGGGCTATGGGATTTGACAGACTTAGATTTAGATTCTGGAGTGATCACGCTTTCTGAGTGAGATATTTAAGAAAAAAATCAAATGCATACAGTGTCTGATGAAATCCAGTGCTCCCTAAAAGAGATACTGCCTCATCTTTTTTTTTTTACTTTCTATTTCAAAGTGTGGTTGAAATATTTCAACTAATAGTATTCTGAAGTAATTCAACTTACAGAGTTGAAAAATAGCATTCACTGAGATTTAAAAACTGTTGACATTTTATCACATTTGCACATGCTCTCTCTCTCTCTCTCTCTCTCACACACACACACACACACACACGCACGTTGTTTTGCTATGAAACATTTAAGAGTTGCAGACTGGTGTCATCAAAATGCAATGTAAGAGACTCCAACCTCCATTCCCCAACAAATATTAACAATTATACAGTTATCCATGAACAAAAACAGCCTGAAAGAGCTCTGGAGACCACTTAAGAAATTTTAGCAACACAATGGAACAAAAAAACCTGAGAATAACTGCATACTTCACCAACTTTTGCTTCACAGATATCTGCAATCACTGACACCTGTCACTGGAATTCCTCTCCACCCCACACTCCTACCTACCCCAGACCATCTTGGAGCCCTGGAAACAGCAACCAGCTCAGGCTCTGTGGTTTCACAAATGCAAAATGCCAGACTAGATCCTACAGCTGATCCCCTCTGCTGTTTATGGGCTCAGGGCTAGCCCCTTTGGCTGTATAGTTGTATGCTGCTGGCCTCATGTCCATCTCCCACCTTCACTACATTGCACACACCTAACAGGAGATTGGTCAGCACCAGGAAGAAAAGCCAATGGTCAGGGCCCCTGCAGATGCATATGGGCAAGATAAGACCCTGTCTTCTATCACTAGCCTGAACCACCATGTTTACCTGTAGCTAGTCCCTCCAGCTACTCAACTATATGGTCTCGGCCTGACTCTCATCACCAGAATCCATGGCAGTGCACATGCTTATGGGGGAGATTGTGAAACCATGGGAAAGCATGTCAACAGCCAGGGCCCTGCAACTGTCAGTGAGCCTGCAGTTGATCCTGAACCTTGCTGCCTGCCCTGGTCCACAGCACTAGATGTATGTCGGCAACTGGCTCCTGCCACTAAATATGCAAATACTCTTAGCCCCTGTAGCCTAGTGTGCTCATCACCAGCTCTAGCTCCCACCATTCCGTGCCCTGATCCCTTGTTGCTAGGCCTACAGATGCCACTGAGTGTCTCAATAGACCCCCCACAGTATATAACAAGGACCAACAGTTGTCAATGCTATGGACCCCAGTGGTCCAAGCCAAAGGGACACCATGCTCCCATAGATGTGATGGCACCCCTCCCATACACCTGGCACCTTTCACCATTGAACCTGGGATCACAACACACTCTGGCATGCTCCCACTCACAGGTGAAAGTCTTCCCTTACCAAAATCGGTCCATAAGGTCTGGAAGAGGTTACTGCTCTTTCAAATGTTAAGACACCTACACAAGGCTAGGGTATCAAGGAAATACGACTCCACTGAAGAAATACAGTAAATTTCCTATAACTGGCCTCCAAAAAATGGAGATCCAGGAATTTCTCAACAAATAATTCAAAATAATTAGCTTACAAGAGAACACAGAAAAACAATTTAAGAATATCAGGAAAACAATGCAAGAACAAAATGAGAAATTCAACAAAGAGACCAGAAATCACAAAAAAGAACCAAACAAATTTTGGTACTGAAGAATACAAAGACAGAACTGAATAATTCAATAGAGAATTTCAATAGCAGACTTGGCCAAGAAGAATGAATCGGTGAGCTAGAGAAGATCAATTGAAAGTATCTAATCTGAGGAGCAAAAGAAAAACAAATGAAAAGGAATAAAGAAAGCATATAGGACTTATAGGATACTATTAAGAGAAATAATGTATTCATCATTGGAGTCCCAGAAGACAAAAGAAGGAGAAAAAGGCAGACAGCTTATTTAAAGGAAAAATGACTGAGAATGCCCCAAACCTGGAGAGAGACTTGAACATCTAAGTTCATGAAGTTTATAGGACAACCAAAAATTTTAATCTAAAAGACCTCCTCCCAGATATATCAAAATAAAACTGCCTAAATCAAGGAAAAAGGGAGGATTTTAAAAACATCAAGAGAAAAAATTTTCTCTCATAAAAGAAAGCCACGTAAGGCTCTCAGCAGATTTCTTACCAGAGGCCTTGCAGGCCAGAAGAAAATAGGATGATATATTCAAAGTGCTGAAAGAAAGAACTAGCAACCAAGAATACTTCACGCAGCAAAGTTGTCTTTTAGAAATAAAGATAAGATAAAGACTTCCTAATAAACAAAATATGAGGGAATTCATACCACTAAATACT
Organism: Lynx canadensis; assembly: GCF_007474595.2. Taxonomy (NCBI): domain Eukaryota; kingdom Metazoa; phylum Chordata; class Mammalia; order Carnivora; family Felidae; genus Lynx; species Lynx canadensis. The sequence goes on along the minus strand of NC_044309.1, from coordinate 32,667,389 downwards.
CCTTACAAAAAATGCTGGAAGGAGTTCTTTAAGCAGAATTGAAAAGATGTTCATCAGTGACATTAAAACATATGGAAATATATAACTCACTGGAAAACATAAGTATATAGTCAGATTCTGAATAGACTAATGCTTTAATATAGTGATGTGTTAACTATTTAACTAGCATTTTAACTAGCATAAAGATTAATGGAAGAAAGTAATAAAAATAGCTAAAACTACAATAATTTTTAACGAATATTCAATATAAAGATTTAAATTATGACATCAAAAATATAAGAGGGGATTAAAAGGGAAGAGTTTTTGTACATGATTGAAGGTATCAGCATAAATATCAACATATATATTAGATTATATATCTAAAATCTATATTAGATATATGTTGTTTTCTATAAGCTTTATAGTAATCACAAAGCAAAATCCTGCAGCAGATTTGCAAAAGAGCTTAAATAGAAAGGAATCAAAGCATACCAATACAGAAAATCATTAATTCACAAAGGAAGGCAGGAAAGAAGAAGAAAGAAACAAAGGAACTATGAAACAGCCAGAAAACAATTAACAAGTTGCCATTAGTAAGTCATTACCTATCAATAATTATTCTAAAGGTAAATGGATTGAATTCTCCAACCAAAAGACATAGGTATTGGACAGATTAGAAAACAATAATTAACTATATGCTGTCTACATGAGACTCACTTCAGCTTTAAGGACACACAGATTCAAAGTGAAGGTATAAAAAAATACATCCATGTAGATAGAAACTAAACAAGGACAGGTGTAGCTATATTTATATCAGACAAAATAGACTTCAGCCAAGAAGGGGAACAAGAGACAAAGGTGATTATGTAATTATAATGGGGTCAGCAATCATAAATATATTATAAATTATGCATATATAATTTATAACATATACAACATTCTACCCAATGTTATAGCATTTAAATATATTAAACAAATGTTAACAGATAAAGGGGAAAATAGAAAGAAATATAACAGTAGGGGACTTCATACCTCACTTTCAACAATGGCTAAATCTAGACAAAAAAATCAGCAATGAACTGTTGGACTTGAACCATACTTTAGACAAAATTAACCTAACAGATATATACAGAATATTCCATCCAACAGCAACAAAATACCCACATACTTCTCAAGCACCCATGGAACATTCTCCAGGTTAAATCATATGATAGGTCACCAAAAAAAAAAAAATAGCCTAGAAAATTTAAGGAGATCGAAATCATACCAAGTATGATTTTCCAACCACAGTGGTATGAAACTAAAAATCAATAACAGAAGGGAAGCTGGAAAATTCACTAATATGTGGAAACTAAGCAACACATTCCTAAACAACCAATGGTTCAAAAAATAAATCAAAAAGGAGTCAACGAAATAAACAACAGGTAGAACTATATCCAACTAAAATACTTCTGCCCAGTAAAACAATGAACAAAATGAAAAGGCAATGTATGAATAGGGAAAAATTTGCAAATTATATATCTGATAATGAGTTAATTTCTGAAAAATATAAAGAACTCATACAACTCAATAGCAAAAAAAAATCTAATTAAAATGTGGGCTGAGGTACATTTTTCCAAAAAGACACACAAATGGCCAACAGGTACATGAAAAGGTACTGGACATCACTATTCATCAAGAAAATGCAAATCAAAATAACAGTGGGATATCACCTCACACCTGTTACAATGGCTATCATCAAAAGGATGAGAGATCACAAATATTGGCAAAGATAGAGAAAAGTGTTCCCTTGGACACTGTTGGTGGGAATGTAGTCTGGTACAGCCACTATGAAAAACAGGATGGTGGGTCATCAAAAAATTAAAATGGAACAACCATATATCCAGCAATCCCACTTTTGGATATATACCCAAAGAAAATGAAAACAGGGTATTGAGCGGATATCTGCAAAAATTGACCTCTGACCAAAGTGTAGATCCAAAATATTGGCCCTATCACCCCCATATTGAGAGTCATCCTGCAGTTCAGGGCTGGCCACTCGCTGCTCACAAAACACAACTTATGTGAGGCTTGCTGATGACCTCCTTGAAGCCCAAATGTAGAGAAACATGTGCACTTCATGTGACTGAAGGATCTGCTTTCTACTGCTTTGAATGCATATGAAAGTTTCTATAATAGCATCCTAGCAGGTTCAGTAAAACCACATATAAAATAGTCTAGGGTCACCTAGGTGGCTCAGTCGGTTAAGTGTCTGACTTCAGCTCAGGTCATAATCTCGCAGTCCATTGGTTCAAGCCCTGCATCGGGTTCTGTGCTGACAGCTCAGAGCCTGGAGCCTGCTTTGGATTCTGTATCTCTGGTCCTCCCCCACTCCCATTCTGTCTCTCTCTCTCTCAAAAATAAACAAACATTAAAAAATTTAAAAAAAATAATCTAAAAATGCCACTTATGTTCCTGACATTCATTTTCCAAATTGGTAATGGAAGTACATGAAGAAGAGTTTGCAGTTGGGCAAATTCAGAAAACGATCAATCATTTTCCCTATCCGGTTTATTGTGCTTTATTTTGTTATTGTTTTGGTTTTTTCAGATAGATAAAAAAATAGCAGGGGGTTATGAAAACCCCTTATTAGTAGGGCAAACAGAAACTGAAAATTGGCCTGATTTATCTTAAAAATCAGGTAGATGCAGTATATGATAAGTAACCTTCAACCATGACCGTCCAGTAAAATGTACATCTCCTAACTAAAAAAGGCTTTGCATCAAATGAGAATAGTTTTCATGTTGGAGTCTACGAACACCTAGAGGATTACCAGCAATGAACCATGTTCTCATTTAAAGAAAGGGTACATGTTTTTGGAGAGGCTGTAAAGCATTAATTAAATTTGCAAAGTAGCCCATGTTGGGTTAAAAACAACTCCAATGATATCAAGTGGTTGGTGTTGTGTGATCACAGGGGTCCTGACTCACTTCCTTCATTAAACATGACTGGGCTATTTTTTCTTCTCTGAAAGCTGATTTCTTAGATCTGATATCTATCTGACCCTTTGGATGTTCCCAATCCCTGGCTGTTGTACACTCTTCACCCTTGCCTTGTCTTTGCCTGGATTCTGGACCACGGAACCTGCTTCCTCCTCTGTGATCTTATATACTATTTTCTGCCCATCCATAATTATGTCAGACTGGCAAATCCTACCTTCCTGCAAGAAGGTTCCTATTCTGTGAGTTGTTAAAAATATTTATGATAGTCTTCGGCAATATGCATCATCAGGTCAATAGAGATGTTACGAATAACTTATATAAAGCCCTGAAGTGTATTTAAGCCAAATATAATGGTTGTAATTTGTTTTTAAACACATACATTAGAAAATAAAGTTATTACACTCTGTTATTTAACTGAGTAATTTTAAAATGAATATACTCTTGGATAGCTTCCATAACTGAGTTATACATCTATATACTGTTAGGATGTCCCTAGAAAGGGACGGTCCTTTCGTCAGTGCGCCGGAAGAAACTGAAGGGCAACCAATCACCGAGCACCAGCACAACCCAATGGCGAGCCCCCAGCGGCTCTCCAGAACGGAACTGAAGGTCAACCAATTACCGAGCAACAGCACAACATGGCAGGAGAGAAAGACCCACCTGAGCCTAAACCTGGAACTGCTACAGCTTAAAAACCCTACCCCACCATACCTGGGAGCTACTTCTCTGACTCCCTCCTTGAGTCACGGAATCTCGCCGGGAACCTTAGTTCCCAATAAAGCCTTAAACTGCAAAAATTATTTTTGACTCTCCTATCTTTACGCCGCACAACGCCTGACACTAACATATACCTTTTAAATGATGGAGAAATTATCATTGTTTATATATGAAATATGGATAGCACAGGTCAAATACTGACTTGGTGAAGGACAAAGCAATGAAAATTATTTTGTTCTTGAATTTCTTTGCAAGGATTAAGTTAAAACGCCGAGCTAGAGAGAAATGGAAATTCAAGGATTCACCAGAAAAAATGATGGTATTTTCCATGGAAGATCAAAAATTATATAATATAATTAAAACATTTTATTAAGAGGAAGGCACATTTTCTAAGAACTTGCCTAGAATCACAATTATGACTATAGGCTTCAGTCACACTAACATTTGACTGGTTCGGTAACTGTTTTTGCTGGGGGCACAATAAAAAATCTTAATTTAATTTTTTCACTATTTTCAGGGTCAGATATCCCCAGCAGGCACTAGAGCATTTGCCCACTGACCTGCACTTTTCAGAGGAATGTGAAAGAGCAGTGATAACTAGAAATCTACCGAGCTTTGATTCTGACCCTCCATACTCCCCCTGGCAATGCATTTAAGTCCTAACCATAAAAAACTGCACCTCTACTCATGGACTGACATCATGAGAATTATGCCAGCCTGAAGGAAAACTTAATCAATTCTGAAGGAGGAAAGATGGAGTAGAAATGTCAGGTATAAAGTGGTTGGCAGAGTGAGAACATCGTGCATTTGTGTACACTTCTGGTTTATAAAATATTTTACATAGATTACCTTATTTGATACTCCCATCCACTAAATGAGGTAGAGTATTTTTAGCCTTTTTGACAAACTGTAATTTTTCCTTAATTATCGTATGAAGAAGAAACATCGGGGTTGTGGTGTTACATAATAGTCCTGTATACAATGAGGCCAGCTCCTCGAACAATCCCGCTAGTATCATTTCTACATCTTTCCACCGCTGCTAATGTGAGCAAGGAGTCAAGTTATGTTATCAAGATGGCCTTTTGTTAGCAGTTCTGAGCATGCAAATGTGGAAGTTTCCCTTCCCGATTCCTAGCCTCACCCTTCAGAGAAGTTGTCACATAATTAGCCCTCTACTTTCCTTTACTCAGCAGCTTCTTTTTAAAGCTTCACGTCTGGGAGGAACCTGCTTTCAAGTTAGTAATATGGACAGACTTCACCACTGACAGTCCACGTCTGTTCTCGCAGCTCAGCGGAAGAGCCAAAGGAAATGAGAACAAGAGCAATTACAGAGGCCATTCATGTTTACCTTTCTGGGATTTGGTTTCCTTGTATTTAAAATGAGGGACCAGGACAAAATAAATCTCCAAGATCCATACCAATTCAAACATGAAATGTTTGCAGTTTGTTAAAAATATTTGTAAGTCAATCTTGCTTACAAAACTTATCTGTAAGGCCACTGAAGCATCTTTAGAGTTTCTATTAATTTATACTTTCACTGCCAATGAACATTTTGATCCAAACTCACATCTAAACAATCCCACAGCTATTATCACAGCCTTGTAAAGAGCATCTGAAATGCTAGTAGAGACAACCCTTACCTATAAATGACTCAGGAATATGAACAGCATGTGCAAATGCCCCTTCCTCCCTTTGTCTCCTCACCTCTGGAACCCCTGGTGCTACTGCCAAAAAGCCATTCTGGGCAGGCAAAAAAGCTTTAGAGAAATTGGAGGTTCAGAAGTAAAGAAAGGAAAGATACTGTGAAAAAGGAAATGCAGCATGGAGCTGACCAGGGACAGGTGCGCAGAATGAGCTGACCTCCACCAGCCCAAAAATATCTTTCCCCTACTGTGCCTGAAGTTTTGACTTCACTTTGGCATGCTGACTGAAATCGCATCACTGAGACATGCTTCCTGGATAATAAGCAGTTTTTTTTTTTTTTTTTTTTTAATGCAACTAACTTGAGGAGATTTCAGAGACCGTCAAGCCTTTCATGAATTTGTGTGATTTCATTGTTTTCCTCCTAACACCCAGCTGAGATCAACAATCCTCAGTTAATCAGAGTTTTGAACAGCTGGAAAGAAAAGGCAGCTAATTTTGGTGAAAGATAATTTGAGAGAATGTGCTAATTTTGGCTAATGTTGATGGAGAAGTTTAGAGGTCTGGAAATTAGGGCACGAGAAAGTGGAGGGTTTGTAGATACCCGAGAAAGGAGGTGCTGGCCAGTTTGCCAGATGCTGCATGCTCTTGAGAGTTAGGTGATATTATTTCTTTTACAGGTAAGGAAACTGAGGCTCATAGACATAAAGGAATTTGCCCAGGGTCAGAGTCAGATCATGTTACTGTCACCATTTCACACTGCCTTCACTTTTACTCTCTTTTTTACCCTCCTCCTTTCTGTTTTCTTACCATGCTCTTCTTCACTGCTACCAGCATTTAAATGAAGTGGGAAAATGTCATTCAGTTACAATTTCTGTGATCCAACCTGGAAGAAAATATGTTTTGGTCTCCATATAGCTAACTTATAAATGAGCTGTTGGGATACAATTGTTCTCAAGTTGAGTAATTCACACACTTTTGATTTTTTTCCAACTACATAATTCATTGATGAAAACTGTTGAAATAATTCCTTGTTTGTAATCTTGTCCAATTATTACACAGTACTATAGTCATAGTAGACTATAAATTCTTCACACAGGGACTTTCCTGCACTGGTCATACTAGGAATTCAGTAAATGTATTGAATCAATAAATAAAAGTGAATGAATAAAATCTAATCAAAATGGCCTACTCAATAATATAGTTGTATGCAGTTATGTTTTAGACTAGTCACCACAGAAAACCATGGACTAACTCTGGTTCTGGCTGCCAACAAAAGACAGTTCAAAAGCAACTGTTGGTGGCATCCTTTATGTGGTTTAGAATGAACAGTTAGGACATGTATACCTTTAATATGGCCTGGGATTTTTACTCCCTTTTTTTGGTAATTTTTAGTCTTTATTTTTATTTTTTAAGTTTATTCATTTATTTTGAGAGAACAAGAGCATGAGCAAGAGAGGAGCAGAGATAAACAGGGAGGAAGAATCTCAAGAAGGCTCCACACTGTCAGTGCAGAGCCCAATGTGGGGCTCAAACTCACAAACCATGAGATCATGACCTGAGTCAAAACCAAGAGTCAGAGGCTTAACCAACTGAGCCACCCAGGTGTACCTAGTCTTTATTTTCATATCCAACATTTTCTTTTAACCATAGAGTTGATAATAATGAAATAATTCTGGACCAAAAGTAAAGAGTTAACCTTGAAATTTTAAGAGCATTGGCAATTTCAGGAGCAAAATCTTATGTAGAGGTACGTTGTATCATAAATCATGAACAAAAAAAAAAATAGCCACATGGAGTTAAGTAGCTGAGGTATTAATGGAACAGTACCATTGTGGAGCCTTTTAGGAGCAAAAGCATAAATCTCCCTCTATTTCCATGATCAATCTGTGGTCCAATCTAAGGGGAAAAGATTGACCACTAGTTAATGATAGATCTTTTGTAAATTGAGCTTTCTGAAGCAGCAGCTCAAAAAAAATTACGTAATAGGAAATATCTGCAGTGAAATCATTATTTCCAGGACATGACATAAATATGGGAGAATAAGACAAATATAGTTTGAACCATGATCCCCTTGCCTGAAGGAAGGGGCAAAGATGCCCCATCAGAAAATAGGAACTGGATGTAGGGGAAAGGTTTCAGGACACCTGGCAGTACTAGATGCAGGAGCTATGCAATAAAACTACTTGAGTTCAGGGGCGCCTGGGTGGCGCAGTCGGTTAAGCGTCCGACTTCAGCCAGGTCACGGTCTCGCGGTCCGTGAGTTCGAGCCCCGCGTCGGGCTCTGGGCTGATGGCTCAGAGCCTGGAGCCTGTTTCCAGTTCTGTGTCTCCCTCTCTCTCTGCCCCTCCCCCGTTCATGCTTTGTCTCTCTGTGTCCCAAAAATAAATAAACATGTTAAAAAAAAAAAACTACTTGAGTTCAAACTCCACATTCACCACATCCTATCTGTGCAGCCTGGACAAGTCATCTCAAACTTCCTTTACTTCAAAGTGGAGGCTGATACTAGTCCACACTGTAGGGAGGAATCCTGAGAACTAAATTAGTTAATACGTGTAAAAGTACTTAGAAAAGTGTTTGGCATAGAGTAAGCCCTCCATGAATGTTAGCTTTTCACTCCATGCCTCAGTATGTATGAGACCTCAGACTCAGTGAAGTCTCTGCTTCTCAGGATCTCATTTGTCCCCTCAAGATGACACAGTGAGTCAGCACTGAGCCCAGGCCTTGCTCTGCAAGCAGAATTAGTGACCCTCTTGGGGAGTAAGCATTTGTCATTGTACTTCTCAAGACCATAGCATAGAATTAGAGTTGGGGAGATTACAAAATTCACTGCAAGCATTTTCCTATTAACAAAGGAGTTTTCTGAACTGCTGCCTTTGTTCAATTACAAGAAATCTGCTACTAACTAGTGGTCAGCCCACCCCTTAGCTTGGAGATGTGAAGTGTAGGCCAAAGATTGCCCACAGAATTGGAAATTTAAGATTTTGCTACTAAAAAGTTCTAAAACGATATCAGTTAATCAATGCTTCAGCTACTCTACTGCGATGACTGACGTGTGGCGGTATTTTTTTAATTCATGATTTATGATTCAATGCACCTGCTACAAGTTATTCTGATCCTGAAATTTTCTATGCCCTTAAAATTCCAAATTTAACTTTCCTTCTTTGCCCCAGTAATGTCCTTCCCTGAAAGCATTCCTTTACATACCCATGAATTTCACCTCCAGTCACAATTCGTTGCCCTTACAGTCACTCCTGAGGCTGAGTCTGTCATAACCTCTTTACGTATAACTCTCCCATCAGCATTTCAGCCCAGAAAATTCCAGGCACAATTGCCTTCTGGGGATCTAAATCAGGTTATGGTAATGTGACAGCTCATTCAATATCCTGTAACTCCCCAGCCTCTCGCCATCAACTCCCATTCACAAATTCATATTTTATAGAAAAACTTTAAATGAAAGCTTAGATTAGGCAAAGATTGTAGTTTACTCCAGATACCTGCTGGGATTTACATACTCCATGGAGGAATCTGACTAATTCTAAACAGCAATTAAACACATTCAATATATTTAAAAGTTTGGGTGAAGGCAGGCTGACTGTATATAAAGGACTGTGGTCTGGAACTTGAATGAGGCACCCATACATTTCAAGTTTCAAACTTCCTTTGAGCACCATGGCTATACCACAGCTCTTTTGGTTCAGGAAGAAAATGTCTATGTCAAGACCATGTTCAAGTAGATCATACTTTTGAGAATCTTGGAATATTTGGTCATGGGAAGTGTATAGTACATGGGCAGACAACTAAGTGGAAGTCAGAAGGTTGAATCAATGAGCTTTACTGCCAAACCACTAATATGGCTTTTGTTCTTGGACAAGCCACAATCTCATAGCATTCATTGTTCATCTATTAAATTAAGGTAAGGCAAGATGACTCCTAAATCCCAACCATAATCCCATATTGAAAGGTTTTTCCATGTACATTTAGCATCTAAGCCCAACTGGCAAGTCCTAAAGAGCCAGTCTAAATGTAATACTCTTAGTGAAACTGGCTCATGCTGATGGTTCTATACTTGTCCATTTTGGGGGGAAGTATATTTACAAAATCTTATCCTAATACCAAATTGGTATAAATTATTTATTTTTCCTTTTATAGGAGTAATGAGATAGGTTTTCAGTTTTGAAAACATGTCTATAGGTCATATCTGAATGTGAACTTATTAGCTGTGTCAAGAACAAAATTCCTTTTGCCCAAGTCAGTAGAACTTGTCTTAAAGTTTTTCTTTGTTTGTTTGTTTGTTTTTTGTTTTAATTCTCACTTATGAAATCACTGTTTCATCTAGGAAGACACCAATAAGGAAGACATTGAGGTACCTGGGTGGCTCAGTCTGTCTGTTAAGTGTCCAACTCTTGATTTCAGCTCAGGTCATGATCTCATGAGCCCAGAGCCCCATGCCTGGTTCTGTGCTGACAGCAGGGAGCCTGATTGGGATTCTCCCTCTCTCTCTCTCTGCCCCTCCCCCACTTGTAGTCTTTCTGTCTCTCTCAAAATAAATAAACTTAAAAAAACAAATAAGACATTGTTATGGTAGAAGGAGACTATGTTAACTCTAGAAAACCTGATCCCAGTTCTACTTCCTGTATAAGTGTTCTTATGTCTATGTTACTTAGCTTCCCAATAGTAAATAGAGAAGCAGAGGTAGTCTTTAACATGCATTCTTTCTATAAAATTCTGTTATTCTGGAAAATAAACTCCCCTTATTTCAGCCTAAATTCTTGTGGGGAAAAAATTACATGTGGGAAAAATGAGTGTCAGGTAGATAAAAAGCTATCTATAAATAGCTGTTTAATATAAAACAAGTGAAGCAGAGGTATCCACTGAATTCTACTGCACTCCAATTTATTATGAGCATGAGAAAAAAACAGATTTCAGAGGAGGAATATAAACATATGTCATTGCCTTTTCTGGCAACTCCTTAACTATTCACTTATAAATTCACATTAGGAGCATATATCTCCCACAACATACTCTGATGGCTTGTATGCCATGTTTGCAGCTAAACAGAGTATTTTTTAAAATTATATCATGCTATTTACACTATCACAAGATGAGTCCTGTAGCTATATCCTTTGAGATTTTCAGTTGCCACAAATGTACCTACTCTAATGCATGGCTGAAAGATTGCAGAAAGTTTATTGTTGTATTTGGGATTGTTCAAGACAAGGCAGGCATTAAAGACACTGCAAATCAGGACTGTAGCCAGAGAAATCTCAGCTTTTTCAGAACTGATGTTTTTATGTCTGGTTAAAAGGTAATCTCCCAATGTACTAAAAGCTGTTGTGTTATCTGGGGAGAGATATTAATGGGCTGTGTGACCTTGAGTGAGTCCCTTAGTTTCCTATTTGTAAAATCAGAACTTAAACCAGGTATCTTTTCCAGTTCTAAACTTCTATACCTCTAAGAATTAATGCTTTCTTGTAGATGAAGTTAATCCTGATACAGACGATACAGTGTAGTTCAGATATAACCCAAACAAAATCACATCTTCCCCAGCACAAAAACAACGTTGAGACCAAGCAGGATTTACATGGGAATTAGATCTGGCCTCAGGTTTCAGTATTATTATGAGTTCTCACCAGAGTGCTCTGAATTATCCTCCACCCCGTTCAACTGCGCAGTAAATCTTCAGGATGTGAGATCAGTGCTAGCTCAGATAAATAAATGAATCAATGTTAAGCAAATGCTGTAAATCATCAGCTTCCCTCACCTCAGTCTCCCTTCCCTGCCAAATTCCTATGGAAACAAACAAACAAAAAAAGAGGAGAAAGGAAAGCAGAAAATATTTTCGGCCTACTACATGATTTGTGTGACCAAGATTGCCCTACATTTTATCAGCATGGCCTCCACCTGCCCTCCCACCTAGAAGAACTATTTTCAGCACATAGGCCAATGCTTATTTTTGTAGATGTATTAAACCATATCTCCTGTTATGCAGTTTTTTGTTAAGGAAGTTATTCCTTAAGCCCATCCAGCTGTTTTCTCAATTGTACCTTTAGGAATAAGGGGACAGGAAGCCTGAGAAGACATAGCTAATTCAGCACTACCCCTCACAACTACAACCCAAGAAAAATATCTCACAGGAACTTACCTTGTTAATAGCAGATCAGCAGCACATCCTTGTATGAAGGACAGTCATCTCAATTTCTTTAGTTGGCCATTGTTAAGTCCTGGGTAATTACTTTTCTCATTCTAATTTAATTTGCATTAAGCCTAGTGTGTTTAGTTTTTGAGACCTAACACTCAAATCTGGCAGACATTGGCCTGTGGTTAGGAATGCAAGACTCCTGGGAAAACATCTGGTCTCATTCTGAATAAATGCCTGAATTCACTATATTCTCGTCTGAGAACTCTCTGAATGTCCTTCCTAATGGAGTATATGCTGCACATACATTATTTTAAAATATAAACAGATTAACAATTGACCACTGAGGGAACGATGAGTAGGAGAATATTTGATACTTTACTGTGAATTGATCATTAAAATTATTCATAAAATTATCCTATTATTTTAAAGAACCACATGCCAACTTAAGGCATTCCTATTTGACAAATAATTTTGAATGGATTGAAGTCATTTTAGCTCTCTCCTTTATTCTCACATTGTCATAGTGCGAAGTGTAAAGTAACGAATAACCTTTTCATATACAGTAACTATTGTGTGGTTACTAAGGAATAGAAAACATCACAAAAAGACTATGGAGATATTTATCTATAAATTATCTAATACTCATTTAATAGATACTGTTAGATTATCACCAACATACAAAACATGCACACACATGTACCTATATACATACATGTATATGTATGCATACAAGTACATACTGTACATGTGTGTATATACACACATATATACAAGTGCATGTGTGTATGTATACATTGAGCAATAAATTGGGAGTGTTTTTACTTCAATTTATGGGCTATGTTTGAGAAAAAACAATTTTTCCAAACTAATATTGATGCATCTCTAACTAAAGGCATTAGAATACTATTTATCCATTTCCTTTATTGTAAACAGAACTTCCAAGAAAACACTAACTTAATTCTAATATTTATCTTTGCGGGCCAGAAAGCTGAGAGACTGTGAACACTTAAGTTGATAAAATGTTGTTGAAGCATCCAATGTAAGTGGATAGGGAGTATAGTTGAATTTAATGAGAGCAAGAATGAAAAAATCCTTGTATTTCTGCTTTTTCTCCTTCAGAAATGGCACTTGACATTTGTAGAATCAGAAAATACAAATGACCAAAAGCAATGTGTGTCAAATTCAAAGCCTTAGCTCTCTGTCTTGATTTGATAATTTTCAAGAGTTAACATTAGTGACATTCTAATTTTGCATAGACAAATGACTAGTGTTTTATTTTTTACAATCAATAAGTACAGTAATTTGCTATACTCCATTATTTTTTTCATTAATTCTCCACAGCAAGTAATGGCAATGAAATATTGCCATTGCATATGTTATATTCTCCTTTTCCAGCCCTCCTGAATACATTGAAAATTTGTAAAAAGTCTCATTAAAAGGTCTTATTAACAGAATATCCAAGCTACCACAATATTCTAATGTTTCATCTGAACTGCAAAGAATCACTGAGTATTCCTAGATTACAATAAAAGTCATTTGGGATCCTTGAATTATGCGATATTAGTGACACATGCCTCTATTTCCTCATTTTCTCAGATTTCTCTGAATACTTTGAAATTCATCCTCCTCACAAGGCTCACTGAACACCTCATTGGCATACATTCCTCAGTCCTCCCCTCCCTTACCCAAGCCACCAATGTCCAGAGGTTGTTAAAAATATCTTCTCTGTGGAACATATTTATAACATTTTTGACCTGGTGTCTCCACTGTAGGCATTTCAGCGCCAGGGGCTCTTTGACACTGTCACAGCCTATTTTGATCCCCAACATTTTGATACAACTTAAAAAAGTAAAATAAGATATTATAAGATAAGCTTTTATACTCATAACTTAATGTGCAAAGCCTTACACATTTCAGACCTACAGATTGTAAGGTGGGCATCAGCAAAGAGATATGGGTCAAGAATGCAGAGTCAGAGATGAGACTGAGGTTGGTCAGACCAACTACAGAAGACAGAGCCATGTTTAACAATAACGCCTCACCCCCAAAACAGACAACCAGCCACTCTGAGCAAACTATCTGCTTTTTCTCTGAGAAGTCATCTATATTTTGGAAGCTCTATATCACAACTTTTCATATTTCTCCTTTATATTCAACAATACATAATTAGAATGATATAAAAGTGAAAACATCATTTAGGTTGTAAAAGAAATCTGCAATTACATTTCTTTTAATATAGTTCATATATAGAACATCTTTGTCTGTGGAGACTAGGACCATTAGCTCATCTGGAGGCAAATCCACTTTAAAACTGAGATTTCACTTCTGGCATGATAGCATGAGGCCCACTCTCCAGAAAAACTTGTCAAAATTATATATTAATTATTAAAATATTAAATTATAAAAGATATATTAATGATGTGTGTATTTAATTTGTATTAAACATATACTACATATAATATATTTCTATATAGATACACACACACATGGATCTTGACTGTCCTGTCTCAGTTGGAAAGATAGAGGTTTTATATTCAAAGAGGCAAGCCAAGAAGACGTGGGGATGTTGCTCTGCCTCCCCCAACTAAGCACTAAGTTCCTAAAGAAGTGGTGTCACATAGAGAGAAGCTTGGTCCTGTCTCATCCCCAGCTCCTAATTCTTAGCTCAGAGATTTTTGCCTGGGAAGAAAGGGAAGCCAATAAAAGCTATTCTTTTCCCAAATAACTGACTTCATTTGCAACAGAGAGCAAAGCAGTTAAAGCCTAAGGACACTCTCAAAACAGCAGAGGTTTCTGTGATGGCAATTAGGGTGAGGTTGGTGGATTCACTGACAATAGAAGCTAAATTATAGCCTAAGTAGTTTGCTGGAGCAAACTGGTGAAAGAAACAGTGGAGAGGAGCCTTCAGGGGGTCAGAATGTATCTCAAATACTGACCAGATAGCAGGGTGAGGTCAATGGTAAGAGGCAGTTAAAGAAAGCCCTGTGAAAATACTGTCATCCCAACATGACTTTTGACACAACTAAGGCTGTACTCCCAAGGCACAACATCAGAAGTTTCACACTGTGGGATGGGGTGGGGCACGGCCCTCACCACAATAATGCAGTTACAAAACAAATAAAAAACAAGCAAAACAGCCAGATAAATAAAACTAACAGGTACCAAAGCTCCCCTCCCCCGCCCCCACTTCAGAAGTATGGGTAACTACTACTGAGAGTTGGTAGACTATAATATCTAAAATATCTAAAATGTCCAAATATGCAGGAAAAAAGGTAAGTATTACCTATAAACGGGGGCAGCGGTCGGGGGGGGGGGGGCGGTAGGCATTAGGAACTCTGAGAGAGCGACCATATATCATATTTAACTGACAAAGCATTATAAATATGCTCAAAGAATTTAAGAAAAAACATGATTAAAAAAGTAGAGGAAGGTTTGGTTACAATGGTGCCTCCAATAAAGAATATCAATAAGGATATGGAAATTATTTTAAAAGAACCAGATGGAAATTCTGGACTTAAAAAATACAATAACCAAAATACTAAAATATTCTAGAAGGGCTCAATAGTAGATGTGAATCACCAGAAGAAAGAATCAACAAATTTAAAGATAGATTGAAAGAGATTATACAATCTGAGAAGCAGAGAAAAAAAAGAAAGAAAGAATGAAGAAGGCCTTAGGAAAATGTGAGACACCATGAACTGCAACAATGTGCCTTCAATGGGAGTACCAGAAAGAGAAGAGGGGAAGAAAGGAACAGAAAAAATATTCAGACATAATGGCTGAAAAATCCCCAAATTTATTGAAAAACATAAATGTACACATATGGAAAGCTCAACAAATTCCAAAGAGAATAAACAAAAGTGATTCACTTTCATAAATAGTAAATATGTTCAAAACCAAAGATAAGAAAAAAATCCTAAAGCAGCAAGAGAAATGTGAATCATCACTAACAAGAGAATCCCAATAAGAATAATAGCTGAGTTTTTATCAGAATCAATGAGGGCCAGGGACAGTGGTATATATTAAGATGTCTCAAAACAATAACAACAGCAGCAGCAGCAGCAGCAGCAATAACAACAGTCAGCCAATAACCCTATATCCAACAAAGCTGTTTTTCAAATATGAAGTTAAAGAAATTCCCATATAAGCAAAAACTGAGATAATTTGTTGCAAAGTAATATTACAAAAAATACTAAAGAAAATTCTTCAGGATTAAAGCAAGTGATCCCAGAGGGTAAAAAAAAAAAATGTAAAAACAAAGAGCACCAATGAAGGCAACTGTGTAATTTTAAAAGAGATATAAATGTGTATGCCTTTCTTTTGTTTTGTCAACTAATTTAGGAAGCAATTCTATAAAACAAAATGCATATATTTTCCAGCTGAAGTATACAGAAATGTAATGTATTTGTGGTTTTTAAAATTTTTTTAAATGTATATTTATTTTTGAGAGAGAAAGAGACAGAGTGTGAGCAGGCGAGGGACAGAGAAAGAGAAACAGATCCAAGCAGGCTCCAGGCTCTGAACTGTCAGCACAGAGCCCAATGAGGGGCTCAAACTCATGAACCATGAGATCATGACCTGAGCCAAAGGCACATGCTTAACCAACTAAGCCATCCAGGGACCCCCAGAAATGCAATATATTTGTAAATGATAGCACAGAGGATGTGGTTGGAGCAAAGCTGTAGTGGCCTAAGAAATCACTCCAAATGGTTACTCAAATCCACAAGAACAAATCAAGAGATCCAGAAGTGATAAGAAGGGCAATATAACTAAGGCTATAAATATATTCTTGTTCTGCCTTCTTCTCCTAGCTTCTTTATTTTTTTTTTTTAATTTTTTTTTCAACGTTTATTTATTTTTGGGACAGAGACAGACAGAGCATGAACGGGGGAGGGGCAGAGAGAGAGGGAGACACAGAATCGGAAACAGGCTCCAGGCTCTGAGCCATCAGCCCAGAGCCCGACGCGGGGCTCGAACTCACGGACCGCGAGATCGTGACCTGGCTGAAGTCGGACGCTTAACCGACTGCGCCACCCAGGCGCCCCTCTCCTAGCTTCTTTAAAGGAGATAATCCTATATAAGGTAATAATTATAAAAATAATGTTGGGTTTGTAACTTTTATAGTGTAATATGTATAATAAAATTATTACAGAATTGGAGGTGGGAATAAAACTTTATAGGATTAATATTTCTATATTTCATTGGAATTAAGTTAGTACAAATTTGAACCTGATACTTATATGTTAGTATGTTTATGGAAAACTGTAAAGTGACCACTAAGAAAATAACTGTTAGGAATACTGAGAAAAAAATCATTAAAGAAATTAAAATGCTATGTTAGAGACTATCCGCTTAAAGAAAAAGAAAATAGAAAAGGAGTGATAGAGGAGCAAAAAAGAGACATATAGAAAGCAAAAAGTAAATGACACATGAAACTCTAACCATATCAAGAAAGACATTAACTTTGAAGGGTTAAACAATCCAATCAAATGTAGAGATCCTCAGACTGGATTAAAAAAACAAACAAACAAACAAAAGGCAAGATCCTGGCTACAGAAGACACACTTTAGATTCACAGATATAATTAGATCAAAACAATGAAAAAATACTTAGTCTGCAAATGCAAGCACGAGGAAGTTGGAGTGGCTATACTAAGACAAAATATACTTTAAAACAAACAAAAAGTTACTAGAGATAAAGAGGAATATTTCATAATGATAAAAGGGTCAGTTCATTAGGAAATATAAAACTGAAAACATATAAATACATAACAAATATATACCAAAATACATGAAGCAAAAAGTGATAAATATTACCAGATAGATAATCCAACAATAATAATTGGAGACTTCAAAACTCCACTTTCCATAATGGATGGAACATTGAACATTGAACAACACAATGAACAAACTAGACCTTATAAAATAGGTCTAGACATCTAGACATCTATAAAATACTAGACATCTATACAATACTAGACATCTGAACAAACTAGACATCTATAAAATACTCTACCCAATAGAAGCAGGCCATACATCATCCTTAAATGTACAGAGGAATATACTGTTCTAGGATAGACCATATACTAAGTCATAAAACACACCTCAATACATTTTAAAGGAGAGAAATAGTAAGAAGAATGTTTTCTGACACAGTAGAATGAAATTATAAATCAACATAAAATTTTGAAAATCCCATAATTAGGTGAAAATTAACAAAATCTTTTTTTTTTAAGTTTATTTATTTTGAGAGAGTGTGAGGGAGGGGCAGAGAGAGAGAGAGAGAGAAACCCAAAGACTCTGCACCATCAGTGCGGAACCTGATGTGGGGCTCCAACACTGGGTTCCATGTGAGCCCGAACTCAAGGATCTGTGAGATCATGACCTGAGCCAAAATCTGAAGTCAGATGCTTGACTGACTGAGCCACCCAAGTGCCCAGAAATTAACGTATTCTTAAATAAACTATAGGTCTAAGAAAAGTCAAAAGAGAAATTAGAAAATACAGTAAAACCTTGGTTTGTGAGTATAATTGGTTCCAGAAACATGCTTGTAATCCAAAGCACTTGTATATCAGAGTTAATTTCCCCATAAGAAATAATGGAAACTCAGATGATTCATTTCACAACCCAAAAATATTCGTATAAAAATGATTACAATACTTTAATATAAAATAATAAAAAATACAAAATATAAAGAAAAATAAATTAACCTGCACTTACCTTTGAAAACCTGTGTGGCTGGTGTGAGCAAGATAAGAGAGAGGAGGGTTATTATGTAAAACAACTTTCACTAAGGGAATCACTATCTATTGGCTCAATGGAATCTTTTTCTTTTTGTGCAACTTTAACAAGGAATCTATCCAATGACACTTGCTTTTGCCTCCTTTTGAGGATTTCGCAGAAATGTGACATTGCGTTATCATTAAACGGATTCATCACTTGCACTGCTACAGCCTTATTCAGGTGGTGTTTTCTACAAAATTTTGCACTGTTTCCCACATTTTACACATCTCCCTAATTTCATTTGAAGTGAAGGATTCCTCTGCCTTTTTCTCCTCCTCCTCTGCAGATGTAGACTTATAAAGTCTTGCAATTTCAGCCACTAGCACTTCTCGATGATTTCCTTCTTTACTTCTACCTAAATCATCCCCTTTTCCTTACCACCCTTCTTTTTAACATTTTTCTGCATGGGGTCCAACTTGCACCGATGTTGACTATAGTATTAATAAACTCCTGTCATATACTGTATTTAATGTAACTGGCAATAAGGCAGCCAAGGAAAAGGTCTTTATCTGTAGTCAGCCTGACCTAGAATGAAGTAAGGCACTCCTAAACCTACTTTTGTATGGAAAAGCAAAGGACTGTCCATACATGCTTTGAAGTGACAAAAAAATACACTAGTGCCAGTTGTGGGCACCTTCCAACATTCTGAAAAATTGCTGATTTCTGCCAAACTCTGCAGCCTGGGACTGAGCATCCAAGCATGGGAGATGCTCACCCACAATCTCGCAGCAAGAGAGAGAGAACCATTGGCTCAGTTGTGGTCATGTGACCTTCAGCATCACATACTACTCAAATTGCAAGACATCATTCGTTTATCAAGTTAAAATTTATTAGAAATGTTTGCTCATCTTGTGGAACTCCTGCAGAATAAGTTACTCACAATCTAAGGCTTAACTGCACTTTGAAACAAATGAAAATGAAAAGAACATACAATTACTTATGGGATGGAATTAAAGCAGTACTGAGAGGGAAATTTATAGCTGTAAATGCCTGTATTTTTTTTTTCAATCTTAAATCAGTAATCTAATTTTCCATCTCAAGGCACCAGAAAAAGAAGCTAAACTTAAAGCAAACATAAGGATGGGAATAATAGAGTGGAAATTAATGAAATAGAGAATAAAAAACCAGTAGAGAAAACTGATTTGACCAAAATCTGGTTCTTTGAAAAGCTGAATAGGATAAACTTTTATTAGCTAGATTGATTAAATATATGAGAAGAGTCAACTTGCTAAAATAAAAAATAAAAAAGGGGCATTAGTACAACCCTACAGATGTAACAGGAATGCTACAAGCAATTGTATGCCAATAAATTAGATAAAATAAATGAAATAAGAAATTCCTATAAAGACACAAATTACAGAAAATAACTCAGTCTGAATAGGTCAATAACAATAGATTGAATTAAGAATTAAAAGAAACTACCCAAAGAAAAAGCCTAGGTCCAGATGTCTTCCTGGGTGAATCCTACCAAACATTTAAAGAATTTGTACCTGTTCTTCACAGACTCTTCCAAAAAATAGAAGAGATGGGACTACTCAACAACTCATTCTATGAAGCCAGTATTACCCTGATACCAAAACCAAAGATATCACAAAGAAAACACACTATGGACCAATATCCCTCATATATACAGAAATAAAAATCCTTTACAAAACATTAGCAAATTAAACCCAGCAACATATAAAAGGAATTATATCCCATAAAAAAGTGGGATTTATTAAAATTAATAAGGTTGGTTTAACATCTCAAAATCTATTAAGAGAAAGCATCAAATCAATGAACTAAAGAAACCAAAATAATATAATTATATCAATAGTTGCAGAAAACACACTTGACAAAATCCAACACCCTTTCCTGATTAAAAAAATGTAAAGTCAACAAACTAGGAATAGAAGTGAAACTTTTCAATGTAATAAGGGGCATCTATGAAAAACTAACATCACATTTAATGATGAAAGACTGAGTTCTCTCCCCTTATGATCAGGTGTCTGCTCTCACCACTTCTATTTAACATTGTACGTAAGGTTCTTGTCAGGACAATTAGGAATAAAAAATAAATAAAATGCATTTAGGTCAGAAGGAAAGAAGAAAAATATTTTATCTACATATAACATGATCTAGTATATCTACAATTATAAGGAATCCACTAAAAACTATTAGAACTAATAAAAGAGTTCAGCAAGGTTGCAGGATATAAGGTCAATATAAAAGTCAATTACATTTCTATACATTAGCAATTAACAACCTGAAAATGAAATTAAGAGTACAATTCCAAGGGTGCCTGTGTGGCTCAGTCGGTTAAGCATCTCACCTTGGCTCAGGTCATAATCTCACAGTTCATGAGTTCAAGCCCCTGTTGGGCTCTGTGCTGTGCTGAAAGCTCAGAGCCTGGAACCTGCTTCAGATCCTGTGTCTCCCTCTCTCTCTGTCCCTCCCCTGCTCGCACTGCATCTGTATCTCTCTCTCAAAAAAAAATAAATATTAAAAAAAAATTTCAGTTACATTTTTTACAATTGCATTTACAATAGCAGTAAAAAATAAAATACTATACTTAGGAATAAATTTAATCAAGGAGGTACAACTCTTATACTCTAAAAACTATAAAATCCTGGTGAAAGAAATTTTAAAAGATCTAAATAAATAGTAATTATTCATATTCATAGATTGAAAGATTTAAGACGGCAATATTCCCCAAATTGATTTACAATTCAGTGCAATCCCTATCTGAATCCCAGCTGGCTTCTTTGAAAATTGACAAGCTAACACTAAAATTTATGTAGAATTGCAAATGACTCAGAATAAGCAAAACTATGTTGAAAATAAAGGATAAAGTCGAAAGACTCACATATCTTAATTTAAAAAAATTTTTTTTAATGTTGATTTATTTTTGAGAGACAGAGGGAGACAGAGCGTGAGTGGGGGAGGGTCAGAGAGAGGGAGACACAGAATCAGAAGCAGGCTCCAGGCTCCGAGCTGTCAGTACAGAGCTAGACACGGGGCTTGAACTCACAGATCATGAGACCATGACGTGGGTCAAAGTCGGATGATCAATGGACTGAGCCACCCAGGTACCCCACATATCTTAATTTTGAAATTACTACAGAAAAACAGTAATCAAGACAGTATGGTACTGATGTAAAAGTAGACATAGATTAACTGAATAGAATTGAGAGTTCAGACATACACCCATCCATCTGTGATCAAGTGATATTGAGAAGGGTAAAAGATTGCTCAGTGGGGAAAGAATGGATTTCTCACAAATGATGATGGACAACTTGATAGCCACATGAAAAGAATGACGTTAGATGCTTTATCTCACATCACATATAAAAATTACTTCAAAATGGATCAGAGACCTAAATGTAAGAGCTACAACTTTAAACTCTTAACAGAAAACATAGAAGTACGTCTTTATGACCACAGATTTGGTAATAGTTTCTTTGCTATGACACCAAAAATCGCAAGCAACAAAAGAAAAAAATTAGACCAATTATATTTCATCAAAATTAAAAACTTTTGTGCCTTAAATGACACTATCAAATAAAGTGAGTTTGTGCTTCAAAGAACACTATCAAGAAAGTGAAAACACAATCTTCAGAATGGAAGAAATGTTTGCAGACTATGTATCTGACAAGGTATTTGCATCCAAGATATATAAAAACTCTTACAACTCAATAATAAAAGGACAAATGACTCAGATAAAAATGGGTGAAATATCTGAACATAGATTTCTCCAGAGAAGATATACAAATAACCAATAGGCATATGAAACAATGTTCAAGATAATTAGTCATCAAGAAAACGCAAATCAAAACAACAATATTATATCATTTCATCTACACTCAAACACTGCTGGTGGGAATATAAAAAATGGTGGAGACACTTTGAAAACCAGTCCGGTAATTCCTCAAATGGTTAAACTTAGAGTTATCATATGACTTAGAATTCCACTACTACATATTTACCCAAGAGAAATGAAAACATATCCACATAGAAACTTGTACACTAATGTTTAATAGCATTATTAATGATAACCAAAGAGGGAAACAATCCAAATGCCCATCAACTGATTAATTGATAAACAAAATGTGTGGCAGAGCTATACAATGGTATATTGTTTAACAGTGAAAAGTAATGAAGTACTGATACATGCTGCAACATGGATGACCCTTGCATATGTTATTCTAAGTGAAAAAAGCCAGTTGTAAAATACCACATAGCATATGATTCCATTCATAGGAAATTTCCAGAATGGAAATACAGAGCAAAAGTAGATTTGTGGTTGCTCAGGGCTTGGGAGAATGTGAAATGAGAGAAAAAAATAACTAAAGGATAAGGAATTTCTTTTTGAGGTACTGAAAATTTTCTAAAATGGACTAAGGTGACAGTTGCACATATCTGTAATACACTAAAAATCACTGAATTGTACACTTTAGAAGAGTGAATGCTATGGTATGTAAATTATATCTCAATAAATCATTAAAAATATATAAACTCTAAAAGTATCTTTGCTTTTTTTAATTATAAAAGTTACATAATTCAGTACTGGTAATAATAAAAATGGTTTTCAAATCTTTAAAATAAATAAAATATAGTTAAACTAAAAGAAACAATCACTGCCTATAAAAAATGTAAACAATGCAAACATGAATAAACAAGACCCATAAACTTGGTGGGCAAGGGTGGAGCAAGAGGCAGGGATATAACTTTAAAACACTTTACTCTTTGATAGGGTCATTTTTGTGTAGTTCTGTCAAAACTGATTATTCAAAATGGCTTTGCCAAAATGCCCCCCCATTGCTGTTGGAATTACCCTTTGCTGCGATCAATTCATCTTCCAAATTTTTTGATCTGTTAACAGCTTTGTTGCCACCTTCCAAGAATCTGTGGCCCATTCTTCCATTTCAAGCCATTAAATTAGTTAGTTGTTTTGGGGGTTTTTTTGTTTGTTTGTTTTAATTCATAGTTCAGCACCACTAAACTTCTACTGATTTTTTTGAGAAAAGAGAATAAGTTAATTGTCTTACCCTAAAACCTAATCATTCTCTGTTCTCTTTATCCTTTTGCTTTGCTGGCCAGAGACTCACATCCTGTTTTCTTTGAGGTTTTGTTTTGGTTGTTTTTTTTTTTTTTTCTTTTTTTTCCTTTCTCAGTCAATCCTTCAAGGCACTCTGCCCATATTTTTCCAGTTCTGTTTCTGTCTCCATTACAAATGTTTACATATGTTTTTAAATAAAATATTAACATTTTAACATCTTTATTAAATAATTGTATTAAATTGTTATATAATTCTATTCAGCAATGACAATGTAGTTTTAAAAAATGTGTTATCTTAAAACAGAACCATAGACTAAAAGGAAATCCTAGACTAAAGGATATAAAAAAATTAGATCATAAATCCAAAGGGTCACATAGTTTGTCTTTTTATAAACCAGGAAAAGAGCTAATTTTGATTCAGCTTGTAAAACTATGTGCTTCACTGTTGCTTGCAAAGTAGACTTCTCTACTCTTTGGACATTTACAAAGATTTTTTCAACCCACAACTGTTAAGCATGTTCTCAGCTACTGAGAGGGTTGCCTTGGGATTATTCTTGGCTTTATTTGTTGGGGTTTTTTTTTCCAATTACAAAAAAAATGCATCCACTGGTCAACTTTTATGTA
The DNA here is from genome assembly GCF_007474595.2 of Lynx canadensis. NCBI lineage: Eukaryota > Metazoa > Chordata > Mammalia > Carnivora > Felidae > Lynx > Lynx canadensis. The sequence goes on along the minus strand of NC_044309.1, from coordinate 32,643,486 downwards.
TAAATGCTACTAAGCTTGCTTCTGCTCTAATGACATTATTTTAACATGATTCTAAAAATGACAGGATAAGCATTGCTCTAAAATTGCAACAGTAAAACCAATTACATATTGTCTCAGAGCTAACACTACTAAAATAATACAAATTAAAGAAAGAGTAAAGGAGAACAGAAATAAATACAATGCAGATGCTTCAAGTAAAAGTACTTTAATAAGGGAGTTATACAAAGAGCCTTGGAAAAGGTTAAGGTAACTAGCGAGGACTACTGAGACACCCAAACTCGGAACAGTGAGAAACTATTAATACCAGGAAGGCTGAAAAGACAGGGAGATGACAATGTGCTGTCAGAGCCCTGTGAGAGCATCTGGAGGGCAGAGACATCCAGCAGGAGCTTCTGTTACTGAGGAACACTGGCACAGACACAGACAAGGGAGAGAATAGGGAAGATCACCCCAGATCTATCTCTTTCCTCTGGGTATTTGCTTTTCAGCAAGTGTCTCCCATTAGCCAAATCTAAGAGAAAACTGCCAACTGTGGAGCCCAGGAAATGAAACCTATAGGAATTAGCTCCCTTACGCATAAGGAAAAGAAGGCCAGAAGAGGAAATTTACCTGTGGAGGCAAACATGGACTAGGTACTAGAAAAAAGGAATCTAGAAATCTCAAGAAATATCCCTGCACCAAATATACAAGACCCAGAAGTACCTGCCAATTTTTAGCTCTTATGCAAAAACAGTATAGTTTCCAAAAGGTATTTCCACTGATACATAGAATGTTCATTTACCTTTGCTGTCTCCTCAAGATTTCACCTCTGAGGAAGAATCCTTTTTTCATGGTCATCCTCTAGCTATCTAGATGATTCATTAAAATTTTCCTGGAAAGAAAATTCAGAGGTTGAAATAGACACAATAACATTCCTTTTATGGGGTCTGGACTGAATACTGGAATGCTCAATCAGACTGGGGAAGTCAGATATTGGTCAAGAGGCCACCACCTCCCTCTTTTTCTTAAAGCTACTGCCTGTACACTGGCATCCTTACCCAATTTAGTCTCAAAATGCAGGTCTTTATCTTATAAAGCCATTATCTTATAATTGTCATAACTAAGCTATCACTATTACCAAGCAGCACAGAAGTCATCACAGAATAGATTCAAATCTCTGTAAGTGCCTACAGGCTTGATCATATCAGCATCATTGTGCTTGTGTCAGGCAGGGTGACGGCAGAAAAAGAATTCTACTCTGATGACTCAATTGAAGAGATTTTAATAAGACAACTGCAGAAGTGTGCACAGGGTTAAGGGCAACTGCAAAAGATTGAGACACCCAGGAATTGAGGGAAGATCTTACCACCTTTTGAGCAGCAGGGGCACAGATGGGCAGTGGATAATATGACCAAATCCCTGTGAGGGCTGGAACTCTGGAGGAGGAATGGGCAGAAACTGCAGTTATGTGGAGTGACATGGCCGCTTCCAAATATAAACTACAGAAACAGGGAGGAAGAGGTAAATTCCCCCACTTCTCTCTCTTTCTCCTTCTAGCCTCTAGCTGACCTCTCCCACTGGCTGCACCTCACTACCTGGCACTGACAAAGGCACTCAGGTAGTATGGTCCATTGGGGTCAACCGTCCTGGTACACAGCAAGACACAGAAGAACAGGTTAGGTGCGGGTGTGCCCAATGGAAAATAGCCAGAACAGCATCCCTGGATAATAACTCATGAAAAGTACTATAAAATAAATAAAATATTGGAAGAAGCCTAGATTTGACTCTTTTCCAAGGGGACTTAATTACTAAAGTGCCAAAAGATATTGCTAGTTACATAACAAATGTCTTAGTCAAACCTACAAACAGCAGTAAACTTTCCATTTGGGGGCTAACAGTGTGATTCCGGCATAGAAATACTAAGAATACAATCCATTTTCTGGAATTCTGTATGTTAAATGCATATATAGTGTATATCTTCTATTTTTGTCTTATTGGTAACCTCCTTAAAACTTTTTTGGAAATAACTTTATTCCCTAAACCAACTAAAGTGTGGTATATTATTTTGAAAGAGTGGGATTGTTAATTATGGAAATTATTTCAAATATAAATTAAGTACTATGATTTGGGATCAAAGCACAGTAGAAAGGGATTTTCTATATCACCTTATTTTCTTGTTTAGTATGCACAAAATTATATGTCTCCTTTCCACTCCAGCTTTATTATATCTGCCACATCACAAATAATATGATCAATCACAAAATGTCCCTATGGTCTGATGCATTGGTTTTCTGAATTTGGCATTTTAATTGCTTTTTCATTTTATAATGTGGGCAGCAAAATTGGTTATAGATCCAAAATTAAGCCATATTGGTAAACTATAAGAAGAAATATTGCATTACAAATGAAAATTTCACCAAGTAAAGTTTCATTTAATTGTAGCTTTTGTAAGGACAGAATTTCTCTAATCTTCAGATAAAATTGTTGCCATGCCTTTTGCTCTGTTGCTGTTAGAACTATATCTAATAAGGTTAACTCTTCTTTAGATATTATTTGAATCAAGCTGTTTACACAGTTGTAGCTTTATAATGACTCCAGAGACTTTAAGCTTCTTGATGTTTTTTATTAACATTTTAACATCTAGGACTAAAAATAAAATATAAATTATATTTTAAATATTTACTTGGATCTCTTATGATTGGTTATTTTAAAATCTCATGTGCCTTTAGAGAAAAATTTTAAAGAGTAATTAAAACATATCTTTCCTTGAAACACAATGAAACTTTTTAAATGGCTTCTACTTCAAGACAAATCCATATTCACCTTTCTAATTTTCCCGTATCTTATTGAATGGTATCTCTCACATCCTCATGTAAGTACACATGCAAATGCAAACACACACACACACACACACACACATCCATTATAGCACTGGGAAAAAATAGATGGATTAAGATTATATTAATGATTTGGAAACCGTATAATTTCTATAAAAATAAAAACAAAACAATGATATTACCAGACACCTAATTATATAAACTAATGGCCTAAGATCCAATTCAGGGCAAGGAGGGGACCTCTAAATAAGTTAAATGAATGCATTTTCTTAACCAAACCCCAGAAAAACAAACAAACAAACAAAACAAACAAACAAAAAAACCCACTTTTTCCATGTTCCACGTCATGGAACTCCGCAAGCCCATTAAAAGCACTGATGGCTGAGTTCATGCTATGTTCTGTGCACACAGAGGATAACTACAGCACGTCTCATGTTTCTATCAACAAAACTGCTCCTCTCAGGAAATAAATCTGTCACAGTGGACCCCTTACATGGACAGTAAGTCTAGAGACACACAAGGTAGTCTTCTACCTAACTAGCCTTTTCACACCACTGTTGCCAAATGAGCAAAAACCTGTCAAAGATGGAAGAAATATCTCCCAATGTGCTCCACCTGTAGGGGAAATTCTTCCTTCCTTACGTGAAGGAGTCTGTGGCCTATCAGCATATTCCCCTCCCACATACCTTAAACAGAAACATACCAATCAGTAGGTCCAAGAAAAGCCTGTAAGCTTGGTGCTTGGAGTGCTTCTCCTACACTTACTTTGTTGGTGAATTCATAGCTTTAAATACCAGCACTAAACCTGTCACTCACAAACTACTCTCATTACCCTGGATGTCTCCCATGAACTGCACATGTACACATCCAAATGCCTGTCTGTATCTAGATATCTAAGAAGTATTTCAAATATAGCATGTACAACACTAAACTCCTGATCTCTCCCTAAAACCTTGTCTCAATAATAGTTATTCCTCCTTTTTGACACTTAGGCCTGAAATCTGGGAGTCATCCTTGACTCCTATCTTTCTCCTACATCCTATGTGCAATATGCCACCAGATCCTTTTTTTGTTTTTCAAATTCATCTAGAATCCCACTGCCTCTCACAGCTGGCATTGCTACTACCTTGCCCCAGCATCATTACTGTTCCCCTAGGATAATTGCAATAGCCTTTTCTAACTGGTCATCCTACTTTCACTCTTGCCCTGTTGCTATTATTCTCAACATGGCAGCCAATGTGATCCTCTTAATATTAATCAAATTAAGTCATTGGTTTACTCAAAACCTCTGATGGTTCTCAATTTCAATCAGACTAAAAACCAAAGTTCACAAAACCCCAGATTATTCAGTTCTACATCACTCCTTGACCTTATCACCTATTCTTTGTCCTTCAACCCAAACACTGCAGTCATAGTTGCCTCCATGCTGTTCTTGGAACATTGCAGGCACATCCCAGCTTTGGTCTCATCACACCCATTGTTTCCTTGTAATGAAACACTCCTTCTCTGATTCATCTTTGGCTTGCTTCTTCACCTGCTTCAGGCAGGTCCTTGCTCAAATGTCATCCTTTCCATAAGACCCACTCTGAATCCTCTGTTCAACTTACAACTGCAACCTCCCTTCCCTGTTAGCATTTCCGATCCTCTATACCCTGCTCTATTTTTCCCATAGCACCCATCATCTGTATTTTCTGTGTTTATTGCCTTGCCTTTCTCTCCCCACTACAATATAAGTTTCTCATGGCCAGGTATTGTTGCTTTTTTTTAAATTATTGTTTCCCAAGTGCCCAGAACAGTGCTTAGCTCACAATAGCTCACAAATTTATTATATGCAAGAAATGCCTGTTGAATGAATTAAATGAAGATCTCCAAAGTCAGCTCCCATATTCAAAGGGAAATTTAACAGTGATCTGTAAAATTCCTGGTGGCCCTTAATATTGATCAACCTAATTATTGATCTATAAATATAAATAAATAGACACTTGGTCATTTATAAAAAATCAGCAACTTAAAGAGGGTAATCAAACAAAATAAGCAATAAAAACACTCCTGGTAAACAAAACATTAGAACAATATGATCATTTCAATAGATACAGAAAAAGGATTTGACAACACACAACATCCATTCATGATAAAAACCCTCAACAAAGTAGGTGTAAAGGGAACATACCTCAACATAATAAAGTTCGTATATTAAAAACCCACAGCTAATATCATCCTAAATGGGGAAAAACTGACAACTTTCCCTCTATGGTCAAGAACAAGATAGAGATGTTCACTCTCACCACTGTTATTTAACATGGTACTAGAAGTGCTAGTCATAGCAATCAGGCAACAAAAATAAATAAAAGGCATACAAATCAGCAAGGAAGAAGTCAAACTGTCCGTTTGCAGACGACATGATGCTCTGTGTAGAAAACCTGAAAGACTCCACCTAAAAACTGCTAGAGCTGATAAACAAATTCAGTAAAGTCACAGGACAGAAAATCAGTGTACAGAAATTTGTTGAATTTCTGTATACCAATAATGAGACAGCAGAAAGAGAAATTAAGAAATCAGTCCCCTTTAAAATTGCACCAAAAACAGTAAGATACCTGGGAATGAGCCTAATCAAAGAGGTGAAAGACCTATACTCTGAAAACTATAAAACATTGATGAAAGGAATTGAAGATGACACAGATAAATGGAAAAACATTCCATGCTCATGGATTAGAAGAATAAACATTGTTAAGATGTCTATACTACTAAAAGAAGTGTACACATTTAATGCAATCCCTATCAAAATGCCAACAGCATTTTTCACAGAACCAGAACAAACAATCCTAAAATTTGTATGGAAGCACGCAAGACCCCAAATAGCCAAAGCAACCTTAAAAAAGAAAAGCAAAGCTGGAGGCATCACAATTGTGGACTTCAAATTATATTACAAAGCTGTAGTGATCAAAACAGTATGGTACTGGTACAAAAATAGATCAATGGAACAGAATAGAAAACCCAGAAATGAACCCACAACTACATAGTAATTGATCTTTGGCAAAGAGAAAAGAACACGCAGTGGGAAAAAGACAGTCTCTTCAACAAATCATGTTGGGAAAACTGGCAAGCCAATGAAAAGCCATTGTTTCATGCAAAACAATGAAACTGGACCACTTTCCTACACCATGTACAAAAATAAACTCAGAATAAAGACCTAAATGTGAGCCTTGAAACCATAAAAATCCTAGAAGAGAACACAGGCAGTAACCTCTTTAACACTGGCCATACCAAGTTCTTTCTAGATATGTCTGCTGAGGCAAGGGAAACAAAATTAAAAAAAAATAAACCATTGTAACTACATCTAAAGAGCTTCTGCACAGTGAAGGAAACAATCAACAACACTGAAAGGCAACCTACAGAGTGGGAAAAGATATTTGCAAGTGATATAGCCAATAAAGGGGTAATAGCCAAAATATATAAAGAACTGATATAATTCAATACCCAAAAAACAATAATCAAATTAAAAATGGACAAAAGACATGAACAGACATTTCTCCAAAAAAGACATGCAAATGGCCAGAAGACACATGAAAAGATGCTCGACATCATTCATCTTGTGAGAAATACAAAGCAAAACTACAATGAGATATCACCTCACACCTGTCAGAATAGCTAAAATCAACAACACAAGAAACAACAGGTGTTGGTGAGAATGTGAAGAAATAGGAATCCTCTTTCACTGTTTGTGGGAACATAAACCAGTGCAGCCACTCTGGAAAACAGTGTTGAGTTTCCTTAAAAGTTCAAAAATAGAACTACCCTTCAATCCAGCGATTTCACTACTAGGCATTTACTCAAAGAATACAAAACTACTAATTCAAAGGGAAGGTGTGCCCTGATGTTTATAGCAGTATTATCTACATTAGCCAATTATGGAGGCAGCCCATGTTTCTACTGACTGATGAATGAATAAAGAAGATGTGGGATATATATATATATATACACAATGGAATATTGCTCATCCATAAAAAAGAATGAAATCTTTCCATTTTCAAGTATATGAATGGGGATAGAGAGTACTATACTAAGCAAAATAAGTCAGTCAGGGAAAGACAAATACCATATGATTTCATTCATATATGGAATTTAAGAAAAAAACAAATGAGCAAAGAGAAAAAAGAAAGAAAGGCAAACCAGGAAACAGACTCTTAACTACAGACAACAAAATGATGGTGCTAGAGGGAGGTGGATGAGGGGATGGTTTAAATAGGTGATGGGGATTAAGGAATGCACTTGTTCTGATGTATGCAAGTGTTGAATCATTATGCTATACACCTTGATATATCACTATATGTTAACTAACTGGAATTTAAATTAAAACTTTAAAAATAAACAGAAAATTAAGGAATAGGTCAAGTTATTTTTTAAACAAGAACTGTGAATCTTGGTTTCAAAGGCTATCACATTCACAAAAGAACAGGTTGTTGTGCCAAAGGAATCATCAGAGAACCAGAAAGTCTTTTTGGGATTTAAAAATGTACTTGATAGAATTTATGAACCAATAAATGAATATTATTGCATAACTGTTGCTTCAGAAAACTGAATTGGTGATTTGGAACCTCATCTTGAGCAATTCTTCCAGAACTTAAAAAGAAAATAAAATAGAAACTACAGAAGGGAGCTTAAGAAATATGAATCCAAAACATATAATATTGACTTATTAGAAGGAGAAGAGAATGAAGAAAATTATAGAGAAGAAATAGTCACAAAGAAAATCTCCTGAGCTGACGATGAACTTGGGGTATCAGGACAAAAGTGAACCCCAAGTATCACAAAGAAAAGAGTGTATTAAATTAAAATAAAATATGTATGTAGATATTTTCTTGTCAAAATTCTATAAAGAAAAGAATCTAATTTTTTACAAAAAAAAATGTTTACCTAGATGAGAAAGACATTCAAACTAACATTAGATTTCTTAATTGTAATTGTAAATACTAAGAAATATCTAATTGACAGACTACTAGAGAAGAACGTGTCTATAAATGTATAGATTTAATATATGTTTCTATGCTCTGACATAAAGTAATTAATTAAAAGCTGTTTAATACTTATGTGAAATACATTCTTCAATTCTCTTTTCTCACATAAACATTTTAAACTAAAGAAACTCTTCAGGAAAGGAATTATTGTTACTTCTCTCCTCTCCTCTTGGAAAAAAAATCTTAATTACTTCAGACTTGCTACAGACTAAAGCACCATAATAAAAGGTATTAGAAAGGAACTCCAAAAGCACATTAAAAATAGAAATAAGTAGGGGCACTTGGGTGGCTCAGTCATTTAAGTTTCAGACTCTCAATTAAGGCTCAGGTCATGATCTCATGGTTTGTGAGATCAGGCTCCATGTCACGCTCTGCATTGACAGCACTGAGTCTACTTGGGATTCTCTCCCTCTGTCTCTGTCTGCCCCTCCCCTGCTCATGCTCTCTCTCTCTCAAAGTAAATAAAAATAAACTTTTAAAAATTAAAATAATAAAATAAGTACAATACATCATATTTATACACTCAGATCTAATAAGACTGATTCACAATTACTCACAAATCTTGTACATTAATTTGAAACAAGATCAATGTATTTAATAAATGGAAGCTGATTTACATTAATCATCATGTGGGAAAGTATGAAATAACTATAATTGGAAAAATGAAGTAAACATTTATATATGAGATACCTAAACATACATATATATCTATCTATATATACATTTATATATATAGGTAGATAGATATAGATAGATATATAGATATAGATATAGATAGATATAGATAGATTATAGATATAGATAGATGATAGAGATATATATAGATATAGATAAGATATAGATAGATAGATGATATAGATAGATATAGATATAGATATAGATATAGATATAGATATAGATATAGATATAGATAGATACATATCTCGATACACACACACACACATACACACACTCCTTAACAATTACCTTACATTTTTCATTCCTCCAATTATTCCATGGAATCATTTCCACTGTCCCCTTCCCTTATACATCAATAACACAGCAAAAGACATAGTTAATAGATAATTATGTTTCCTAGGATTTTTGCTTTTGCAGCTGATGGACCTCATCCTATTTTATATTCCCCAACTCATAAAGGTTCTAGACATATTATTCATAATTATGTCTATCTATTTATACCTTTATTGAAATGACTATTATTATATCATTAGGGAGGCATATCTCTTAAAAATACTTATCTTATAGCACATATATTGGCATACCACTAGAAACAGTATGAGCAGAAAAATAATTTGTACAGCAAATAAGAAAAATCACTTACATTACACAAATTTTAAATATTCAAATCAAATGACATATAAGCTTACCTTATTCTACTTTCCTACAATGATACCCATCATACTGAATAAAATACCCATCATACTGAATAAAACACATTTCACATATCATGTTCAATAATTTATTTAGCTTCATAACACACCAATACACATATATATATACATATCACCCTTCCTAGTGTATAATTTTGAATTCAACTGAATTAAAGTTAATGTGATAAAATTGTACATATATCCATACACACAAAGCTTAAATAATTATCTATACACCAGTGTTACAATTACTCCAGGCATTCTGATGAAAGAATTTATAGTTTTACAGATGCTGCCTAAAATTTAGGTGAAAGATACACTATAAAACCAATACCATAATTGCTGGGGGAAAAATTAGTGTGCAGAATAGCTTTCCATCTATACCTCTCTTGTGATCATTTTAGTAGACAACCTAAACATCAATCCAAGTTTCCTTTCTCTACATATTGTTAAGTCTTTTCCAGTGCTAGAACACTTCTTTGAATCAATGTTCAGGTAAGACCCTCATGCTTCTCAATGGTTTTGTCTGATCATTGAATACCCACAGAGTGTGGCCTTTTGTTGTCTTACCATTAGAAAGTAAGTGTAACATCCATAACCAGTGACAGTTGCCGTCCCTATCAGATCTCTTTCACTATCTTTTGAGGTAGGGGAGAGGTCACCAAGTGTTACATGTAGAAAATAGAATTCCTATTCTACATTGTTTTAAAGCTTTCCTCACTTGTAACAAATACTTTAGTATCTTTTAGCTTCTCTAGTAGCACTAACTCTCTTGATGTTTCTTTAAAAGAGGTATTCTCAGATTACAATCAGCTTTTTCAGTGTCTTCACCGAAAGAAGTGAAAGGAATTAGATAGTGAATACCATACAGTTTTGTGGATATCTCCTGGACTGCTGACATGATATAAACATTCTCTGCTCAGATCCAGCACATACCATGTGTATACCTCTGAGACCAGCAGCTCAAATCAGAAAAGCCCCTAATCTAGGTTTCAGAGCTTGTTCCTTTCAGTTATAATAAATTATAATTGAAGAAGTGCAATATTAAAGATAATTATAACATACCATCCTTCCTCTGTTATTCTCTTTGAAATAAACATACAGAAACACACTTTATATTTTAACAACAAACTCATCTCCTCAAAACACATGTTTCAAATGCTTCTCTAGGATATCCTGAGAAATGGTGATGCCATTTACTGAAAGGTCTGACTTGACATTGAAGAATAGCATAGATCATGGAAATCATAGCCATTTCAACATATTATGTTCACCTAAGGTGGCCTTTTATCCAGATACTGCACATCTATGAGACAAGTAGATTAAAGGGACTTGTAATATGGAAAGGGGACTGCCTTGGCAGACAACCTAATAACATTCCACTTATCTTTCTGTATTTGAAGTTTTCCCAGATATACACTTCTCTCATTTAACAAATAATCATTGAGCGACTACTCTGTGTCAGGCAGTGCACATTCTGAAGATGCATAGGGAGCAAAGACAGAAATAGTCCCTTGCACAAGAAGATCACTGGTGCCCTAGTGACAAGCCACTCCATTAGGGTGCTCTGATGAGGCAGTGCTGGACATGAGCATCACCATGGGACACACCCAATTTTCACACTGAAGCCCATCTGAATGAATCTGGCTCATCAGCTGGGAAATCTGGTGTCAAGAGACTTTAAGAAAAACATCAAAATACAAACTTTGCAAATCTTTTTCTCTCCAAAAGCTGCCTGTCAGACAATTTCTATAAAGTTCTAGCAAATCCCAGAAACTAGAGATAAATAACTTTCCCATGAGATTCATAAATTATGAAAAACATTAAACTCAAGAAACTGCCAAGTTTCCAAAAGTTACATGTTTTTCTAAGCTTTATCTGAAATTCTGGTCATACCATGAGGCCCGTTAGAAAAAAAAAAAAAAAAGTAACAAATCCATGAACCTTGCATGTCATAGCTGTCTAATATTCCCAATAGAATTCTTAGACAGGACTACATTTTGTTTTTAAGTAGTACATGTAAAGTTAACCACTTGTATTTACCTTTAATCTGCTTTAAAGATAAACCTTGGACCTAAGGTTGAAGGTTGGGTTCTCTCCTTATATCCCACGGCATGCTGGACTTCACCCTGAGTGGCTTCAGCCCCCAAGCCTGTGGCAGCCAGCTTTCCTGCTTGTCCCCTCCACAGTCCAATCTCTTTATGAAGACAAGGTCCATGTATCCCTTGGTCACCGCTGTACATCCCAGTGCTTGGCAAATAGAAAGTACTCATAAATATTTTTGAATAATTGAATAAATAACAAATTAATGTGAACCTTATTTAAAAATATATTATATAGGTATCTATGAGTTAATATCTTACTCAAATAAAATTTATTTTGTTTAAAATTTCCTTACAAGTTTATTTTCATCCTCATATCTATAAGGTGTTATAGTCAAGATACTTTCTAGATCAAATCCTGCTTGAATCAGTGACTTCAACTTCTCTGCTACTTCAAGGTAGTTACTGTTAGAGTACTATGAGCATAAAACAAGAAATACTGTAAAGTATTGAGCCCAATACCCTGTTAGATGCTCATTTTGTTTGCCAATTCTATTTTCATTAGCAAAATAGAGCATAAATTGGTATTCCACCATACAGGAAAACAGATCTTTGATCCACACCATTCATTGCTGTTTGCAGCACTCTTAGGGGCTTTGCCTCAAAATTAAACATGGGACTATGCCTAAAATAAGGCATATTTTTTTTCTTTCTTTGTCTACTCAGATGAAGTTGTTGTTTTAGAAGCAGCAACAGACTTTAACAGAACAAATATTCCTATAACTAGCCCCTCCTCCAATTTCTGCATCGCACATCTACAGAAACCCAAAATCAATAAAATGATAATAATCAACTTTACCTGAATCACAAAATGCCATGATATACATAACATGCATTCCCTCACAGCTGGCATTTGTGTAATGTTGGTGAGTGCAGCCCTTACACAGGATAGTTTAATAATTCCACATCTGGAAAATGTATACACAAAGATGTTAAATATGATGGTGTTTAATACAGCAAAAATATTTAAAATCTAAACCTCTATTATTTGACTACATTAAGAATTTAACAAAACCATCCTTCGTACAAGGCTTCAGGATTTTTAATTGATTTATTATAATCATATATATGTTTAATATCTATAATGGGGAAGTCTGTATCTTCCTATTAGGAATGTATTTAAAACTATCTAGGTAATGAACAAACATGAGAAAAAGAAAGAGAGAAAGCAATAAAATAGTTTCTGGAAGGATGTTCAGCAGAATACTAACTTACAGCTGTTCATATTTTTAAATTATATAACATTATAGTGGTTAAGTTATTAAATTTATGTATTGTCTTTTCTGTTACACAGACAAATTTAGAAACCATTGATACATAGGAAAAAATCTTCACATGTCCATCTCTATACAACTTATTTCAGGGCAATGATCATTATTTGTTGGATAAATATAAACATATAAAATAAATGAACAAAATAGTGAACAGAATCATAAAAATATCATATATTTTATCTGGAGAAAAAGCAATGAATTTGAAGCCTTGGTAAATAATAAATCTTGACAAGAACATTATGGGCCAAGATCCCCTTTCCACTGAGAAAAGAAACAGCCAAACTAAGCTAGTTCTTGAATAAAGTTTAGAACTTGACAGAGTTGTGTTTTGCATCCTCCCTTTTTCCTCCATGTCAGTTTCACACTTGAACACTCAGGACTCTCCTAGTCTCTCCCACTTTTAACAAAACCTGCTTTCAGGAAATTATTAGATATCTGTTATGTATATGTTGACATGAATTCAGTTCATTATTTCTCCTCCCAGGTGTCTTGGTGAGGTTTTAGGCTGGCTAATCTCCTTTTGCTTTGTAGTCAGGTTCTTCAGTCATCAGACTCCAAGGTGATGTCTATGATCCTAAGATGTACAGTTAACTGATGCAACTTGCTTAGAATGCATCATTTTATGCATCAATTCTATGTTTGAAATGGATGTGAGGAGTTGGCTTTTAGTTATGTGTTCAAAAAGGATTGGTAGGTTATGGGCTGTGCATGTGTGCAGCCTCAGCATCAGTACTTAGACCCACTGATGAGAAGAAAACAGTTCAATAAGTACCTAGGTTATTCCTGCAGATGATATTGGCTGGTTTGATCCCCGATGCTTGGCCATTCTCTCCCAATTAGGAGTATATCCAGCTGGCTCTATGTGAGAGAAGGCCCAGTGACTGTGTCTCAAGGCCCACTTAAGACTGCAGGACCTACATCAGGTCCTAGATTGCTGTCTCTGCTGGGTCCCACTGGTGGAAGAATTGCTCCTCCTTTGACAACCAAGACCTACTTTCTATGTGGACCCTTTCAGGATGACTCCACCAGACTCTTTCCTCCCTCTGCATACACAGAATCTAATAAAGAGTTGAGAAACCAATTCTTTGGACTTGCCTCTTTCGCAAGACACAAGTACAACTTGCCTGTGCTTTAGTCTTATTTTGTGAGACTGTATCTTCATGTAAAGGCTCATGTATTTAAAGGAAAAATAAACTGCTTTTTCTCTACTTCTTCCACTAGTGCACTGTGGAAATTATGGAATGAAATGTTTTTAAAATTCATCACCAGTGACCAGGATCTTGCCTCAGCACCTTTGGACTTGCTATTCTCAATCCCAGACTGTTTTTCCCCAAATATCTGCTACTTATCTCCAAGTTTTTACTCAAATGTCATCCTCTCACTGGAGCTTTTCATGAGCATTCTATGTAAATCTGCAGCCCCTTAACCACTAGGATTTCTTATTTCCCTTTTCCTTCCTTAATTTTCTCCAAGCACTAATTAACATGTTACTTCTTCTATATCCATTTTATTTATTGACTATTTGCCTTCAGTGAAACATAGACTCCATTAGGGTGTATATTTTTGTTGTTTCCATCTACTTCTGTGAACTCAGTGCCTAAATTTGTGTCTGCTACATAGTAGGTATTCAATACATGTATGAAATAAATTATTGTACAAATATTTTATAATTATTACAATAGTTATTGGTGTAGGGTTTTGTGAGAGGGGAAGTTAAGTCCGTTGAGAGGGGCAGAGAAGGCTTCACAGAGGGTGTAACAATTGAGGATGGATGATTGGCACAAAGCAGTCAGGCAGAAAGGCTGGTGAAGAACATCTGGCAGAGAGTCAGCATGGTAGTGGCTTTGAGGCCAGAATTATGTGGTCTAAGACCTGACAGAAGATAGGTGCTACTGGAGAAAAGCAAAGCAGAGGGTGGTCTGAATCTGGATGAATGTATCAAGAGTCCAAACGTTAAGGGTACGGGAGCCATGTAGGCATCTTGGATTTTATCCTAAGAGGAGGGGCCAGTTAACCATTTTAAGTAGAAGAGTGGTGTGATTATATTAGTGTTTTAGAAAATTTATTTTAACTCTAGTGTAGAGAATGATTAAAGGGGGGCAAGACCAAGTAGGAGGTCTCTACTCTCATGAAGCCTATATTCTCAGGAAGACAGGAAGTAATACATAATCAAATATTGTATTTCATCAATTCAAAGCACTCATTTTTCCACATTTCAAAATTTCTGAAATGGGAATGTATTACAACCAACAGTGTCTTAGATGTGATAAAATATGGTGAACAAGAAAACAGGAGATAATGATTTGAGGAAAAACATAATGACATGACAGAGTGACTATAAGACCCCTTTGGGATGAGTGGTCAGGCAAGGCCTTTTACATCCTGAGGTTTAAACTGAGATCTAATTGACCAAAAAGAGCCCTCTGTAGCAGATGTAGGAAGAAAACATACAAATCAGAAGGGACAATTAGCATTAGGACCCAGGGATAGGAATAAGGTTGGTGTGTAGCAGTTCTCTACTGCTTAGTGACTTAGTGACTTAACACATCATGTGTTTGTCACAGTAGGTTAGCAGTTTTGGCTGGGCTCAGCTATAGCACTGCATCCCATGACCACTGAACTCACTCATGTATAGGGCTCACTCCATGTCTGGAGATTGAGTGAAGGTTGGCAGAGACAATGAAGGAAACTGAGCCATGTGTTGTTCATGAAACAGCAGGGTAATTCAGGCTTCTTCCACAAGCACCCAAGGAGAAAAAAATTTCCAATGTGTAGTGTTTCTCAAGCCTCCTCTTATGTCAATTTTGTTCTTGTCTCATAGGTCAAAATAAGTCACAGGATCAAGTCAAAGTTAATATTGGAGGGCCACAGAAGAACATGAATACAGGGAAAGGTGACTTATTGGGACCCTTTCTGTGACAATATCCCACAGTGAGTTTGAGGAACAGAAAGAAGGCTAGTGTAACTGAAGCATAATCAACCAACAGAGAGTGGTGGGAGATAATGTATTAAAAAAGGAAGGTAATTAAGATTCAAATCATATAGGCTCTCATAATCCAGAAAAGGTCTGTTTTCAAAGTGAATGGAGAGACACCATAATGTTCTAAGCAGGGAAATAATTTGATTTCATGTACATAGTTCATTCTAGCTACTTATAATTCATAATTATAGATGTACATTATTTAATAGGATGAGAATGCAAGCAGGAAGCCAGGGATCCTGGGAAGAGACAATTGTGGTGTGCATAAGGGAGGTGGCAGTGAGAGACATGGATGAACAGAAGATCCTGAGGAGGTAACATTAAGACCTTGGTTAGATCTGGAGCATAAAGACCACTGGGAGCCTTGGTCTCTTCCTAGTAACTCATCCCAGTTCCTGAAGCTCACATGGTTCCCAGGACCCATGAAAGGCCTTATTCAAAGCTAGCACCTAGTACATTTGCTAAACAAATAGATAGATTAGCAGGTTAATCACCCCTTTGATTTTTAGCATCAACTGCAACTGCCTAGACACAGGCAGAGGCTGCTAACTAATTTAGGATTTTCATCCCATTCTGGGATGTTTTGGTGCTATCTTTACTGTACTATTTGTCTTTTGCTGTGTAGCAAATTACCTCAAAATATAGTGACTTACAATAAGAAACACTTATCATCTCACAGGAATCAGGATGGTTCTGACTCAAGGTCTCTCAGGAGACTGCAGATAAGATGTTGACCAGGACTGCAGTCATCTGAAAGCTTGACTGATTTGGAGGATCCCCTCCTAAGGCAGCACACTTACATAGCCAGCAATTTGGAGCTGAAAGCTGGCAAGAGGTCTGTTTCTCCCCGATGCTGGCTTCTCCATGCAGACCTCTCCACAGACTGCTTAGACATCATCACAACATGGCAGCTGACAGCAAAAGTCTCCTCTTTAGGACCTAGTCTTGGAAATTACACATCATCACTACAACCACATTCTATTAATTATGAGTCACTAAGTTCAGTCCACATCCAGAGGGAGGACAATCAGTTTCCACTTTCTGAAGGGAGATGAATCAAACAATTTGTGGGAAGATTATAAAACCACTATACTACTAATAAAAATCACCATCTTTAGAGTAACAGATATCAAGAACTGAGCTTGCTATTTTTTATATACACTGTCTTTTATATATTTATTATATACACTCTCTCACCTTTACTTTAAAACTTGTACCTTACAGATGAGGAGACTAAGGCTCAGAAGGTTTACTGACTTGTCTAAGATATCAAGGCTATAAAGTAATAGAACTAGGACTCTGAATCCAGTCAGTATGATCTCAAACTGGTTTCTATTTTATACCCCCACTGGGCCTTCACCCTTTCTTCCAACCACATACAGAACCTTAAGGAAAAGCTTGGCAATTCAGAAAACTAATCATGTATAATGCTTCATCTGTTTATTTTAAAACATCTGCTGCACTGAAGCACTGACACCTTTCTTAAAAACATAAAAGCATATTAATTTGAATCTCTCCAGAATTGTGATAATGATTAAGATGAATAATTTAAACTTTTAAATGAGTTGATGATATAAATAAAGTTGCATTTAAAATGTGATCGTTTTCAGACATTAATTGTGCAAAATTAAAAATCAGTACTTTCAGTAAAGCAGGTCTAGTAAGATTCACATGGTTTAATGTGGGTCTTTTTTAAGTTTATTTATTTTGAGAGAGAGAGCAAGGGAGAGGTAGAGAGAGAGGGAGAGAGTGAATCCCAAGCAGGCTCCGCACTGTCAGCACAGAGCCCAATATGGGGCTCAAACTCAAAAACCATGAGATAATGACCTGAACCAAAATCAAGAGTCAGAACTGATTCACATGGTGTAAAACTCATGAGAATCTGTCTCTTTTGTTACTGGAAACAATTAAATGCTAAATTTCTCCAAAGACATGCTTTTCAACTGGTTCACTATTTCAAGCTGACTTTCTTCCTCATCCTCAAGGATATATGGTATATGGCATCTTTATTAATGTGTTTTCCTTATTTTTATTTAAATGTGGTGTGATTGAAGATATTTCAATGCCTTGAGTCCAAACTACTAAAAAAAGGATGCTAATAAAGGAATATCTTTTGAGGAGTACTTCTGACACTCGCTAACATGCTAAGAAATGTAAGCTCCAGCTGTACACAGAAGCCATTCTGCTGAATCTGGAGATATGCTCATTTCAGATTATGCCTGCTATGAAAAATAAGCTTATTTTAGAGGGCCCTGAACATCTGTCCTGAAAAATGTTGGCTTACATAAAGAAAAATGCAATAGAATAGAGCTTCCATAGCGCTGAGAGAATGAGTTAGAATCAGATTCCCCCAGTCTCTAGCCTGTGGCAGACACCTGCCTTCCAAACAAGCTCATACCTGTGTCTGAGTGAGGACCAGGCTGTCCTGAGAGAGGCCAGGGGGCATGCCCATTTGCCTTCTGGGATTCCTTTACGGATCTCCCACTGGGAGTTTCATATAGTCCCCAGAACAACAAAAATATACACCCTAATGGAGTCTATGTTTCACTGAAGGCAAATAGTCAACAAATAAAATGGATATAGAAGAAGTAACATGTTAATTAGTGCTTGGAGAAAATTAAGGAAGGAAAAGGGAAATAAGAAATCCTAGTGGTTAAGGGGCTGCAGATTTACATAGAATGCTCATGAAAAGCTCCAGTGAGAGGATGACATTTGAGTAAAAACTTGGAGATAAGTAGCAGATATTTGGGGAAAAACAGTCTGGGATTGAGAATAGCAAGTCCAAAGGTGTTGAGGCAAGATCCTGGTCACTGGTCACTGGTGAGTTTTTGTCTAGTTTATGTACGGTATATATTCTCTCATAGTTTCTCACTCACTCTCTGTCTCCCCATACTTCCCTTCCTCACATGCACACTATCAGAGAAAAATCTGCCACTGTCTGCCTATTTTAGATGCAATTTCTACTAATTTTGAAAACAAAGTATATTCTGCAAAAGCCTAAATAATAATAGCTAATTTCTATAGGAAGAGCTCACTGTGTGCCAAATACTCTTCCAAATGCTGGTCACATATTACCTTAATCCTCACCACAACCTGTAAAGAAGGTAACACTATTGTTCACATTTTATAAAGAGAACCAAGGCACAGAGACCAAGTGATATTCCTACTATCCTGAAGATAATAGTGGCAAAGCCAATGTTCAAAGCCCTGTTATTAATAACTCTACCCCAACTGCTTCTCAAGCTGTCCCTAGCTAATACAAAAAAAAAAAAAAAAAAAAGCAACGTGAGTAATCAAAAAGGTTTAACCTTGATCTCCAATGTTCAGATAGCTTTTGCTTTTTCAGCCTACATTTCAGGAAGTCTATAATCCTATTAATATGTGGTTTATTATTCTGTGAATTTGAATAGAACATGGATCAAATCAAACTCCTCAAAACACAATTACACACTAGCCAACAAAAGAATGGTATATGTTTATACCTACATCATCCTGAATACTATAACATCTAATATTTGTATTTTACATGAGAAGCAATTTGACCTGAACAACCATCCTGTGTAAATGGTTCACAGGATGTGAAGAACCAGTGTGTTGGAGAACCAGTGTGTCTTCCTGGTTCTGGAGGAGATGTCCTGAATAATTATAATTCTACCACTTAAGAGTTGGTTGTTGTCTGTACCTCACCTCTCATATCTGTAAAATAGTCATCATAATGATACTGACCATGTAGGCTTGAGGATGAAAAAAGTTAACATTATTAAGCTATTAGAAAAGGGCCTAACACATAATAAACTCTTAAACCTGTTAGCTGCTATTTAACTTGAAGAGGTACTATTCTCACCCCCATCTTATACATAAGGAGACGGGAAAAGAAAGGTTGGATGGCCAGCCCCAAATCATACAAGTAGTTAAAGCAATTTTTGACCTCAAACCAAATATTCTTTTCATAACACACAATCTTATAGAGAGGCTAAAAGAACGCAACTCCATTTTACAATTTGCATCTGTCAGTCTCACCTTGTTCTCTCTCCACCCCACATGAAACACCATGTTATGGTGCCATGTTTACAACATCATTTCACCTGTAGAGCAATGCTGGTGAAGACAGTGAAGTTGCTGATTTACCACATACGCTTTTTGGAATTGCCAAATTATGCTAACATTTAATATTTCCCAAACATATAAGCCCCTCCAGATTTAGAGGCAATATCCTAAATTATTAAATGTTCCACAGTGAATTCTTTAATTATACAATGCCATTTTAGAAATGCTGTTGAGTGGCAGACTGTCATCAGAGGCAGCCATAGGATAAGAAGCAGAGAGAGGCAGTTCAGCCTAGGGGATTTTGACCTTTTGCTCTTGCCTGTGGCTGGATAGTGACTCTATCCATGGAGTTTACAGAGAGTCTGCCCATGAGGAAGGAGGTCATGCTTTGCTGGAGATAGAAGTACACACACAATCAACTGATAAACCCCACTGGTGACACCCCTCTTCCCAGAAGTCTTTCAGAAAACCCATGTGAGACATACTGTCCCCTTTCCACTGTTCATGTAGTGAGACTCTTGATTTTACATGTGCACAAATATGAGGGATTTGGTTGGGGGGAGGGACAGAAAAATCGTCACTCTTAAGTATGGCCCTATATGAATCATAGACTTCTAAAAGCTGCCAAGTTCAACAGGTACAGAATATAAAATAGTGCAAATCCCCCTCTAGAAGCTCACAACATGCTAGGAGCAATGTGACCAAATTTAGTTTCTGTAGGAATGAGATCAAAAAGAAGCTAAGTTAATGTGTAAACAGGAAGGTATTTTTTTAGAGGGTGGACCTTAAGTTTTGACCTTCGTATTGAAGAAAGAGTGAGAAATGGAAGACTATTCTTACATGGTAAGAATGACCGCTGAGACGGGGAGCCCAAGAGGCTCAAGTGCTTGGGAGCTGAGGGACTATTTAGTGATGTGGGTGTCTGTGTTAAGGAACTGAAGACCAAAAAGTTCGGAGGTTGTGGGAAGACAAATGGATGATTATTCAATGGAAAGGTCATTTTCACTTGGATGCCTTTGAAACTAAAAGGTCTTCAAAATTCTAAGTTGAGACACTCCAAAGATTTCTCTTTGGGCTTTATTTAGAACAATTTCATGATATGAGTGTTACCCAAGGCATGCTAACATATTTCATCTGAAGGAATGATAATTTTTAAGTTTTATATAAATATTTCCTAACTCCTCATTCCATCCTGGCTAATGGAGAAAATGATATCTTTATTAATCAAGTCACTTAAAGAGAGTAATCAAACATGCATTGACATGGGCATTAGTGATATATATTCATTCACAGAAAAGAAATGTACCATCATCCTATTTTTTGACCTATTTCTATTTTATAACTTTAAACATATTTGGGGACATGTTTTAGATAGCTTGCTTATCTTAGAGACTGGGTCAGAAGATTACCTCTCAAAATCAACTGGGAGAGGCATGGTATTTCTAGATCATAATACAAAAAAAGCACAATGTAATAATATAAATAACATTGTACAAAATAGAAACAAATGAGGAAAGCCGAGTCTTACCAAGAGAGGGCTATTTCACATATGGTAAAATTTACCATGATATGATTCTTGAATCTTTATATTACCAGATTTTTTCATTTTAACAGTTTCTTTGTTTATTTTGTAATAAAAATTTTATATTTTCCCCAAATTAAAATAGAATGTGATTTATATGCGAGAGTATTTCACATATGCATGGATTCTGATTATAGAAAAAAATATTTATTGGGCACACAAAAGTTGGAAAGTAATATAAAAATGCACTAGAGCCAATATTCAAATGATGTACCCTTTAAAAGAGCAAATTTGTACATAAAGTCCTTTGAACACAAAGAATCTTACATAATTGCCTTCTTAGTACCACTTTGGGGACATTTTTTATTTCAAGTTTTCATTTAAATTCCAGTTATTTAACATATAGTGTAATATTAGTTTCAGGAGTAGAATTCAGTTGATTCATCACTTACATACTCAGTGCTCATCACAAGTGCCCTTCTTAATACCCATCCCCCATTTAGCCCATCCCCCACCAACCTCCCTCCAGCAAAGCTCAGTTTGTTCTCTGTAGTTAAGAGCATGTTTAATGATTTGGGGCACATTTGTTTGACCAAACATTAAATACACATGCATGCATGCGCACACACACACACACATACAAAAACACACACTCAAGTTTCAAAGTAAAACTTAGTTCAATTATCCAGCTAATATAAGCTTCTCTTCCCAAACTCTGCTCTTTTCCTCAGTTCATCATTGGCTCCATTTTTAAGATATTTTGTGGGGGGAAGTTTTGCCTAGCTTCTTAAAGGTAATAGGCTCATTTCCCCTCCCTCATACAGCCCCAGGTTGCTTGGGCAAGGGAAGTGACAGGCTCAGTGTCACCTCTCCTTTCCCTGATGATAATGATCTTCCCTTACATACTTAGCTGCTTCCTCCTGAAACCTGAGGCGTTTTGCCTCAGGTTATCTCTCTTCTTAAGAGAAATTGGACAAAGCTTAAAGATTTGATTATTCTGACTTCCACATTTCATTAAGATAGCATCACAAGCTCTGAGTCCAGGGACACCCAGAAGTGCACCAATTCTGCACAGAGTTTAGTTACTATTTCTGGGTATTTGCATCTGTCTGGAAAGTGAACCATATAACCCAGTCACAGGCATCATACTCAGTGTCTGTTAGTTTGATACAACAGAGGTCATCCCATTTCTGCTCGAAGCCGTCAATGATTTCCCTTTCGCACACCCCATAGTCCTTCCTCATGCCATCACAGGCTAATAGTTTTTTTTTTTTTAAAGATAAAGAACAGCAGAACACTGCATGCACAGGGCTAACAGGTGTCATAACTTCCCACCTCCCCAGTCTGTTAGTAAGATCAGTGTTTCCTCAACCATGATGGGCTGGCAGTTGCAATGGATCAGGAGGCCTAAGAACTTCACCTGTTAGCCAGGGTCTGTCTTCACAGTCCTCCCCTACTAGGATTTTTTGACATTTCTTCCAGAAAACATTTTTTAAAAAGAAAAAGAAAGAGCCTAATGTACCATCTGAGTTCAAAGCTTAATCTGAAGTAAATACACTGACAATCCTTCCAAATCATCAGTTTTCCTGTTTATTGCTTTGCACTGGTATTTTTACTCCCATCTTTTCAAATAACTGGCAACTTAACTCCCAGAAACAGGATAATTGCCAGCCCTCTGGTTTCCTCACTTCCCACTTGAGCTGACCACATGGGAGGTTAGGGCTCTGATGAGGTATCACTCACCTATAGCAGAATCATAGTCTCCAGTTGCTCCGGACAAATGAAAGAATTCCAATTTACCATAACTCCAGCATTTGGAGAGCACAGCTACAGATTCTGCCAAAAAGATCCAGCCCCTTGACCAATCATTTTCTATTAACTAATATGTTTAAATGATTACCCAATATCTTGGAAAGAAAAAGGGAATAATGCTGCTCAGTCTGTAAAAACAAGGCACTGTCTATATAGAAACAAGACACCCTGATTTTTTTTTCTTTTGCAAATCCACACTTAAAGAGAATCCCAGACCAGAATGCAGGAAGATCTCCTGGATGACCTTCTCTCCATTTCCTGCCAAAGAAGGAATAGGCTCCTGAGACCATCCAGCAGACTGTGAGGAAGTCAGGGTTACATTGCTCCAAAAATCTTAGGGCTGAGCAAAGTTTCATCTTTAAGACAAATCTTGGCACTCTGACCAGGTCATTGTTTAATGAGAAAATGCTTAAAATTTCACCATGGATTCAGAGTCAAAAGGCAAGAAGGCAAAGAAAAATGTCTTTTTACAGACAATAGGCTTTAGAAATATCAAAGAGCTCCCTTATAGAGCAGGGATCTACCAGATGAGTTGGTAGAGACTGGAACTTAAGAATTAATCGAAACAATGTTGGGCGTGAAACAGAATTGGAATGTGGCTATGTAGCTCGTGCACAGTATAGTTCTGGAGCCCTTTCTATAAAGGGAAAGGAACTGAATGCCTTTGTGGTACTGTCATCTCCCACCCTACCTCTGCTATGCTCATTTAAATAAAAGAAAAGCAGAAGTATTTAGTAAATCAACAGTATTTTGATGGTAGTAACAAAAGACAGCATTTATATGGTAGATTTGTTTTTTGTTTGTTTGTTTGTTTATTTGTTTTTATATGGTAGATTTTATACCCGTAACAATGATGTGACACAGAAAATATTATGATTCTCATACTGACCACTGACTACTGACTCCTGAAGAATATTTCCCACTAGCCG
Source organism: Lynx canadensis (assembly GCF_007474595.2). NCBI lineage: Eukaryota > Metazoa > Chordata > Mammalia > Carnivora > Felidae > Lynx > Lynx canadensis. The sequence goes on along the minus strand of NC_044309.1, from coordinate 32,619,619 downwards.
CTTTGTTAAAGATCACCATGGTTTCCTAAGACTGCCAATGTCTTCTTTCTTAGTGTGTCAGCTAACACCCCTGTATATGCACTAAATCTGAGTCCTGAGCATTTTATTTTTAGATTTTTGCATACCATCTAATTAGTGGTGATTTCAACCTAGATAGGCCCTGTCCATTTTGTTCATATTTGTCTTGGTCCTCCAAATGTGGCTTCACGCACCATGAAATCTGAAAACTAACAAACAAACAAAAAAAAGCCAATGTGGTGTGTAAGTATGCACATCATTCACCTACAAAGTACTCTTGAAACTCCCTTTATACATCCCATGTTTCTATTCATCCCCTCCAATGCAAAATGCAAAAAAGAACTAAGAGTAGATATATAATAAACCAGAACTGAAATTCACTGCTGTCTGTGAAATGGCTCATGTCCTAACTTCCTCAGTAACGATGACTGTTTAAATTGCTTGCTACCCTTTAATGATAATGACAAACTTTACTGATAATGGTGAGTTAAATCAACCAACCTCAGTATTTTGAATTAAAAAATTCACAGAGTAGAATAAAAGAATAGTGAAGGAAATCAAACACAAATAACAATAACCAGAACCATAATATCACTATCACTAACATGGATGGAGTTAATTATCATGAAAAATAAATAATTGGAAATAATTAATTAATTAATTATTGTGAAATATAATTAATTAACCATGTCACCATCCTAATTAACTAGTGAGTATATAGCTGTCATTATATGACATAAGATTTTGAGGAGTGTAGCACAGAATTGCTAAGACTAGCAGGGAATTTCATATTATTATTATTATTATTATTATATATCATAAAGGGGTATAGTTTCATATATTATATTATGCATATAATAAATTATACAACAGAGATGTCATATTATATAGATCATATTTAATGATCTAAGGAAGGGAAAAGGAAAGAAAGAATGAGCAAATGAAGGAAAGTTGGCCTATATCATTCCTAGATAACGCATTGCAGGTGAGGCAGAGAGCTGGCCTCTTTGCCCACACTTCACTCTTCTTTTCAATTCATCTTCAATACTCTTGTCAGAATGAACTCTAAAATAAAAATGATTATTCTATGCTTTCCCCACCCCAGCCTACAATCCTTGTGTAGCATGCAGTGGTATCTTTCAATTTTTTTTTACTATAACTCACAGAAGTACATTTTATGTCTTGACACACATGTAAAAAGTATATTTCATGAAGAATAGATTGGTAGTTGGCAGGAGCTGGGAAGGGATGAAGGTAGGTGTGGCTAAGGGAGACCTATGGTAATGATAGAGTTCTGTATCTTGATTATGGTGGTGAATACATGAGACTACATGTGCAATGGAATCACATGGATCTCTACGTGCACACTCAATGTGTACAAAACTGGTGAAATCCAAAGAAGCTCTATTGATTATACCAATGTCAGTTTTCTGGTATTGCAGGACTGTGTTTAGAATGTTAACATTGGAGGAAGCTGGAAGCGAGGTGCCTGGGACCTCCCTGTGCATTTCTTTGCAACTTCCCATGAATCTAGAGTTACTTCAGAATAAAAAGTGTTTTTTAGGTTAATAAAAAGAAATTTCACAAACAATACTTAATATAGGTGATATACTCTGATATTTTCTATTCTAGTCCTTTGTATTCTTTTTTTTTATTTTAACACAGGCTATAACCCACCAAGTTATTTCATGACTTGTGACTGGATTTTGACACCCACAATTTGAACAACACTGACCTAGAAAAGAAAGCCCTAATTATTTAGCATGATCAAGATCAACCTTTCTATTTTCATCTCCCATCACTCAACATTGGATCCCAATGCTGTACAACCTTGGGACATACTAGTTTCTCAATAAATGCTGAACAAATGAATGAATGACAGATGCAAAAAACATGTTGACTTTCCTCTACCTCATCTTGCTTCTAACTAAAACTAATAGAACAAACTTTATGGGGATCTTCTGTGTATGTTAATAACATTTGCGTTTATTCTAGTAATAAAAATATGTTCAAAGTAGATAATTTAAGAATATAGACAAGTAAAAGATTAGAACAGAAAATCATCATTAACTAATCCTATAATCTGCAGAGCTAATCACTAATATTTTGATGTTTCTCTTAAAAGGTTTTTTATGCATAAATGTGTATAAATGTGTGTGTGTGTGTGTGTGTGTACATTTTATGATGTTGGAAACAATGATTACATCAATTTATGTATTATTTCTTTTTTTTAAATTTTTTTAACGTTTATTCATTTTTGAGAGACAGAGAGAGACAGAGCATGAGTGGGAAGGGGCAGAGAGAGGGAGACACAGAATCTGAAACAGGCTCCAGACTCTGAGCTGTCAGCACAGAGCCTGACGTGGGGCTCAAACTCATGGACTGTGAGATCATGACCTGAGCTGAAGTTGGACGCTCAACCGACTGAGCCACCCAGGTGCCCCATATTATTTCTTATATTATTTATTGTTTCTTATTTCTTTTACCATATAACTTGAGCATTTTCCATGCCATTCAATATTCATTGAAACACCACTTTTAAGGGGCGCCTGGGTGGCGCAGTTGGTTAAGCGTCCGACTTCAGCCAGGTCACGATCTCGCGGTCCGTGAGTTCGAGCCCCGCGTCAGGCTCTGGGCTGATGGCTCAGAGCCTGGAGCCTGTTTCCGATTCTGTGTCTCCCTCTCTCTCTGCCCCTCCCCCCGTTCATGCTCTGTCTCTCTCTGTCTCAAAAATAAATAAACGTTAAAAAAAAAAAAAAGAAACACCACTTTTAAAACTTCACTGTAGGGTTGTGTGTTAACCTATTCTCCTATTTGAACACCTAGCTTGTTTTCAGATTTTGCCACCATAGATAATACTGCAGTGAGCATCCTTAAACATTCATTTTCATAAAAAAAAAAATTTCTCACTCATTGCTAGTTTGGAAGGCAAAATAACAGTTCACATTGGTTGTTGGGGGATGATAGTAGCTGATGGAGTCTGTGGTGTGCCAGAAGTGTAGACCCCCTTGACACACTCACTGAGGTCAGGCTTTGGAACAATGTGACCTGGACTGAGGGAAGGTGAACTGACTTCCTATCATCTGAATACTTGTTCTCCTTTTATTAATGTCAAAGATAAAGTTTTTGTAATAATAATTATTGATCAGATTACATAGGAAGACACTGTCCCATACTTCTAAGCCATACAAACGTGCACCCAGTTTCACTCTTGGCAAACTGTTCTGCCACCCACTACACAAGGCCTCCAGACAGGGCCTCCATCTCTCTGGGGTAGGCTTGCCTCCCCCTAGTTCCCTCCCTCCAACCACCCCAGCCTGCAATCATCCAGTCCATGTGCTCCAGAGCTGCAGTGAATGTCAGCCTCTCATTGGCCCCTTGGCCCCTTCCAGCCATGGAGACTCTCCAGACCTGGCCCTTCTAGGGCCTTTCCCTGATAACAAGGGATCCAGGCACTCCAGGAGCTACTCCACTCATCCACTACCCAGTAGGGCCTGTGAGCACTGGGGCAGTGCCATGTTCTCTTCACCTTTCATGGGGCCTTGTGTGTGAGGAACCCCTGGAACACCACCTGCTTACAGGGACCCAAAGCAGGGGCACTGGCAGCTGCTCCCAACTTTCCTCTCTCTCCAAAGAACCTTTCCTTCTCTTTTCAAAGGTATGCACAAATAACACCTCTTTCCTGGTAAAGAGAAGCAGATAAATACAGCATTGGCTTTAAGAGTGTTAGAATAGGAATTGGGACGGGGTTCCAGCCCTAGGGCTTCCATTCCCTAATCATGTAAGAACAAGCACCGACAGGATGTCATCATTTCTTTATGATTTTCTTTGCCCACAAATGGTGATATTCATAGTTGCCTGAACAAAATGAGAACAGCATGAGGTCATAAAGGTGACTGTGTCTGCAAAGTGGTACCACTGTTGCAGGTGGGCAGTAGCATCATTGCAGGTGGAGGCAGTAGCTTGGCAAAGTCCTCACAATATACACAGTCACCTCCCCAGGCCAGGCACCTCACCTGGTGGGAAAAGTTCCTGGGAGCAAATGCATGCACAAAGAACAAAGGCAAATACTCACATCCCTTGCAACTTTGCTGCCCAGCACACTCCTTCTCCGTGCTGGCTATCATTGTGCCCAAAAGGTAAAAATAGCTCCACTTTCAAGCTTCACCTCAATAAATTAGGGTTAGAGGCCAAGGTTCTAGCAGAGGGAACCTTACAGCAACAATGGGATGGCCCCTAGACCAAGGAGAGGTTAGGCCTGGGGCACAACCTTCACTAATTTGCCTCCACTGACTTCATCTGGCTCTAACAGCACCACCCACCTAAAGATCAGATGCATGTTCCTTGATACTGAGTGGTCTTTGAAAAATGAATATGTTCAATAGAATCTATTTATCTTGGGGGGAAATGAATATAATTCCAGTCAGTGTTCAAAGACACTATTTTTTTAGCCTGCACAGTAGCATATGGTTACGGTAAGGTAGCGTGTCAAGCCAAAGTCTTTTGTGAATCCAGGGCAAAGCTCTTTTCCAATGACATAAGATAATTATGAATAGAAGGGTGATCCTCCTTCATGTCCAGCAGGAGCTCAATTCTGACTATTCATATTGGTCATACCCACTCAGAATGACAAAATCATTTGATGGACAGTAGACAGATATGCATTATTCACAGAGGCATCTTCAAAGAAATTCCATAAATTATAGTTTCCTGAAACTGAAAGTTCCAGTGAGCTGGCAGTGAATGCTAGGGGTGAAGAGGTGTAATCAGCGTGAGTATTGTTCCTGGTTAATTTGTCCCTTATAGGTGGCTGCATTTTATGCCCCAGGAAGAAGGGCTCTCTTTGTATTTTCTCAGAACTGCCTTCAACTCTTCCCAGAGACTGCCTACAGTTACTGAGTCTTGACCTGGGCTGCATATTAGTATTGCCCTGGAGTCTTTTAGAATCCCACTGCCAGGGTCACTCCTGAGAGATTCTTCATTGATCTGAAGTGAGGCCTGGGCATCAGTATTTTTTTAATCTCTGTAGTTGATTCTAATGTGCAGCCAGGTCTAAAAATAATGAACTAACCACTATAATTGCTTAAGAGATTTGCACATTTTTAGCCAACCAGGTTGTGTTCTTGAATACCTTTCCCTGTATACTCAGATTCCAAATACATAAATCAAGGTCCATTTAAGTCTGGGTTCTCCAGAGAAACAGAAGTAACAGAATGTATATATAGAGAGAATTATTTTAAGGAATTTTCTCCTGCAATTGTGGAGTCTGTCAAGCCCAAAATTTACAGGGCAATCCAACAGATTAGAGACCCAGGAAAGAGTTAATGTTAAAATTCAAGTCCAAAGGCAGCCTGGAGGCAGAAATCCTTCCTCCTCAAGAGACATCGGTCTTTTCTCTTAAGGCCTTCAACTGGTGAGGCTGATCCACATTTTGTAGTGTAATTGGTTTTATTTAAAGTCTACTTATTTAAATGTTAATCACACCTAAAAAGCACACTCACAGCAACATCTAGACTGGTGTTTGACCAAATGGTTGGGAATCATGCCCTAGCCAAGATGACACAAAAAATTAATGATCATAGTAACCTTCAATGGATGTATCTGAACAGTGCATAGATGACTCAGCCCCTTGGCCATCTGGCAAAGTGCTTCAAGTATGTACTCCTCCAATTCTTCTTTATTTACATTATTGACTAAAGACTAATTAGTTCATGTTTGTATCTCCAAAAGGAACAGGTGTGGATACTAAGTGATTGTCACCAGTAGGGCTGGAGAATTCTGGGGAGCAGTGCAAAAAGCATTTGAGATTGAAGTCCTGGAATCAGTTGGAGAGAGAGCTGACAAGATATCAGACAAATGGACACATGAAGTTAGGATCTAGAAATAGAGTAACAGCTGCCATTCCCACTTAGTTACTTCAGATAGGGAGCTGAAGGCTCTCCATCCTAGAGCAATTGACACAAACTATTGACACAGTAGTTTCAATCCAGGCAGATAGGAAAGGGGAAAAAGTGTGTTACCATATGCAAGCCCTGTAAATGAGGAGCCAGCACCAGGCCTATAGAGAAAGTTCTACTTACCATCAGGCCAGTAAGAATCATTGTGATATCTAAAGTAGGTCATCAGCACAATTGTTGACCAATACCAGTTTATCTTCTAGCTATATGAATAACATGAAAAACTTAATACCAAGTTGAAATATAAGATATGCCAATCAAACACCTTCCACTGCATCAGGGAACACTCCTGCTTTCTGGCTTCCTTCAGTAAGGTGGAACAGAAAATTGAAGGCATGGAGAATCGTGAGGTTGGTGAATACATTCCCTAGGATCCTTTTCTAGGCTGGTGATAGGCTGACTGACAGCCTCCCTCCACCAAAGTTCCTACAGACAAACTCCTCCTCACAATCCTTTTTTCCTCTCCAGGTTCAGGCTTATAAAGGTGCACACTGGCACTTGTTATCAGAGACTGAAAGTAACTGCAAGGTTAGGGAAAGAGTGGGGGGTGGATCCTGAAGGCAGTGGAAGGTATCTAGCAGATAGAACTTGGAAGAGGTTCCTACATTCCCATGCCTTTCTCATTGGTTACTCTTTCCTATCAGGACACTGGTGATACCAGAACCATCTACAATGAATGTGAGACTCAAGCTGCCTATAACCAGCCATGGGTTCAGAACGAATGGCAATTATCCAACTTGGTTCAGAAGCAAGGCAGGTATACCAATTGGCTTAAAGCTAGATTATGTCTCTATTGTGTCCCACCTGTGTGACCTTGGAAAGGTAACCTCTGGGCCTCAGTGCCTTCATGGGTAAAGTAGGGATAGTGGTATGATCTCCTAAAGACAGTTGCTTTGAGAACTAAATAAGTTAGTACATTTAAATCACAGCATAATACCTGGTATATAGGCATACCTTCTAACTCTAGATCATTGGTTCTCAAAGTACATTCCACACACTCCTGAGGGTCCTAAGACCTTTCAAGGGGGGACATGTGGTCAAAACTATTTTCATAATAACACAAAGACATTATTTGCCTTTTTCTTTCTGCTGACATTTGCACTGATGATAAAAAGCAGTGATGGATAGAACTACTGACACCTTCACACAAATCAAGACTCCAAAAGGCAGTAGTGGCCGGTTATTTTAGTCTTCACTGCCACAAAGTCAGAAAAAAAAAAGTCAATGCTACATAAGAACTTAAAAATGTCCTCAGTGTGATAGAGAAGTAAATTGATTAATTTTATCAATCTCAACACAAGAATGCATGTCTTTTTAATATTTAGCATGACAAAACAGGAAGCATGCACAAATCACTTTTGCTGTATACCAAAGCTGGGATAGTACTTGTGCATTCATTTGATTTGTGGACTGAACAAGTCACTTTTTCAAGGAATAGATTTTTACCTGAATGAACTATGGACAGACAAACAATAGTCCTTCAGATTTGGGTATTTGTCAGGCATTGTCTCTAAAATGAATGACATGACCTTGTCAGCTCAAGGGAGAGGACTGACAGAACTTGCCAATGATAAGAATCTAGCTTTCAAGTGAAAACGAGAACGCTGCAAAACTTGTGTCTGCCACCATGAGCTTGACAGCTTCCCAATAGTTAGAGACTTTTCTGAAGAGATGGAGGAATGATATAACAAATGTGATCTTTTGATGTTGTTTAATGGAATATGTCAGTATATGGAAGATCAATACAAACTAATATTTTCCAAGTGACCAGTGCATGAAGTTACAGAATTACACACAGGCATAAGATCCATCCTAAGTCTACAATAGACCAATAGATTATAATGTAGCAGAATATGAAAAGTTTATTAACTTGGTTTCAGATTCTATGACTGCAACTAACTTTTAAGAAATTACTTCTTATCAGAGCACCTGGGTAGCTCAGTTGGTTCAGCATCCAATTTCTGCTCAGGTCATGATCTCATGGGAGTTCAAGCCCCACATTGTGTTCTCTTCTGTGTGCCCAGAGCCCACTTCTGATCCTCTGTCTCCCTCTGTCTCTACTCTCCCCTGTTCGCTCTTTATCTCTCTCAAAAATAAACATTAAAAAAAAAGAAGTGACTTCTTGTCAAATTCTAGTATAATATCACAGAAGAATATTTGCAATTATTTGAAAATGCTATTAAAATACTTCTCCCCTTTCTAACCACATATCTATGTAAGGCCAGATTTCCTTCAGCTTTTTCAACCAAAACAACATATTCCAACAGATTGAATGCAGACGCAGATAAAAGAACCAGCTGTCTTCTTTTAAGATTTGCAGAAACAATGTCACTCTTTTCACAAAAATGTTTTGTTTTAGAAAATGTAATTGTATTTCATGAAAATATTTTATTTATTTTAACTTGTAAGAGATTTAGTATTGTTATTTTAAATATAGTAATAAATGTTTTAAAATTTCTCATTTTTCTGATTTCTCAAATCTAACACAAACTGATAGAAATTACCCACATAAACAAAAATTCTTTGGCATGTTCAATAATTTTAAAGAATGTAAAGGGATCTCAGTATCATAAAGTTTGAGAACTACTGATCCAAGTGATCACTATCACACAACTGAAGGTAGTCTGGGAGAACATCCCACCAAAGTAACAATCCATTGCTACAGTATCTTTGTTAATTTTGGCCCTTCAATTTGCTCTCCCTGTTTCTCTTCATCCACCCAAATCCTGCTCATTTTTCAGCAGACACATCTGAAGTGCCCTTAAGTCCAAGGAGTCCTTCCTGGATAACGTAAGAATGACATCACACTATCCCTTACCTACTGCTTTTATGTCTATGCCTCATAATATGTTCTTTACTTGTCCAATGTTACACATCTTATCACACCAACTTGATTGTAAAGACTTTGAGAAGAGAAACTCTGTTCAGTAATTATTTTCCTGTATCCTGCACATGGGTACATAATCTACATAATATAATTTAAATGTGATCATACAAATTGAATGTATGTATCAGCATAAATCATGTGTGGCTTTTGCCTAAGAAAGCTTCCCCCTAAGAAACTGATCTATTCTCATGGCCCTTACATTTTTATCTTTGTATAAATGAAGAACCTTCTATACGCATTGATCTTTATTTGCTAAAAGGTCTTTTCTTATATTTCATGATATTCTTATATCATGCTTATCTCAATAAATGCTAAGTGGAGGAGACAGCATATTTGATCCTGTCTCTTTATTATTACACACTTTTCAAATACATCTCCCAGAATCTCATGGCCAATTATAATCTCTGAAAGAGCTATGGTCCCAATAAGAATCTTTTTAAAGCTGGATAAGATATGAGATTAATTGTGGAAATGTGTATAGGTTAAAAAAAGTAGTTTTAAAACCACAAATGTGTAGTAATTATATTACAATGCTGTGGTTATGGATGATTTTTTCTGTTTTTCACAGATGTTCTCTAATGATATTTGTATTATTTTTTTTTACAGTTCTATTGTATATTTAAAATCCAGTTACACATTTCTTACCAGTTGGGATTTATGAGCACATAGATCAAAAGCCAACTGTGAAAAATTATTTGGTATATGAATGATCCTCAATAATGTTGTTATAAAAAACAACAACTGTGGCTTACTTGGTGAGGATTTACATGCATTAAATATTGGGTAGTGGGAGTTCACAAAAAATTCTGGGAAGTTTAGGAAATAATATTGGCAGAAAACTGAGCAAACCTAGTAGCCCAGAACCCAGCCAAGTCTGCACCAGAAAGTATGGCTATGGTCCCAGTGCTGGTATTGCCTCCCCTGGACACTCGCCACTGCTATAAATTTCTACGGAAAGCCTCACAGTGTTGGGCAGGACCATCTGATTGGCCAAGTCCAGGTCACACCGGTGGCAAGAAGTGGGGAAAAGGGATTATTTGTCCCTTCCTTTTGCTTTTGTTGGGAATCTTGGCCCTCCCTACCATCAAGATCTGCATGATGAAGGAGAGCCTCCAAGCAGAAGGGTGTTCAAATGCTGGAAAGCCAAAAATTGATATATATTCACACATAATGCTATATACAACTGAAGCATTTGAAAGGGCCACGAATGAAAATTACAGTAAAATTCATTTCAATGAGTTAAATGAATAATGCTTTCCTTTCACTTAAGAAGAAAACTATTTTCTGCCTTTTGAAGATATGCTGAAAGTCTCAGTTCTATTAGGCTGTATCTTACAGCAGCAGATAGCTCAACTTACTGTCATCACTCCTTTTAAATTTTGCAAACCCTATCCACTCTTCAAGTCCAATTTGAAGTTCCTACTCATCCATGAGGTAACTTAAGTGTTTTTCTGCTAAAACAATTACCTACCCATTGGCAGAAATGTATTTGCAGACACTCTAGAATCTAAATAAAAGAAAATGTTAGGATGAGAAGAGTAATTCTGATGCCCACTACATCTATTGAGAAAACAATATCTAGATGCTGCTGTTAAGCAGTTGGTAGTCAACAGGAGTGTTTCAACCATGCAGTCTATCTGGAAATACAACACAGTGGCTTACTATTTTCACCTGGAGCTACTAGGTTTCATTTCAAGTCCCACTTTCTCTATTTCCTGGTGATATAATCAGGGTCAATTTACTTAACTCTCCAAACTAGTTATCTCAACTGCAAAATAGTAACAATAATAGCACCTACCTCTTAGGGTTGTTGTTGGGATTACATGAGATAATGCACATAAGTAGCAAGTGCCTTATTGATATCACTTGATAAATGTTAGCTATGATTATTATACATTGACCTCAATGTAGATTTCAAGTTTAATTCTTCCTGGAAAGTAATAAGCATCCCTTTCAATACTTCTAGTTTCAGCCTGAGTAGCAGGCAACAGAAATTTACCCTGCTTGACATTTAAGTAGCCACTTAATATTAGAAGATAATTCAGCTATTAGGTAACATACTTTTAATGGCTTAAATTGTCTCATTGTTTTGTCCCAAGTTTTAACTGGTTCACATAAATTTCAGTCCTGTTAAATGGTTACATCAAGAATTTATACTGCAGGGCTAAAACACAGGACAAAGATGTGATCCCTCTCTTGGAAAATGATACTCAGGCAAGCAGGAAACATTACAACCTGCTTAGGAAAAGGAAGAGGAAATGAATTTGCATGCTAGGGAGGGAAGTGGGGACCAATCACAAATAATGCACTGCACTTGTGAGCACCTCCAAAGTATTCTGAAATGTTATTCACTGCTGAGAGAGGAAATCTGAGTTGACATGTTATTTTCTGAACTGTTTATTAATGCATTGACTGAGGAAGAAGCCGATCAGCCTTCAATCCCATCCCCCAATTCAAAGTCAGTGTCTTGTCACCAGCTCTCTCTGCTAGCTGAGAGAAGGGGAAAACTAAAATTCTGAAAAAGCTGTTAAGAACAGTTAAGAAAAGAAACCTGATCTTCACCCCACCCCCTCCTTGCATGAGTACAACAAAGCTTATGCTTTCAGTGGGAGCATCTGAAGTGGAATTTCCATTAATCTTGGGCCAAAAAAAAAAAAAATGCCTTCTGTTCAGCTACCAATCAATCAGCCCCAAATGAAGGAGGCAGTTAATGTTTTTTACCCAACTGAACCTCTCTGCCTCTGGACTAATATCAGAGCTAAAGAAATTAATCAGGCACATACTGACGGCAGAGCTTCAAACTGTAATCTACCTTGATGGGTTCTAACTCTGCAGTTCACCAGTTAATGGGAAAAACAGACCTTACCAGGGGCTAAGAGGTAATCTTGCTGCCATAGTAAACAGCATAAATGCTATTTTGACATAATATAGTAAAGTGACCAGAGCCCATCACTCCCTTGAGAAAAGGGAAGAAAAGAGGGGATTAAAATGTATTTTGTGAGATTGGAGTGAGACAGAAAGAAGGATTTACTGATACCTAGAGGTGTTCAAAATTAGAATCAGTCAGCTCCAGACCTGATTTCAGCTCCTTTGATTGATTCTTTCTTCTTTGGAGTTTTTTAAATATCAGATTAGCTCTGGGGCGCCTGGGTGACTCAGTTGAGTGTCTGACTTCGGCTCAAGTCATGATCTTGTGGTTTGTGAGTTCAAGCCCCACATGGGGCTCTGTATTGACAGCTCAGAGCCTGGAACCTGCTTCAGATTCTGCGTCTCCTCTCTCTCTCTTTGCTGCACCCCCCACACTTGTGCTCTCTCTCTAAAATAAATAAATAAATAAATAAATAAGCTATGTTGTTATGAGTTCATACTTGAGTGAATAAGGAATAAAAAATATATTTAAAGGGGTTCCTGCATGGCTCAGTCAGCTGAGCTTACAACTTTGGCTCAGGTCATGATCTTGGGGTTTGTTGGTTTGAGCCCCACGTTGGGCCCTGCACTGACAGCTCAGAGCCTGGAGCCTGCTTTGGATTCTGTGTCTTCCTCTCTCTCTGCCCCTCCCCCACTCATGCTCTATCTCTCAAAAGTAATTAAATGTTAAAAAAGTTAAAAATAAAAAAAATAAAAATCAGACTACCTCAGATGCTGCTCTCCAACTACTGCTCCTGACCAGAAATGCACTCATGCACTTCTGTCAAATAAAAATTGGGAACCAATAGATTTTAAAAAGGGTCAGTTTCAAACTCTCTCAGACCAAGCACAAAATCCAAACCCCATATCTGCCTATGTTTATAGCCAACTGTTTAAACTAGAATCTATGGAATAAATCTACAGGACACCAAACCCTTAAAAATTCAACTCCGCCAGCATTTATTAAGTAGCTATTAGTGCAAAGTGCTAATGTGTTGTGCTAAGTGCTACAGGATCAAGAGATGAATGCATGTCGAGTTTATGCCTTCATACAGCTAAGAACCTTATTGGAGAGACAAATATGCAAACAACTATAGTAAAAAGCAAAATTATATAAGGAGTGGAAATGGAGAAATAAGGAAATGCTGCAGAATGTAACTGGGATGACTCTTTTTCCCTCTACCACAGCACTGTCACCTGCATTAAATGGTTGCCAAAGTAAATGACCCAACGGCTGAATCACTGCCACCTTCCTATTATAATTCTGCACATGTCACTTTCCTACAGAGCCCTTAATCAGCACATTCATTTCATTCACCAAGATTGAAAAGACCTGACTGCAGAATATTTGCAGAAGGTTGTTTTTCCATCCCTGACCAGTGTGGTTTGGAAAGTTACTATCTTCAGAGAAAGTAGAGGCTCATAAAATAGTGTAATTTTCCTCTTCAAGATCTTTGCAAAAATACCTGATATGTATTGACTAGTATTTTGCAAATCAACATATGTGAAAATTTCTAATTAGCATATTATGGAATCATATACCTCATCTTTTTTCTTCCCTCTGATCTCTTCCTAGTTGTAATTAAACCAGCTGTGGCTATTTAGGCCTTTTTCATGTTCCAAGAATAACCTTCCGCTCTTTCTATCAGAACCATTAGAAAAAAATAAAGTCTTAACATTGCCTTGGATGAATCACACCAGGATCTCATTTGAGTCCATAATTAAAATCCATTTTAATCCACAGCACATAATTAATCTAATCTAGTGGGCCTCAGTGAGAGACTACCATAATAAATGCTCTTCATGTACCTGATGGAAATGACTAAAAAGAACTATCCCACCAACTACCTTCCACGACTTCAAAAGATCCATGAAACATTAGAACCACAAAGAACATTAAAAGCTTTCATTTTGTAATCTGAAAGAAGAAATAGTTACCAGGCACTATGCTAGAAATGTATCACATTCACTCTATGTGCACCTGATCAGGTATACATTGTTGTCCCTCTCCTAGAAATGGATAAAGAGACTTGGAAGGGTGGAGTCAGGTTTTGAACCCAGGTCTCTTGAACAAGGTACCTCTGTCCACTGATCTGATGCCTGCCCTATGCTGACCCCCTCCCCCCCCAAGGGTCAACTGAGTTCATGAACTCCATGTGACAGAGGAGGAGTTGGGTACTCCCACCATGCTGGCTATCAGTGCAGGGCTCTTATGGCTGTGCAGGCTAAGTTCAGAGAGGTATGTGACTAGAGGACAGTGGCCTGGTTCCAATCTGATGCTGCCAGAAAAGAACCTCTTAAGATTCCCATAGGACAGCTGTCCCTATCTTTATTTTCCCTCTTCCTTATTCTTTATTCTAATACTATCTTCTTGATACCAAAACAGAGTGAAAATTTAATTCACCTTCCCACAAGTGACCACTTTTTAGTATCATTTTGAATGTTCCTTGTGCCTTTGTATTCTATAAAGACATCTTTTCACATTTAAGCAATTATTACATTTCATTCTATTATTTGCTTTTTTCTTTTTTAATATGAAATTTATTGTCAAATTGGTTTCCATACAACACCCAGTGCTCATCCCAACAGGTGCCCTCCTCAATACCCCTCACCCACCCTCCCTTCCCTCCACCCCCCCTTCAACCCTCAGTTTGTTCTCAGTTTTTAAGAGTCTCATGTTTTGGCTCCCTTCCTCTCTAACCTTTTTTTTTTTCCTTCCCCTCCCCCATGGTCTTCTGTTAAGTTTCTCAGGATCCACATAAGAGTGAAAACATATGGTATCTGTCGTTCTCTGTATGACTTATTTCACTTGGCATAACACTGTCCAGTTCCATCCATGTTGCTACAAATGGACATATTTCATTCTTTCTCATTGCCACATAGTATTCCCTTGTGTTTTTTTCACTTAACATATCTTAGAGATCTTTCCAGATTACATTAATATAATTCTCAATTCATATTTTCCACACATTCATATAATCCTGCTTATTCATTTGAACTTATACTGAGTGTCCTATTGTATGAATGCACCATGATTTCACCAATGACATTTAGTTTGTTCTCAGTTTGTTGTTTTTACAAACGGCCATGTAGAAAAACAAAATTATAAAAGTAGTAGAAGAAAAATACAAGAGAATTTAAAAATGAAATCCTAGGCAAAAGAAAATATATTTTCAACAAGATCTAAAAACCCAGAAAATATTTTTAGTCTTCAAGCAGTGACATTCTAAATTATTCAAAATATAGGATATTAGAAAAAAGAAAAAACACTTGCAAGGTAAATATCAGAGGGCGGTTAATATCCAGAATACATAAATAACCCTGTAAATAGGTAGGAAAAAAGTGCTATATTGAAGAGAATACAACTATTTTATATGAATGTGATGCTTTCTTTTGTCTCTTTATTATAGTCACAATAATATATTTTCTAATGTTGAACCATCCTTGTATTCCTGAATTCAATACATCAAAATCAAGTACAATTTTTCTTTTAATAAGTTAAGATTAAATATCTTGAGTACTGCAATCACATTTGTTCATAAGATTGAAGTATAATTTGAGAGAAACACATTTTATTATTATTTTCACCATTTTTTCTGTTACAGAGTTTTTTGACATGTTTTTGTCTGAAAGTGATAATTTTTGAAGCAGAATTTAATTCACATTAATTAGAACTTAATTCTGTAATCTCAGTTTCTCTATTTAACATTCATTCTTATTGATTTCTGTCCCTTCTTTTTAAGTTTTGTTTTTATTTCTTTTACTTTCTTGCTTTTGGTTGTATTGATCAATTTTTCTTTATTGCATTTTCCCCTCGAGTGATCTAGAAGTGATAAAGTCCAATACTGTTTTATTAATAGTTGCTCTTAAAATTTTTACACACTAAAATAAGTATGCTTATTTCATCATTCTCTTTCGAAACAGAAGGAAACTTAGTGTGCTGTTATACTCACCCTTTCCTCACCACTCCTGGGTTGATAAATACCATTGATTTTAGTTCTGAATTGCTGCTTACTGTCTTTATATTATGCATTAGTAGTTATTTTATCTTTTCTGTACTTCTTTGATCACTACTGTGACCACCATCATTTCTTAAATTCATTTTTCATGTCAATACCATCTACTATTGAATATTGAATATTTGTTTCAGAGATGGTTAGTGTATAGTAAATACTGAGTTCTTGCATGTTTCAAAATGTCTTTATTTCTCCTCATGAACTTACCATGTGAAACATTCAAGGTTGAATATATTTTCCTCTCTTTTGGCAGGGAAGGAGGTAAAGAAGGGGTATGTTCTCAGTCAGCCAGGTGGACCCACTTTTGGAAAGGGCTTTATTGTCTTCATTAATGAGAACTCTGACACCACTGGGATTCTTATTTCTCTGTAGGTAAGTTGTTTCCATCTTTCCTGAAAACCCGTGCTTTCTGCAGGTGGTCTCTCACTTTGGTCTTTTGCTACTCATTGTGCACAGTACTGGCCATATTCTCTCATTCTTAAGGCTGAGAATGGTCTCCCCTTTATGGAAATTATCTTTTAGTGTTTCTCTAAACAGTTAAGAACACAGGCTTTAGAAACAGTCTGTTCTAATCTCCTCCACTACTTACTAGCTCTGTGGCTTTAGGCAAATTGACTAACCTCTCTGCTCCTCATTTCCTTTATTTAAAAAAATGGGCTAGTGGGGCACCTGGGTGGCTCAGTTGGTTAGGCATTTGACTTCGGCTCAGGTCATGATATCATGGTCTGTGAGTTCAAGCCCTGCGTCGGGCTCTGCGCTGACAGTCTAGATCCTGGAGCCTGTTTCATATTCTGTCTCCCTCTCTCTGACCCCCCCTCTTTCATGCTCTGTCTCTCTCTGTCTCAAAAATAAATAAACATTAAAAAAATTAAAAATGGGCTAGTGATAGTCCCTACCTCTTACAGTTTAGAATTAAGGGATGAGTCCATTTATGAGAAGTTCTTAGAAGAGTGCCTGGCACATAGTAAGTACTTGATAATTCCCTTTTTTCACAGTTCTGTTCACTGAATCATTTCTGTTTTCTCTGGAAGTAGTCAGCACCCCCGTTCCTCACGTTGGCTTTCCTTAAACACCTAATAATCCTTTCTTATCATGATGACTGAAAAACCAGGTTAGCTGGGTTAATGAGTACAGATGACTGATGTATGTCTTGTCTGCAGTCACGTGGCATTGTTTTCCCAAAATGTCTGAGAGCTGACTGCTCTTACCTTGCCACCTGTTTTCCCCCATGCATGTTTTAGGCTTTGCTTCCTCAACCCTTTCCAGCTTCCAGGGATTCCTCACAAGTTATCCAAAGATAACTTTCTCTCTAACCTTCCAGTTCTCTTTGCATTATTCTTTTAAAGACTTATTTTACATTTTTAAAGGGGAGTGGAGTCAAGAGGGGGAGAACATGTGTCCTCACTTAGCCCTCCAAATGCAGCCCCTTTTTGACTACTTTTTACCTTCCTTTTCTCCTGCTCTTTAGTGCATCTGTAGGACAAATTCCCAAATCTGTGGCATGGCTTCTAAGACCTTCTATTCCTGGATTTGGTTCCTGCATATCTCTTCCAATTTACCTCTCTCTGCCCTCCTTCTATCACACTCTATGCTATAACCATATTGAATACAATATTTATTTCTTAATACATCTTCTTTCGCCTCTTGGTTTTCACTCTTATTCCTTCCTTTGTCTAGTGACTAATCTTTCTTTGGGTCCCTGATTCTGTTTCCTCATTAGTAAAGCAAAATCTGGGAATAAATTATCTTTAGGAATCCTTTTAGCTCTTAAAGTTTATGATTATATGCAAATATACTCCTTGACATCTTACCACTTTCTCCTACTTCCTCAATTTAGTTCAATGTCACATATTCTAAAGAAATGTGCAGGATACGAATGCTTAATTTTTTATCTTAGTTCTCTATATAACACCTCAGACTTACAGAGCTTTTAATTGCAGCCAACATGTTTCTCAAATGCTGAGTAAGAAATTAATATGTCAACACAGCAGGTCAGCATATAGATTACTAAGAATAGTAGCCCAGCTATCTAGTTAACACCTCTTTTAGTTTGGAGCCTTGATTAAGAAATGGTTTCTGACAGCGCCTAGCAAATTTTCATCAATTAATAGAAGAAACTCAAATTCTGATCTTGAATTGCAACACTTTTAATAGAGATTTTTAAATTTTCCTCTCAACACCAGGGGCAATATATGTAACCATGTGCAGTCTTGCTGATAACAATTTGCCCTCTTGTAGTTTAACAGAGAGAGCAGGCAAATAGTTTGCCTCGGATTCCAGTCACATTGCCATTTCGTCCCATGCTATGGGGCCAGAATAATTTTCTATATCCTGCTGTAAATATCACTTCTTCAGAACAACTCATAATGTCTTCTTAAGTTCTACCTCTATCCCCCACTCCTCAGTTTGTTTCTTACGCTTCCCTTCCCCCAGGAATGCCTTGCTCTCTGGAGACTTAATACCATCATAATCCCTATGTCATAAAAGACAAAACCTGTCAATAAATGCTGCAGCTGTGGTCATGGAAAAGTAGGAAATTCTCTTTAAATCACCATCTCTGAAATGAAAAAATGTCTGGTCCAGAAAGACATTATATGCAGTCTGGAAAGGTCTTCACCAAAGTCACACAGGAAGTGGTGGTTTCACATTGCTACAAACACTGTCGTTATTGTTCACACTGATGAACAGTTTCAGTTCTCACTAATATGAAATTCCACCAAATGAATAACCTGGAAAATAATATGAAACTCCAAGAATAACACAAGTATGAGTTTACTCTCAGGGTATCTGAGATTCAATATATTGACCTCTTCATCCCCAGTAGCTATGGGGACCATATAATTTATCATCCACACTGAAACAGGATTAAGAGTAAAAGATCTATTAACAGCTATATCAGGTCAACAGGTACAAATAAGACTATCTTGGTAAAAAGAACTATATCCTGTCAAAGATAAATATACCAACTATAGAACTAAGTCTCTACATAAATCACTTGTCTTACTGCATATTATGGTTCAAAGAATTAATCAATTCTATTTTCTCTTAGAGAGGAACATTTATTCCCCACTCTTCATGATTCCACAAGGAAGCACTTGAGTGGGACTTGCCCTCCCTACCCCCTTTCTTGTCCCCCAGCTCATTTGCATCTAGCTATTAGTGACTTTTCTTAATAATTTATTAATTTTTTAATGTTTATTTATTTTTGAGACAGAGAGAGACAGAGCATGAACAGGGGACGGACAGAGAGAGAAGGAGACACAGAATCTGAAACAAGCTCCAGGCTCTGAGCAGTCAGCACAGAGCCTGATGTGGGGCTCGAACTCACGGACCATGAGATCATGACCTAAGCTGAAGTCAGATGCTTAACCGACCAAGCCACCCAGGCGCCCCTATTAGTGACTTTTCTAATGAGTTAGTAGAGGAAAGTGATGACAGTGTTTTCTGTTCAGCCTCCTGAAAGCCAGCCTGCCTACAAAGGGTATGATGCTGGTTCTCTTTCTACCTTGCAGTTGCAGCCTGCTCCAGGTGGCAACCTGGAGATGCCCAAGGCCACCAATGACAAGGGCATAAGTATATCTAATCCATTTCAGATGTTTGAACAAACGCTTTTGCCCACAAATCAAGAGCCACATTCTCCAACTGAATTTATCAGTAAGGAAGCTGACTTTAGACCTACATTTATCTTTCTCCTTGTTCTTAATTCTCAATTGCTGAACTGGAAAGAAAAAGTAATGGGTGTTATGTTTTGACACTTAAGACTCTTACCATTTTTGATGGCATTGCTGGCTGGAAACAGAAGCTAATGAGAATCTCAGGAATGTATAAAAAAATAGCAGGCATAAAATTAGGTAGACAAGCATCTCTTATCTTTTATGGTAAAATAAATACCTTGCATTTTACTTAAAAGGCAATTTGAATATAAGAGTTTTTAAAGGATTCAGCATCATATTAATTTTCACACACACACACACACACACACACACACACACACACACACAAAACCCTAAAATGATTCAGCCATAGGAAATTTTCTTTTTAAGGATATTCCTCCTTAAGGATAGAAATCCAGGCAGAAGCACTGGAGAGAGTACATAAATATCTTAAAAAGGTGGGAGTTTCCAGAAACATAAATCCCATAGACACATCATCACAGAGAATGTTGCAGTATCTATTTTGCATACACACATGCTCACACACACCTTGCATGCACACATATCATATACACTCACACACACACACAGCATTCTAAACATTACCACAAGAAAAAGATGTCCACTCTTGCCACTTTAATTCAACATAAAAATAGAAGTCATAGCCATAGCAATAAAATAAGAAAAAGAAATAGAACACATCCAAATTAGTAAGGAAGTGGCAAAACTCACTATTTGCAAATGACATGGTTCTATACTTAGAAACCCTGAAGACTTCACCAAAAAAGAATATTAGAATTAATAAATGAATTCAGTAAAGTTGCAGGTTAAAAAATTAGTACACATAAATCTGTTACATTTCTACACACTAATAACAAAAGAGCAGAAAGAAATTAAGAAAACAATTCCATTTACAATTGTGTCAAAAAGATTAAAATACCTAGGAGTAAACTTAACCAAGGAGGTGAAAGACATAACCTGGAAAACTATCAGACACTCATGAAAGAAATTAAAGATAATATAAATAAATGAAAAGATATACCATATCCATGGATTGCAAGAATTAACATTGCTAAAATGTCCATACCACCCAAAGAAATCTACAGATTCAATTCAATACCTTTCAAAATACCATTTTTCATAGAACTAGAAAAATTAATTATAAAATGTGTATGGAATCATAAAAGACCTTGAATAAACAAAGCTATTTTGACAAAAAAGAAGAAAGCTGAGAGTATTACACTTCCAGATTACAAGATATACTACAATGATACAGAAATCAAAGCAGTATAGTACTAGCACAAAAATAGACACAGAAATCAATGGAACAGAAGAGAGAGCCCAGAAATAAACCCACACTTATCTAGTCAATTAATCTATGACACAGGATGCAAGAATATAAACAGGGAGAAGATAACCTCTTCCATAAATCATGTTGAGAAAATTAGCTATATGAAAAAGAATGAAACTGGACGACTTTCTAACAGCATACACAAAAATGAACTCTAAATGGATTAAAGACCTAAATGTGAGACCTGAAACCATAATACTCCTAGAAGAAAATCTAGGCATAATTTCTTTGACATTGGCCTTAGCAATATTTTTCTAGATAGATCCCCTCAGGCAAGGGAAACAAAAACAAAAATAAATTATTAGTACCACAACAAAATACAAAGCTTTTACACAGTAAAGGAAACCATCAATAAAACAAAAAGGCACCCTACTGAATGGGAGAAGATATTTGCAAATGATATATCTGATAAGAGGTTGATACCCAAAATATATAAACAACTTATATGACTCAACACCAAAAGCAAACAATCCAATTTAAAAATGAGCAGAGGACTTGAATAGACATTTTTCCAAAAAAGGAAATACAGATGGCCAGCAGATACATGAATAGATGCTCAACATCACTAATCATCAAGGAAATGCAAATAAAAAACATGAGATATCACCTCACAACAATTAGAATGGCTAGTATCCAAAAGACAAGAAATAAGTGTTGACAAAAATGTGGAGAAAAGGGAACACTTGTGCACTGTTGATGAGAAGATGTAAATTGGTGTATATACTGTCTAAAACAACATGATGGTTTCTCAAAAAAATTAAAAGTAAGAATACCATTCAACCCAGTAATTCCAGTTCTGGCTATTTATTCCCCTAAAAATGAAAACACTAATTTGCAAAGATATATGCATTCCTATTTTTATTGTAGAATTATTTACAATAGCTAAGATATGGAAGCAACCCGTATTTATCAATAGATGAATGGATAAAGAAGATGTTTTACATATATAAAATGGATTACTTGGCCATAAAAAGGAATGTGATCTTGCCATTTGCAACAACATGGATGGACCTAGAGGGCATTATACCAAGTGAAATAAGTCAGGCAAAGACAAATACCATACGATTTCACTTATTTGTGAAATCTAAAAACCAAAACAAAGCAGAAACAGAGCCATTAATGTAGAGAACAAACTGGTGGTTGCCAGAGGGGTTGGGAGAGGAGGGGATGGGCAAAACGGGTGAAGCAGAGTGGGAGATACAGGCTTCCAGTTATAAAGTGAATAAGTCATGGCAATGAAAGGTGCAGCATAGAAAATATAGTCAGTCGTATTGTAATAGCATTATATGGTGACAGATGGTAGTTACACTTGTAGTGAACATAGTATAACATATAGAGTTGTCCAGTCACTAGGTTGTACACCTGAAACTAATGTAACATTGTATATTGGCTATACTTCAATTTAAAAAAATCATCATTTGTATCATTTTCCTCTATTTCTAACATGAACAATTGCTGAAGTTGGTGATAGACTTGGAAATAAAATCTCCCTAATGAGCAGGTACCAAGAAAGGAACATATATTGATCAGAACATATATTGATCATTTTATCTTGTCATGTCACAGGGCTCAATAATCTTGAAATGTTCAGTACTCCTAAATGTTGACTCTCTTGTTAAAGAAACAAAAAAAATTTTTGTTTAATTTTTATAGCCACACCAGCTATCCTTTAAAACTACTAATTATTGCTAGATAACTAATTCCACAATACAAACTATTTTCAGCGTAACATTATTTCAAAGGATATAAATGAAATATCAACTATTTTTGTCAGATTTGCTTCAGATTATGCTAACTCTTTCTTTTGCTTTATTTCTTAGAACTGGGAAAGGCAAATTAATTAGCAGCTGTTTGAATTAAGAAACTTCTAATTTCTCCTGATAAGTTATGGCAGTTGTATAATTAATATTTTAACCTACTTGCTGTCCCACCAATTGGAATAGCAAATGGCTTTTAGACAAGGATCAGCTGGCACTAGACACCACATGCTTTCACCCAAATGCTCATGTACACTGTGTTCAGAGAGCTGTAGGTGTTAGTTTGTATAAATCTACCAATAAGTTTATACTTTTAAGATGTAACAAGAGTGAGAAAAGGAAGGCAGTGCACCAAGAATCGACTTCAGATTTAGGTTTGTGCAATTGTGAGGTACCTATCTTCCTAGGTCTTTATGTTTCTACTAAAATATTCACCCCTGTTGGTCTAATTATAGCCCCAGAGGAAAATGGAACACATGCAGTGAGTGGGAGTACAATCCTCAAAGATTACCCACCTGGAGAGAAATGGGAAAAATTGACTTTTTTCCAGCTTCATCACCGAACAAAAATAAGTATTTTTCAATGAGCAAAGGTTTGCAAATTTTGCCATAAGCAAAACACATTTTTATTGCATCCTGAGTAATTTCCCATGATAGAAAAATATTTCCACCTCAATTTTGAATTTTTGGCTCACAAAATACTAAAGCTTTGTCAAGAAGTGAAATACCTAACCCCAAATAATTTGGGTAACAAGGAAACTCAAAGATAAAGGGGGGATTTTACACACTATTCCATGTAGTTCTTCTGGAAATGTACAAGACAGGACATTTGGAAACCCCCGGCATAAACCAGGTAGTGTCTTGGGGGGTTTGGGGGCTTTCTATGAACACAACACCATGTAACTTCTGGATCAGGAGGGAAGAAATTAAATAAGTTGTCCTCTCAGCCCAAAACAACCCATATCTGCAATCCTATGCATACAGCACTAGAGCATACCCAGCAGAACTGCCCCCACCAATCAACACTTGTACACACCATTTATTTGACAGAGATGCAGGTTAAGCCCTGTTGGGTGTTCAGAGCTCTCCAGTGAGTCTCCATAAACTGAAAGAAGTATCCCAGAAGCACATCAGATCAGGCCTTCTACTGCACATGAAGGGGAAGGAACCCAACTCTCCTACACATTTTTCTCTATTACTATACTACAAAGTGCATGAAGACAGACCAGGTCTTATTTATATTCACATGTCCCAAAGTGCTGAGGAGGCCCTGGCACATAACACGTAGTGTGTTCTGATGAGAGGTTTCTGCCTTCTTCTATTTTCCTATGCCTGTGTCTTTTGTAAAAAATAAAGCAATCTTAAAGAAATCATATGTTTCCTGAACTAAGAGAACTGACCCCATGTTTACTGAAGATTTTCCCAAGAGATTCATCCCACCAAAGGGATTTGTCCCAAGTCATCTTCACAAATGAGTTTTCAAACTATGGGTTACATCTATTCTTTGATGATTTGAATTAACCCATGTGTCATTATGACCCTACTCATAATACCAATAGTGTAGTATAGGTTAAAGAGCCCTTTCTTAGTGTAGGTGGTGTACCTGAGTATTTGAAGTTCCATATAGCTCCATAGCTCTTTTGTATGCCTGAGGCTGTACATGCACCAAAGCAATAGTGTCCACTCCCAACAGAACTAATCAAGGGAGTGAATGGAACCATTGCACATCCTGGAGAGGTGTCAGCATACTTACAGTGCCCATTTCTGCACTAAGACAACTTAGAGGGTGAGAGAATGCTTCCCTGTATCACTGTAGAAGTGTAACTGGCAAAAAACAGAAAAATTTCCAGCTCAGTCTTTAGGCAAAATATGACTGCCCTAGAGAGGACAGAGGAAGAGCAGACAAAGGTAATCAGAGACTCTCTTTCTGCACATGCTGGTACAATTGTTAAGTAAGAAAGAAGCTAAAGAAGCAGATTTCCAAGGGCTACTTATCCCCACAGATGAAAATCCTACTCTGAAACAGAAAAAAAAGAGAAGAATTTCTCTTTAATTGTTTTCTAAAGAAAAGAGAGGATTAATAAGATTCTCTGTTACCATGAAATTAGCAAAGAATGGTATTTTCCACAATCAAAAATTATTTGCAACCACTGAAGGGGAAGAAAAAAATCATAGAAGAGATAATAGATATGGACTATTTGGCCCACCTCCCACTTCCTTCAGGATGGAAGATATTGATCACCTTTTTCTTAATTAAAAAAATAATAAAATAATTAAATATAGTTTCTAAATATATGAACAGTCGAAATCTAAGCCAACATTGCTATCAGATATTTTTCAAACAATATTTGATTTGTTAATTTTGGTAATCAATTAGTGCTCTAAACCAGTCCAATTCGAGGACCCCATGGAAATTATTCTTGAGTCTCAGAAAAGTTAAATTTATAGTTTAATGAATTCAATTTTTATCTTGACATAGTACACATAATGGACAGTTCCACTGCCTTGCCCGTTCTTTTTTATTTTTTTATTATTTTTAATATTTATTTATTTTTGACAGAGAGAGAGAGAGAGCGAGCATGAGTGGGAGAGGGTCAGAGAGAGAGGGAGACACAGAATCCAAAGCAGGCTCCAGGCTCTGAGCTGTCAGCACAGAGCCCGATGGGGGGCTTGAACTCACAGACTGTGAGATCATGACCTGAGCTGAAGTCAGATGCTTAACTGACTGAGCCACCCAGGTGCCCCTTGCCCATTCTTAATAAAAGAAAGGGAGAGGTATCATGAAAACCCAGAGGTACTAGAACTCTCAAATTCATCCTGTTTTGACATCATTTCCCTTACCAAGTCTATACACTAAACATTAATTTCTACAAGGAAGTGTGAGAGTTGTATTTCTAGTGATATACAATGAGTTTCTCAGCCATGATGAGATAAAATGGAATTAATTTGGTATCAAAGACATTCAAAGAAATATTTGGTATCCTTAGGACAACAAAAATACAAATTATTTCAGAAATTTTTAATGGAGTGGTATACAAGGAACCTCTCATCAGAGTATAACTCAGAATTATACAGTCTGACTTGAAGCTTAAACTGAATTTATGAGTTTAGCAACCAAGAAGGAAATTTTAAAAATTCATCAAGATTTTAATAATCATAATTTATATAGTCACATCAACTTCATATAAAGGGGAAAGTATATACTTCAAGTTAGAAGAATAAGGTTGAACTTAAAACGATGTTTATTCCATGCCTGACCCTGGAGGAGTCAATTAATAATAAGCATTTGTTGAGGAGCTAATGTGCTTTAGGCACTGCTCTAATAATTTAACGTGTAAAGTCATCAGTACTCAAAACAAACAAAAAAAAAAACCTATGACATAAACATTATTATTAGCTTCATTTTATAGATCAAAAAACTAAAGCACAAAATGGTTAAATAAGTTGCAGACAGTTGCAAAGCCAATAAGTAGCAGAAGTGGAATTCAAAGCAAGGAAGATTCAGACAACAGAGCCCAAACTCTCACACCACTATACTGCCTCTCAGCTTAAGTTCATTGAATCTTAATCTCCTCAACTGCAATTTATGTAAAGTAGCATCTACCTTATTGTTCTGAAGTCAAAATTTGGAAGCATCTTGATAAAGAGCTAAAACTAACAAAGATATAGGGCACTATTGATATACTGTTAGCATAACATATCCATTGTATTGCCTAGCAGAAATCCCTGATCAAATCTACATTCTTTGATGTAACAAGAATAAGTGTTGTGAGAGAGGAAGGAGAGAGCAGGATTAACAGAAAGGACAGGATGCTCCTATATATTCCAGAGAATTTAAGATGCACAGCCAACAAAAGAGATGTTCATCAGAACGAAAAAAGAAAACCCTGTAAGAATAAGTAATAACATGTACAAATTCTCATAATTCTTAAGTGGATGGAAAATACAGTATTATCCTAATGTGAAAAAAAAATATGTGTCTTTTTACATATAGAGCACTGGAAGCATGGAAGAACAGAAGAATGAGCATTAAGATGCGGAGTAATAGCACTTCGCTTAAGGCCATGATGGAATAACAGGACCAAACTTACTATCCTGCCTTAACCAAATAGAAAACTAGACAAAAAATGTATAAAACAACAGTTTTCAAACATTGGGCAAGAGGAGTGCAGGACAGTGATCCCTGAATGAAAGAAAACAAATGAGATGAATCTTGGAATAGCCCCAGCTCACTGCCTGGAGAGTTGCCAGCTGTCATTGCAAAAGAGGAGAATCAAAACAAAGTCTAGCAGTCTCACTAATTGGAGGAAACAGTGTTCAGAATTTGGGGAGGCTAAGGTAGACAGAATTTACATAGTAGAGTAACAAAGAAGTGAGAGATACATAAAATGAAAGCTCCAAATATCTGAAGAGGGGTCCACTTGAGTCATTGGCTTGGTACTATCTACACATACATGTAGAGAAATTATTGAAGCCATAAAGGAAAGCACCAAAAAGGTAGATAGAATAATACCTGGAGTACACATAGAGCCAGGAATGGTTTACATTTGTATCAGTCATAGTGAAAAGCTGTATAATAGATGGGCCATCAAGTAAATTCTGAAAAACAGTATTGCATTGACAAATTAGTCCCAGACAAAAGGTTACTCTGGACTTACCTTAAAAGTGCTTAAAAACAATTTTTCAAAAAATAAAATTGATTCCCGACTATCAAAAGCAGGTCCCAGAACAAAGGCCCCAAATAGTTAAAAGAATACAGAAAAATATCCAACATTTACCAAAACCCAACCAAAACTTGCCAGGCATGCAAATAAGCAGAAAGATAATCAGAAAGTGAAAAAATCAACTAATCATAATAATAATTTCAAGTGATAATTTCAATAATAACAATAATCAACAGACCAGGAAAATATACATGTGACAAAAGGATTAGCATAGCTATTAAAAACATATTCTGTATGCTCAAAAAGGTAGAGAGAAACATACATCGCAAGGAGAAAAATAGATAATATAAATAATACCCAAATGAAACTTCTAGAGATGAAAACCAAAATATTTGGAGTGAAAAATCATTGGATGGGAGTAACAACATATTAAACACTAAAGAAGAAAAAATCAGTGACTTTGAAGATAGCAAAAAAGAAAACTATCTAAAATCAAACACATTAACAAAAAATCTGAAAATATAAGAACAGAGCAGTAATGATATTTAGGACAACATCAAATGGCCTCATATATGGTTCCTGAGGACAGGTGGAAGAGTGAAGAAAGAGAAATAATTTAAAGGATTTGATTAAAAAGTGTAACCTCAAAATTTGATAAAAATGTAAACCCAAAGTGAAAAAAAAAGTAAAAACTATACCAAGTCCCATCATAATCAAATTGCAAAAGGCACAGTAATAATGAGAAACGCTTAGTAGCAATCAGTGAAAGGAAAAAAATCTAATTAAATATAGATAAAGTTTAAAATAATAGTGAAAAAAATAATAAGAATCAGAGCAGAAATCAATGAAATTAAGAAATTTCCAAAAGTTGGTTCTTTGGAAATATCAAATAAATTGAAAAGCCTCTAGCTAGGCTATATAAGGAAAAAAATAAGGTACAAATCACTAAAATCAGAAATGAAAGAGGGGACATCACCATAAACACCATGGAAATTAAAAGGATAGTAAAGGAATACTATGATCAATGCTATGCCCACAAACTTGACAAACAATGTGAAATAGACAAATTCCTTGCAGAACACAATTGGCCAAAACTATATAAAAGAAGATCTGAATAGGCCTATATCTATTAAAGAAATTGAATCTATATTAATAAACTTCCAAAAAAGAAAGCACCAGTCCCATGTGGGTTCACTGGTGAATTCTGCCAAAAATGTAAGGGAGAAATTTTACCAGTTCTCTATAATTTCTTCTAAAAGATAGAAGCAGAGGGAATACTTCCTCACTCGTTCTATGAGGCCAACATTACCCTAATAACAAAACCAACCAGAAACATTACAAGAAAAGGAAACTATAGATCAATACCGCTTGTGAACATAGATGAAAATATCCTTAACAAAATATTAGCAAGTTAAATCCAACAATATATAAAAAGAATTATACACCAAAAAACAAATTATATGCCCAAAGCAAATATAGCCCAGGTATGCAATGCTGGTTCAACATTCAAATATCAGTTAATGTAACCTATCATACCAATAGACTAAAAAAAAAAACACCCATTCATAATAAAAACTATCAGGAAGCTAGGAGTACAGTGTAACTTTTTCAACTTGATAAAGACTATCTACAAAAAACCTACAGCTAACATCATAATCATGAGAAGCTTAAAGTGTTTCCATTAAGATCAGGTATAAGGCAAGGATGTGCCCTCTTACCACTCCTTTCAACATCATTCTTCAATTCTACCTAATGCAATAAGACAAGAAAAGGAAATAAAAGGTATACTAACTCAGAAGGAAGATAGAAAACAGTCTCTGCAGATGACATGATTGTCTATGTAGAATATCTGAAAGAATTGACCAAAAAACTCCTGGAACTAATAAGCAATTATACCAAGATTTCAGGATACAAGGTTAATATACAAAATTCAATTGCTTTCCTACATATCAATAATGAACAGGTGGAATTTGAAATTAAAAAACAATACCATTTACATCAACATCTCCAAAAATGAAATATTTAGGTATAAATAAATCTTGCACAATATATACAAGATCTGTATAACAAAAACTACAAAACTCTGATAAACAAAACCAGAGGAACTAAATAATGGAGAGATATTCCATGTTTATGATTAGGAACACTCAGTATTGTCAAACTGTCAGTTCTGTCTGACTTAATCTATAGTTTTAGTCAATTTTATTTATTTATATTTTAATTTGAGAGAGAGAGAGAGTGCATGCAAGTGTGGGATGAGGGTAGAGGGGGAGAGAGAGAGAGAGAGAGAGAGAGAGAGAGAGAATCTTAAGTAGGCTCCACGGTCAGCACAGAGCACGAGCATGAGGCTCCCATGACCCTGGGAGCATGATCTGAGCCAAAACCAAGAGTTGGACTCAACAAACTGAGCCACACATGTGCCCCAATTTAGTGTAATTTTACTCACAGTCTTAAGTTATTTTGTGGATATTAACAAACTTATTTTAAAGTTTATAAGGAGAAGTAACAGACCCAGAATAGCCAACTCAATATTGAAAGAGAATAACAAAGTTGGAGAACTGACACCATCCAACTTTAAAACTTACTATAAAGCTATAGTAATCAAGACAATGTGGGATTGGTGAAATAATAGATAAATAGATTGAAGGAACATAATAGAGAGCCAGAAATAGACCCACATAAAAATAATCAGTGATCTCTGACAAAGAAGCAAAGACAATTCAAGGAGGAAAACAAAGTCTTTTCAACAAATGCTACTTGAACCACTGGACATCTATATACAAAGAAATTAATCTAGACACGGGTTTTACATCCCCCTGAAAAAAATAACCCAAAATGTATTATAGACCTAAATATAAAATACAAAACTACACAAGCCTAGAACACAACTCTAGAAAACCTAGATGACCTTGGATATGGTGATGCCTTTTTAGCTACAACACCAAAGACACAATCCATGAAAGAAATAATTGATAAACTGGACTTTATTAAAATTAAAAACTGCTCTGCAAAAAGCAATATCAAAAGAAATAGAAAACAAGCCACAGACTGGGAGAAACTATTTGCAAAAGACACATCTGCTAAAAGACTATTATCCAAAATATACAAGGAACTCTTAAAACTTAACAATAATAGGGGTGCCTGGGTGGTTCCATTGGTTAAATATCCGACATCAGCTCAGGTCATTACCTCATGGTTCATGAGTTGGAGCCTCACTGTTAGGCTCTGTGCTAACAGCATGGGGCCTGCTTGGGATTCTGTCTCCCTCTCTCTCTGCCCCTCCCCGACTCGTGCTGTCTCTCTCTCTCTCTCTCTCTCTCAAAAAAAAATAAATAAATAAATAAATAAACATTTTTTAAAAATAAAAATAAATAAATAAATAAGAATTGAGAAATGGACTTCCATTCCTAGATATCATGATAGATATGTGAAGAAATCCTCTAATAACGAACCTATAAATGATGGATGAAATATTTAAAGAAACATAAAATAAAATAAAAAATGTTTAACTTTTTGGGAAGTAAGAGAATCATCTGAGGCTAGATAAAATAAATGCTGTACTTTGTCAAATGATTTTTCTGCATCTATTGAAATGATCATATCGTTTTTATTCTTTCTCTTACTGTTGTGATGTATCATGTTGATTGTTTTGCAAATATTAAACCACCTTTGCATCATGATGCAAACGTGCCACTTGATCATGGTGTATGACTTTTTTTTAATATATTGTTGGATTTGGCTTGCTAATATTTTGTTGAGGATTTTTGCATCTATATTCATGAGAGATATTTGCCTGTAGTTCTTATTCTTATTCTTATTTTTTTTGTGTGTGGTGTCTCTATCTGATTTTGGTATCAGGGTGATACTGGCCTCATAGAAGGAATTTGGAAGTTTTCCTTCATCTTGTATTTTTTGGAATAGTTTGACAACAAAAAGAAATAAAAGGTATCCAAATCAGTAAGGAAGAAATAAAATTTTCACTATCTGCAGATGACATGATACTATGTATATAAAACCTTAAAGATTCCACGAAAAAACCCACCAAATCTGATAAATTAATTTAGTAAAGTCATAATATAACAAAATCAATTTACATAAATATGTTGCATCTTTATACACTAATAATGAAGTAGCAGAAAGTGAAGTTAAGAAAACAATCCCGTTTACAATTACACAAATGTAATAGTATATCTAGGAATAAACCTAACCAAAGAGGTACTCTGAAAACTAAAACATTGATGAATGAAATTTAAGGCAATGTAAAGTAAAGGAAAGACATTCCATGCTCATGAGTTGGAAGAACAATATTGTTAAAATATCTATACTACCCAAAGCAATCTACACATTTAATGCAATCCCTATCAAAATCCCAACAACATTTTTCACAGAACTAGAGCAAACGATCCTAAAACTTGTATGGAACCACAAAGACCTTGAATAACCAAAGAAATCTTGAAAAATAAAAAATTGGAGGTATCAGAGTTCCAGATTACATGTTATTTTACAAAGAGTAGTAATTAAAATAGTATGGTACCAGCATAAAAATAGACACATAGATCAATAGAATAGAACAAAAAACCCAGAAAGAAACCCACAGTTATATGGTCAATTAATCTTCAACAAAGCAGAAATGAATAATACATAATGGGAAAAAGACAGTCTCTTCAACAAATGGTATTGGAAAACTGGACAGCCAAATGGAAAAGAATGAAACTGGACTACTTTCTTTCACCATACCCCAAAATAAATTCAAAATATATTAAAGACCTAAATGTAATATCTGAAACCATAAAAATCCTCAAAGAGAGAATAGGTAGTAATCTCTCTGACATTGGCCATTGCAACATTTTTCTAGATATGTCTCCCAAGGCAAGGGAAGTAAAAGCAAAAATAAACTATTGGGTCTACATCAAAGTAAAAACCTTCTGCATAGTGAAAGAAACAATCTACCGAACTAAAGGGCAACCTACAGAATGGGAAAAGATATTTGCAAGTGACATAGCCAATAAAGGGTTAATATCTAAAATATATAAAGAACTGATACAACTCAACACCCAAAAAACACAAATAATCCCATCAAAAAATGGGCAGAAGACATGAACAGACATCTCTCCAAAGAAAACATCCAGATGGCAAATGAACACATGAAAAGATGCTCAACATCACTTATCATCAGGGAAATGAAATCAAAACTACAATGATATATCACTTCACACCTGCCAGAATGGCTAAAATCAAAAACACAAGAAACAGTAAGCGTTGATGAGGATGCAGAGAAAACAATCCTTTTGCACTGTTGGTGAGAATGCAAACTGGTACAGCCATTGTGGAAACCAATATGGAGGTTCCTCAAAAAGCTAAAAATAAAACAACCTTATAATCCAATAATTGCACTGTTGGGTGTTTACCCCCAAGATACAAAAACACTAATTCAAAGGGATACATGCATCCTGATGTTTACATTATTTACAATAGCCAAACTATGGAAGCAGACAAAATGTCCACTGATAGATGAATGGGTAAAGAAGGTATTACACACACAAACACACACACACACACACACACACACACACACACACACACACACTCACACTCACACACACACACACACACTGGAATATTATTCAGTCATTAAAAAAATAAAATTTTGCCATTTGCAACAACATGGATAGAGAGTATAATGCTAAGTGAAATAAATCAGTCAGAGAAAGACAAATACCATATGATGTCTCATACATGGAATTTAAGAAAGAAAACAAACAAAGGAAACAATAGAGAAAAAAAAACAAGAAATAGACTGTAAAATATAGAGAACAAACTGATGGTTACTAGAGAAGAGGTGGGTGGGGGGATGGGCCAAATACGGAGTGGGATTAAGGAGTACATTTATCATGTTAAAAAAATTAAAAATGTAACATTAAAATGTGTATATGTACATACACATATGAGGAAATTTTAAAACATGGCAAAATAACTCATGTGTCAAATAAGAAAAAATAATATAAATACTTAAAACTGAATGGTGATAGAAAATACTACTTCTAAAAGCTGTAAGATATATTTAAAATCACATAGGGTTATAGTCTTACACATACATTTGAAAAAGAAGGATTAAAAATAAACAAGCTGAGCATATCATGTAAACATTTTTCTTTAAAAAAAGTTGTGTTAGAATAACGCTTCTCAAAAGAAGAAGAAAAAGGAAAGAATAAAAATAAGAGAAAATAAGGCAATAAAAAGTATTTTTAACATTATTACAATATTAACTATATTCCCTATGTTGTACATTAATCTCCATGACTTATTTATTTTATAAGTGGAAGTTTTTACCTCTTAATCCCCTTCATCTATTTTTTTTTAATGGTACAAAGTTGGTTTGTTGAAAAGACAACTATATTGGTCAAATTTGGCAAGGAATATAAAGAAAATATTTGGAAAGACACAAACAATATAGGAAATGTAAAAGGGACAGTGTGACTGCAGAAATGAAAAGGATGTATCTGGAAAGGGACACATGGGAACTTTTAAAGTTACTAGTACTATCCTTTCTTAAACTTGGTGAGTACAGTATTGACATACATTTCTTATAAATTATACATATGCCATGGATACATATATGTATATATGAGCACGACTTTTGTGTGTAGATATGAAATGTTATTACTTTATATTCACACTTTGTACATGTGAACAGTATGAAATATCCATATAGAGATAGGCATATATGGTGAGAGAGAACTGGAAAAGGTGGGAAGAGAAAGAAAAGGGGGAGGGGAGGAGGAACCATGTGAGAGTTAAAGAGAAAGAGGAAATGAGACACAGAGAAGGCAATACAGAGGGCAAGGAAGAGAGAGACAGAGACAGAGCAAGCCAAGGACCTAAAGTAAGAGAATTGGTGAGAGTGACCAAGAAACAGAGTTTTGTCTTTGTTTCTGTTTGTGAGGCTGGCATGGCACAAAGAGAAGGAGGCTGTAACCGGGCTTCTAGACAAGGGTTCCTTATGTCCTTCTCCCATCTCACACATTTTTCTGTTTTAAGTTCCAATATGGTAAATATAGAAAGATATGGTTTATGTAAATACAAGCTCAGTTAATTCACCTAACCAGAAGCTTCCCCTGTTCTCTATGGGCAGCACTCATGTATTCTCTTTGTTCTTAATTACTTGTCTCACTTCCACACCAGCATCCAAGTGCCCAAAGATGCTGTTGCAGCTTCTTAGACTCATCCCTATTCCATCCTCTCCCACAGTCACACACTCACACCTCCACACAAAATACCTAGAACCTGCTCCACACACAGTTGGGAGTCTAATAAATATTATTGACTTGACGAATTCATATTCCATTAACAGGTAAGATGAACTGAGTGAAGATATTGACTGAACCCAGACCCCTGAACTTGAGCTTTCTTCTAGCTTGATCACTGAGAACATCTTAACCTTGATATAATCACACCATTTTGTCATTCCTCAATTTTCTCACTTCCAAACAACATCCTCTATTTACCTGAGTTCAGGTGTCTTTGTTGGAGGGTTGCCTCTCCTTCAAGCACAGACCCATCCAAATCACCACCTCATGTTTGATCCCCATACCTAATGCTTTTACCAGTCAGACTGGCAGCCAGTGTTTTCCACTCATTCTCCCTTGTCATTTGCTAAGTAACATCACTTTCTAATTTACAAACTCCTAAAACTCTGCATCCACGCAGGAAGCCTGACTGGTTAGATTAGAAAACCACCCCTTTCCTGAAAACCCTGTCAGTTTACTGAGCCTGCCCTTTCCCTGCTCCTCCTCATTCCTTCCAGGCATTCCAAATAAAAATGGAAGAAAGAAGAGTGAGAAGGAGAGAAAAAGGGAGAGAAAAGGGGGGAGGGAAGAAGGAGAAAAGAAGAGGAGAGGAGAGAGGAGGGAAGAAGAGGAGAGGTGAGAGGAGAAAGGAGGAAAGAGAAAGAGAGAAAGAAGGTAGAGGAAAGGAGAGAAAGGTCTAGAAAAAATGACTTGTGTGGTAACTCCATGAGAGAGTTTGCAGGACAAAACCCCAACTCTTAAATAAGAACAAGATCTAGAGTCCAGTACCCAACTGGTGCAGCAGCCAAGATGAGCTCTGTTAAATTAGTTGGTGTATAAATGACCAAGAGGTGGCCTCAAGAGTCTGCAGTGAGGCTGAATCTACAGCATCTGCTGTGGATATGAGAGGGCTGCTGTGACCTGGCACAACCTCATGTGTGCTGTTTGGGGTACCAATGGAAAAGAGGCTGGGTGTCTGGGAAGTAAAAAGGGAGCATGCTGCAGGGAGCAGGACTAGCAAAAAATGTAAGGTAAAAAAGACAGACTTATTTTGCAAAATCTATAACATTACCTTTACGGGTACATAAATTTATTTTTTTTTCTTTTCAGAGTCTGAGTCCTGCTGTGGAATGTACATGTTGTGAAATTCCAGCACATTATGAGAACACAAACTTTTTCTCTTACCAGTGGGATTTATCAGCACAGAATCTTTTACTTGAAGCCAGCAAAATTTTCAGCGTAGGCAGGAGCAGTGTAATGAACCTCTGTTCATGAATAAAGGCGTTTTTCACCTGCTGAGGCCATTAGTCATTATCCAGGGTCTCACTGTGACATGCATGGTAGAGAAACCAGTCCACTGAAAATAAGATAAATTGGTAATTCCAAGTTTGCAGGATGAGTGAGCCTCCCATCAAGTCTCTTCCCTTTTACATTTTTAGGTTAAATGAACAGGTGTTATCATTACCATCTATATATTTACATGTACACCTTCATAAATTCTAGTCACTCTTCCAGGGAACAAGTCAGCACAGGATATGAAAGAATTAGCATTCCTTGAGCACTTTGTTGGCTGTCTGGGGTTTACAACATCACTCAGGTCTTTTCCCCGATGGAAGTCTAATTGGGGAAGCATAGAGATAAACAAAAATAAATCCCAGTCATTATCAGTTTACAAGAATCCACAATTCCAATTGCAGGAATCTCTGGTAAACCTGGATTGGAAAACACGGCTTAGGCTAGGTAGCTTCTTGAATCTTTATTTTGGAATCAGCCTACTTGGTCAGGTCTGTAGAGACAGGACAAAGACCTATCAGACTCCAAGAAGTCTGACTTAGCGGTAGGCTGCAGAACCCAGGCCTGTCTCACATGCCCAGGTGCCAAGGAGATCACAAGAAAGAGAGGCCAACTACTCCCAAGGAAACGGAAGTGGGAAAGAAGTCAAGAAAGCCTGCTCTCACCTTCAACACAAGTGCTGAGCCCATCGGGGAATGAATGTCAACTGCTGACTAGGTAGATGACCAATGAATTAGGAGGAATAAGTACGGAGGTTGAGAGAAAACAATCATTTCCAGTGTTCCCTCTTACATCTTTGGGATAGACTGAAGTAGGAATGTGAAAAGAGGAAAGTGAAATCTCCCACAGCATTTTCCATGTGTTACATGATTGAATTCTCACTCTTCCCATGTAACATATATATGGTTATCTCTATTTACACAAATAAGGGAACAGAGGTTCAGAGGTTAGGTTACTTGCACAAGGTTAAAAAGTAAATAAGAGTGTATACATTAA
The DNA here is from genome assembly GCF_007474595.2 of Lynx canadensis. NCBI lineage: Eukaryota > Metazoa > Chordata > Mammalia > Carnivora > Felidae > Lynx > Lynx canadensis. The sequence goes on along the minus strand of NC_044309.1, from coordinate 32,582,835 downwards.
AACCTAAATCTACTCCAGGATACATTTCATGTTCACCTCATTACACCTTGATGACCAGGACTGCTGTAACAAATTACCACAGATTTGGTGTCTAAAACAAATTTATTATCTTATAGTTCTGGAGGCATTAGAAGTCTGAAATCAAGGTGTTGGTATGGCCACACTCCATTAAAAGATTCAAGGGAAGATCCTTCCTTGCTTCTTCCAGCTTCTGGTGACTCCTGGTGTTCCCTAACATGTGGTGGCCTCACTTTGCCTCTGCTTCAGTCTACATGTGGCCTTCTTTTCTGAGTATCTGTAGTGTCCTCTCCTCTTCTTACAAGGAGACAAATCATTGGCTAACTCAGTGTGACCTCATCTGGTATGGTTTGAATGTGTTCCCTTAAAATTCATATATTGAAATCTAAACTCCCAGAGGTGATAGTATTAGGAGGGAGGTGTTCTCAAAGAGGATCTCAGAGAGCTCCCAAGCCCTTCCCACCACATGAAGATGCAGAGAGAAATCACCAGCTATGTACCAGTAAAAGGACCCTCATCCAACCATACTGGCACCTTGATCTCACACTTCCAGCCTCCAGAACAGTGAGAAATAAATTTCTGTTGTTTATAAGCTACCCAGCTTGCAGTATTTTGTTACAGCAGCCTGAATAGGCTAATACATCATCTTAACTAATTACATCTGTGAAGACAGTTTCCAAATAAGGTCACAACCTGAGGTTCCAGAGACAACCCACTACAATAACTTTTACAGGGTGACCTTCTCAGCCAACTAACTAGGGAGTGTGAAAGGGCACTACAGGGACATGCAGAACGGTCTATGCTGTGCACTAGATTTGATGGGCAGTATGCTTAAGGCATAATAAGGACTGAATCTACATGATAATAGAACATTAGCTGTGAGAGAGTCAAATCAGCTTTGTGGAAGAGGGAAGGGAATATGAAGAGGAGGAGAAGAGAAAGAGGTGTGGTCATATGCTTATGTTTGAATTGATTCCAAAGGTTATTGGGATGTGCTCCAGGACGTTTAAATTAGAGGCACATAAACAATACCAACAGGAAAAATATGATGTTTGCTTCTGCTTGCAAAATAAATTAGAAGGCAGAGAAGAGTTAGAGTTAATAGTGGTATATTCGGCTCAGCTTTAGCTGGTTGTGGCTGAGGAAGAGGGACAGAATGAACTAGAAAATGTCAGGAAATATTTGACAAAAGATTAACTGTGAAGGGCAAAACTAAGAGAGAGGCCAAAGATAAAGCCAAGTTTGAAAAAGCTACTGTGAAAAGCTACTGTCAGTCCCAGTAAGGGACGAGTGGGATTTCTAACAACCACTTAGCCCAACAAGAACCAAAATATAGCAAAGCAAATCATGCACTATGTGGAGAGAGAACAAACTACACCCCCGGCCTAAAATGCCAATGCTCAGCTTCTCACATACGGAAAGTACAACAAATTTCCCTGTCCAAATGGGGCTGCACCTTTCATTCTGAGGACTAATCTCAGCAGCCAGCTGGATGGTGCCCAAGCCTGAAGAGGTCCTCTTGCCTCCTACGAGTGGAGGAACATCCTCAGCGATGATTCTGGTTTAGGCTGAATATCTCCAATATCCCAAAATTGAACACTAATTGTTTTATTACTTTCTTCTTGGTTCTTTGGGTTCTTTGATCCAAAAGATCCTTTTCCCCAACCGTTTTTGGTCTATCATGACTAAAGTGGCTATGTACATTTGCATACAAGTCTGTGTGTTCATATATTCTATTAGATTTCCAGTAGAGGAATGACATCTAATTTACATTTTCAAATAGGCTAGGTTTTAGAGCAGTTTTAGGTTCACAGTAAAATTGAGCAGAAAGTACAGAGTGTTCATATGCTTTGTGCCTACCCAGACACAACCTCCCCCACTATCAACATCCCACAGCAGCGTAGTACATTTTTTGACCTTTATAGATACATCATTATCACCCTAAGTCTATTTACAACAGGGCTCACTCTTGGTGTTGCATATTCTATGGATTTTGACAAATATATAAAGGCATGTACTCAGTATTAAAGTGTCATACAGAATAATTTCAGTGTCTTGACAATCTTCTGTGCTCTGCATATTCATGCCTCCTTCCCCCTAATTCCTGGCAACCACTAGTTCTTTTACTAGTTTTACTAGTCTCCATGGTTTTACTATTTCTAGAATGTCATGTAGTAGAATTATACAGTATGTAGCCTTTTCAGAGTGGCCTCTTTTGCTTAGTGACATGCGTTAAATTTTCTCTGTATTTTTTCATAGTTAATTTTTTTTACCGTTAAAAAATATTCTATTGTCTAGACATACCACAGTTCATTTATTCATTCATCTACTATAGGACATCTTTGTTGCTTCCAAGTTTTAGCAATTATAAATAAAGCTGCCACAAACATCCATATTCAGGTATTTTGTGGACATAAATTTTCAATTCATTTTGGAAAATACCAGTGAGAATAATTGGTGGAACTATGGTAAGACTATGTTTACTTTCATAAGAAACTACCAGACTCTTCCAAAGTGGCTGAACCATTTTGCATTCCCACTAGCAATGAATGAGAGAGTTCCTATGGCTGTACCCCCTCAACAGCATTTGGTATTATCAGTGTTTTGAAATTGGGCCAATTTAATAAGTGTGTAGTGGTATCTGATTGTTTTAATTCACATTTTCCTAATGACATATGATGTGAAGCATCTTTTCATACTATATTTGCCATCTATGTTTTATTTGGTGAGGTCTTTCAGGTTTTTACAGAATTTTTTAAAGGAGATTTTTTTTTTACTATTGTGGAGTTTTGATACTTTTTACATATTTTGGTTAAGTCCTTCATTAGATATATCTTCAGCAAATATTTCCTCCCAATCTGTTTTCTCATTCTCTTGACAGTGTCTTACACAGATCAAAAGTTTTTAAATAAAGTTCAATTATTTCTATCATGTGTCCTGTCTCTGGTGTTGTGTTTTAAAAATTATAGCCATACCCAACATCAGCTACATTTTTCCTATGTTTTCTTCTAGGAATTTTATAGTTGTGGATCTCTATGATCCATTTTGAATGTCCTCTCCTAAAGGATATAGGGTCTTATCTAGATTATCTAGGTTCTTTTTTTTTTTTTGCATGTGAATTTCCAGTTGTTCCTGCAGCATTTCTTGAAAAGAATTTCTCATTGTATTTCTTTTACTTTCATCAAGATAAGTTGACTATATTTATGTGGGTCTATTTCTGGGTTCTCTATTCTGTTACATTAGTTTGTTTATTTATTCACTCACCAATACCACAGGGTCTTGATTTACTATAACTTGACAGTAAGTCTTAAAGTCAGGTAGTGTCAGTCTTCTAACTTTGTTCTCTCAATATTGAGTTGGCTATTTTGGTTTTTTGCCTTTCTATATAAACCTTAGAATTCCTTTCTTGATATCCACAAATAACTTGCTGAGATTTTGATTTGGATTGTATTGAATCTATACATCAAGTTGGACAGAACTGACATCTTGACAATGTTGAGTCTTCCTACCTTAAACATAAAATATCTCTCCACTTATTTAAGTTCTTTGATTTTATTCATCAGAGTTTTATAATTTTCTCCATATAGATCTTGTACATATTTTGTTGGATTTACATCTAAGTATTTTTAGAAATGCTAATGTAAATGGTATTGTTTGTAATTTCAAATTCTATTTGTTTGTTGATGTTATATAGGAAAGATATTAACTTTTATACATTTGACTTGTATCTTGCAAATTTGCTATAATTACTATTTTTTTAATTTTTTTTAATATTTATTTATTTTTGAGACAGAGAGAGACAGAGCATGAATGGGGGAGGGGCAGAGAGAGAGGGAGACACAGAATCAGAAGCAGGCTCCAGGCTCTGATCCATCAGCCCAGAGCCCGACGCGGGGCTTGAACTCACAGACCACGAAATCGTGACCTGAGTTGAAGTCGGACACTTAACCGACTGAGCCACCCAGGCGCCCCTGCTATAATTATTTATTAATTCTAGCACTCTTTTGTCAATTCTTTCAGATATTCTACATAAATGATCATGTAATCTGCAAAGACAGTTTTATGTCTTCTTTCCCAGTTAATACAGCTTTTATTTATTTTTCTTGTCTTATAGCATTAGATGGAAATCCAGAATGATGTTGAAAAGAAATGGTAAGAGGACACATCCTTGCCTTGTACCTGACCTTGGTGAGAAAGCTTCAAGTTTCTCACCATTAAGTATGGTGTTAGCTATAGGATTTTTTGTTCATTTGTTTGTTTTTGTTTTTGATTTTGTAGATAGTCTTTATCAAGTTGAGTGAGTTGCCCTGCATTCCTGTATTACTGAGTTTTTATCAAAAATTTGTATTGGATTTTGTCAAATATTTTTTTTGCATATCTTGATAGGATCACATGATTTTTATTCTTAGCCTGTCTCTGTGATGAAAAACATTAATAGATTTTAGAGTGTTAGATCAGCTTTTGCATACCTGGGATAAGCCCCATTTGGTTGTGGCACATAATTCTTTTCATAGATTGTTGAATTTTATTTTCTAATATTTTACTGAGAATTTTTCATCTATGTTCAGGAGAAATATTTGTAGTTTTCTTGTCTTATAATTCATTTGGCTGGTTTTGCTATTAGGATAATGCTGACTTTGTACAATGGGTTAGGACATATTCCCTCTTTTTCTATCTTCTGAAAGAGATGGTTAAGAATTGGTACCATTTCTTCCTTAAATGTTTAATAGAATTCACAAGTGAACCTATTCGTGCCTGGTATTTTCTGTTTTGGAAGGTTATGCATTATTGATTCGTTTTTTTAAATAAATATAGGTCTATTCAGATTCTCTATTTCCTCATGTATGAGTTTTGGCAGATTCTGTCTTGCAAGGAATTGGTCGATTTATTCTTGGTTATCAAATATATAGGCATAGGGTTGTTTATATGCCTATAGGCATTATCCTCTTTATGACTATAGGATCTGTAGTGATATTTCCTCTTTCATTTCTGATACTAGTAATTTGTGTCTTTTTTTTTCTCAGTCTAGAAGAAAAGAGAAAGTCTAAAAGCTTTTTTATTTTATTGATCTTTTCAAAAAATTAAACACTGGTCGTTGATTTTCCCTATTGACTTCTTGTTTTCAATTTCAATGATTTCTGCTATTATTATTTCTTTTTTTCCTGCTTATTTTGGATTTAATTTTCTCTTCTTTTCCTAGTTTCCTAAGGTGGAAGCTTACATTATTGATTTTAGATCTTTCTTCTTTTCTAACATATGTTTTCAATGCAATGAATTTGTCTCTACCCACTTCTCTTAATGTATACCACAAATTTTAATAAGTTGTATTTTCATTTTCATTTAGTTCAAAATATTTTATCATTTTTATTGAGACATCTTCCTTGGCCTTTGTGTTATTTAAAAGTGTGTTGCTAATCTCCACATACTTTTGGATTTTCCATCCATTTTTTACTTATTGATTTCTAGTTCAATTCCATTATATCTGAGAACAGACATTGTATGATTTCTATTCTTTTAAATATACTAAGGTATGTTTTATAGCCCAGAATGTACCCTGTATTAGTGAATGTCCCATGTGGGTTTGAGAAAAACGTGTATTCTGCTGTACCTGGGTGAAGCAGTCTATAAATGTCAATTATGCCCAGCTGACTGATGGCATTATTAAGGTCAACTATGTCCTTATTAATTTTCTGCCTAACTCATTCCATTTCTAATAAAGGGGTGCTGATGTCTCCAACTATAATAGTGGATTTATCTATTTCTCTTTACAATGTTTTACTTCACATAGTTTGATGTTCTGCTAGTTCCATACATTTTAAGGATTGTCATGTCTTCTTAGACAATTGATTCCTTTATCATTATGTATGCCCCTCTTCATCCCTGATAATTTTTCTTGCTCTGAAGTCTGAAATTAATATAGCTACTCCAATTTTTTTTGGTTAGTGTTAGCATGGCATGTCTTTCTCTATCCCTTAACTTGTAGTCTACATGTGTCTTTATATATAAAGTGCATTTCTTTAGAAACATATAACTTGGGTCTTGTTTTTTGATCCACACTAACAATCTCTGAATTTTGATTGGTATATGTAGATGATTGACATTTAAAGGGATTATTGATAGTTTAACTACAACATTTGTTACTGTTTTTATACTCCTTGCTCTTGTTCTTTGTTTCCATCTTTATCTTCCACATTTTCTCCCCTTTCTGGTTTTAAATGATGGCTTTCCTTAATTCTATTTTCTCTCCTTTGTTAACACATCAGTATTTCTTTTCTTTTTCTCATTTTTTAATTTTTCTAATGGTTATAGTTTGCAATATATGGTTACAACTAATCCAAGACAACTTTCAAAGAACAGTACACCACTGTATGAGTATTGTTTTCCCCCTCCTGTACCTTGTACTATTGTTGTTCTTTATTTCACTTATATACATAAACTACAATTATCAAATACATTGTAGCTATTACTATTTTCAACAAACTGCAATCTGCTAGAACAATTGAAAGTAAGAAAAATAATAAAAGTTATTTTACCTTCACTTATTCCTTTTTTAATGGTCTTCTTTTCTTTTTGTGGATCGAAATAGAAATTGGAATGACAGATATCAATCTTCTCTAATAAGAACCTCTTTAACAGTTTTTGTTAGTCAGGTCTGATGGCAACAAATTCCTTCAATTTTTGTTTGATAAAGTCTTTATTTCCCCTTCACTTTTGACGAATTATTTCACAGGGCACAGAATTCCAGGTTGGTGGGTTTTTATTTTTTCTCAATACTAAATATTTCACTTCCATCTCTTCTTGCTCACATGGTTTCTGAGAAGTCAGATGTAGTTCTTACCTTTGCTTCTATATGGGTAAGGTGTTTTCTGCCTTTGAATTGTAAGTTTTCAGATTTTAAAAAATCTTTTATTTTCTGCAGTTTGGATGTGATATGCCTACATATAGTTTGGGTTTGGGGAAGTGTTGTTTTTGGTTTTGTTTTGGCATTTATTTATTTATTTTTTTAACGTTTATTTATTTTTGGGACAGAGACAGACAGAGCATGAACGGGGGAGGGGCAGAGAGAGAGGGAGACACAGAATCGGAAACAGGCTCCAGGCTCTGAGCCATCAGCCCAGAGCCTGACGCGGGGCTCGAACTCACGCACCGCGAGATCGTGACCTGGCTGAAGTCGGACGCTTAACCGACTGCGCCACCCAGGCGCCCCTGTTTTGGCATTTAACCTATTGGTGTTCTCTGAGCTTCCTAAATCTGTGGTTTAGTGTCTCACATTAATTTGAAGGAATTCTCTGTCATTATTGATTTAAATATTTCTCTGTTCCTTTCTCTCTTTTTCTGATATCCCCATTATGTGTATGTTACACCTTTATAGTTGTCTCATAGTTATTGGATGTTCTGTTCCTTATTTTTTATCTTTATTCTCTTTGATATTTAGTTTGGAAACTTCTATTGACGTATCCTCGAGATCAGAGATTTTTTTTTTTTTTCCCTCAGCCACGTCCAGTTTGTTAATAAGTCCATCAAAGGCATTCTTCATTTCTGTTACAGTGTTTTTTATACCTAGAATTTCTCTTTTATTCTTTCTTAGAATCTTCCCTCAGTTTGCTTAGACTCTGGCAAAATCTCAAAAGTTTAGGCTATGGTAAAATATTTTCTCCCAAGGGCAGGCCTTGTTAAGAAGAATGGAATGACATGGTGTATTTCAAAATACTTTTGTTACTTTTCTCCCTGCTAGAAGCATGAGGAGATTGTTCCCAGATATTCATTGTAAGAACCTGTTAGAACTCCTGCAGATAAAATTCAGCAACTCACTTAGCATCATAGCCTCTAGAAATGTAACTATTTCTAAGGAATGTGTTTAAAAATAATGCAATTCTATTATTAAGTGTAAGAGAAATGGTAGATGTTGACTAAAATCTAAAAAGTTTATATGTTGCCTATCATATAAACTTTTTAGATTTTAGTCAACATCTACCATGTTTTCATCTACCAAATGAAAACAGATGACCATTCAAAAGAATTCTGGAAATATTCCTACACACACACACACACACACACACACACACCTCCCACATCTTCCTTATCCACTCATCTGTCAATGGATTCTTAGGTTGCTGTGACAATATGGATGGACCTAGAGGGTATTATGCTAAGTGAAATAAGTCAGACTGAGAAAGACAAATACTATACAATTTCACTCACATATGTAATCTTTAAAAAAAGTGAGTAAACAAACAAAAAGCAGAATCACACCCATAACTACAGAGAACAAACTGACAGTTCCCAGAAGGGAGGGAGTTAGGGGATGGGCAAAATGGGTGAAAGGGAGTGGGAGATGCAGGCTTCTGGTTTTGGAATGAAAATGTCAAGGAATAAAGGGCACAGCATAGGGAATATAGTCAATGATATCATAATAGTGTTGTATGGTGACAGACAGTAGCTACACTTGTGGTGAGCATAGCATAACCTATAGAGAAGTTGAATCACTATGTGGTGTACCTAAAACTAATGTAACATTGTATGTCAACTATAGTCAAATAAAAACTTAAAAAAATAATTATGGGAAATGTAAATGACAATATTTTAAAAGGTTTAGTTACCATCAAAATAACTCCTGGGGCTCCTGGGTGGCTCATTTGGTTAAGTGTCTGACTTCAGCTTAGGTCATGATCTCGTGGTTTGTGGGTTTGAGCCCCGCGTCGGGCTCTGTGTTGAAACCTCAGAGCCTGGAGCCAGCTTCGGATCCTGTGTCTCCCTCTCTCTCTGCCCATCCCCTGATCAGGCTCTGTCTCTCTCTTTCTCAAAAATAAACATAAAAAATAATAATAATAAGTAACTCCTATAAACATGTCAGTCACAGATCTCCTGGATTACACCACATCATAAAACAGAGGCACCATTCTCAATTGCCATTGTTTACCAATATATGATTAAATGCATTATATCCACAGCAAGATTTATGTACTTCAGAAACCCATACAGTGAGAAACATGTGTCAGATGATCTATGTTTTTCCATGGATACCAAGACAGTCTCACTGTATCCTCAGGGTTAACACATCAGTGAGAATTACAGGCACTTGTTCTTGTCCATCTTCTAAGATATGAATATTGTCCCCTTCTAAATGTGCTCAAGGCAAAACTTTGGAGACAGTAAGATTTCTGTGCTCCAAAGATGGTATAAACTATTTTTAAAGGTTTTTATTACTGTTACTTTCAGATACTGGACTCTTTCTAATATCAAAATTTCCTGGGTCCTATTTTCTTTCAAAAAGTAGTGGATTATGTTAACGCTCTATGCAGAAGTGTTAGGAAATAGATTTTAATGCTATAGCTTGTAAAATCATATCTCCTTCTAGACCAATGTTTCTTAACTGGTTTTCAGTCTTGCCCCCTTAAGGAGCCTTTTTAGACATTTTTCCCCTAATCACAATCTCAGCCACACCATAAAATTTTAATACCACAGATATGCTGTATGTATTGCAGCCCTTGGAGGACCATACAACACTGAATATCTAAGTTTTTTGCTCCACCTCCAAAAACTAAATTTTGTCCCTTTGGGGGTAATATATTGCCTTGAGAGTCATGCTCTATATGCTAAAGATGTTTCATACCATTTTTGGTGGAATATTTTTATGACAGGGCCTGTATCCAGATTCTTTCACATGTAATAATGACACTGAGGCCTGAGTGTCTATGTCAGCTTTCTTTCAGGAGGTCAAGTTCAGGTAGACCTGCACCTTAGGAACTTCAGTGGGAACAGAAGAGAGCCTCTGGTTATGCCTTTATCACCAGATTCTCACAGTCAAGCACCTAGAAGGTAAGTCCTCCTCTGCAAATTCCCCAAGGACTAGAACAACAGTGAAAGGAAGCTCTGAATTTATCTTATTTCTGAGAACGTCATTTAACTGGATTCTCAGAGTCTGTGGCTCTCTCCAAAGCTGGACACAAAGCTCATGGAAGAGATTGACACAAGACTAGACCACTAGTCCTGTGTCTAACCCAGACCCAAATTTAATAAACTCAAGAGGGAAAACCAGATGTGAGGGGTATAATAAACAAGTGTTAAATATTTCATCTCAGGTAAACAGGGGTGGTTGCTGGCCCAATATGCTTATTAAAGCTGAAGCCATTCAGGGAAACAAACTTGTTTTTGCCTTTCCCACCCCAAACTGACACACCTCTTCCATATTACCTGCATAGTTCATCTACTTTAGTTTGCCTGAAAATCTTGCAATCAAGTGAACCATACAGTTTCTAATAGAAAAGTAAAGCTTTTTACATCTTCAGTGATGATGATTCAGTTGAGAGTCAACCATTCCTAGTCCTGAGATCACTATGGTTTCCCTCATGCCCAGGGCTCTGGACACAAATATGGCTGGTAACATGAAAAATGATTTCCCCACTGACCAAACTCTTAATTCCTCCCCAGAGGATATCAAAATTCTAACACCAACAAAATTATACTGTGAAATAAAAATATCATACTCATCCTTTAACTATGAAAAATGTAATAAAATGTTGCATAAGGAAAACCAACATCTATATTAACAGTATCCCCAACAAAGAAGAGATTAAATTTTATCTGCAGCATCAGTGGTGTGAATAAGAGTTACATTTTATACTTCATTTTCCCATATTTTGCTTCATTACTAGACTTCAAAGTTCTAAAACTTAATGCTAGCTTTTATAATTGCCTATTAAAAATGTACCCAAAAGGTATCCTACCCTCCCTGAAGATATATACCTATCCATTGTGTTCCTTATTTCTGTCCCACCATGTTCTTTTCAAGGTCCTAAAAGCAAAATGAAGCCACCCACATGCCCATCATCCAGTCTTGTCCTTTTGCGATGGATTCAGCCCCTTCCACTCATGCAGTAGCACAGCCCAATCATCTTAATCATATATTCCCTTGTACAAATTATTTCAGTATCCACTAGAATCTGACTACTTGAGTTCCTGTGTATTTCATTCTTCAAGGGTTAATGGAAATGTTTTGCTTCTTGGAAGAAGAAGAACTGAGTGGAATTCCCACCATGGTAGAACTTCACTGTTAGATATTAATGCCCTACAGACCCAGTGTGAATTGACTCATTTTATGATTTAGCAATTATAATGTGAATACTCAAAACTATATCCCAAGAGTTATTATACTCAGCTTAGTATAGTTAGATGATGTAGTTGAGTTTTAATTGCTGCGAATTTGATATAGAGTAGTGTATTTTTTAGATACAAAATTTCACTTAATGGCAAATAAGGTTCTGCCTTCATTCAAAATATCCCTCCTTTGTCCTCCAGCCTTCACTGACCCTCTCTTGTAGAGGATCCCAATTAGACTAGGAAATCTACTAAAGTGAGCAAAGGGGTCAGGGGAAATGAGGGAAGGGTGAGACAAAAAGGGAATGGGAATAAAAGAGAGAGGGAGAGACAGGACAGCACTTCCCATACTTCACCCAGAGGGGATCTTTTGCCAGACATTGAATTTCACTCCAAGTAGCTTTAGCAAATATGGGTCCTTTTCACACAGTACCTCAAGGGATTTCATTTGGAACTTTGAAATACTTTGCTAGTGCAGAATTTCACAGCTTTGCTACAAACAGGAATATGATATTTATGATTAGCACTTTTACAGAAGCTCCAGGCCACAGACTGTCGGTGATCACAAGCATAGAAAAAACAGTCAGCAGAACTGTAAGATCCATGCATTGCCCTTAAACCATACTTACTGTCTGGACCACACATATGGTCCTAATTGTCTTAGTAAAGTTACCTCTTTATATGTGTATTTCTTCTCTTCCTTAAATTAGAAGTTTCTTGAAGGCAGGGATTATATTTTTTTCACCTACATATTTCCTACAAGACCTAGCAAATATTATAATGAATACATAACTATTTTATCAGCTGATAATTACTAGTGTATGATATTAAAATAATACACATGGATTTCATCACATTGAAGTCATTTCAGGAAAAGTACCTAATAGGCAATTCTTTTGAAATTCAATTGTTTACATCACCAAAAAAGACAGATTTAATTAATAACTAACCTTTGCCTCCTCTTTCTCCCAAAATATAAAAATAAAATAGTGTGGTTGTAGTTTGGATAAGATAAGAGATGGCCAGAAGCTATCTACCCCCACCTCTGGACCACCCTACATCTCTAGGCTATCTGCTCCAACTATTCACCTAGAAGATAAAATTTCTCTCTGGGTGTTTATTTATGGAAGGCAGTGATATCTGACTAAGAATAAGTTGAGGAATAGGAATAAAAACCTTCTAGCCCATCTCCTTTGCTCTTTTATAGCTCATAGAGAGTCTCCTTAACAGACTCACCTATTTGGATATTCTCTGCATAAAAATGTCAGAAAATAAAACATACAGATCTGAAAGTATTTGGCCTCCTCCGAATCATTAATGAAGTCCCTAGAAAAACACTCAGGCAAATGGACTCTGGTTTAGCTTAAAGATAGTATTTGCCTCAAAAGCTACTATCTTTTGTTTATTTCTACTTATTTCCAGGCTTAAATACCTGGGAGAGTTACTCATGACTTTATGTTGCAAACCTGTCAATGGCTGATTTATGATTTAAAAGGAGGCAGAATAACGACAGTTGTATGAATGCAGATCTAGGCAGAGACTCCTAAGGCTTCATTCAGGTAATGTTCACTCAGGGTTCCATGAAGGCTTAGGCCAGTGCTAGAGGCAGATTAGCAAAGAAATCTCTGAGAACTGAAAAAACTTTCGGTGTAGCTGTATGTTTCCCCATATCTTTAAAAGCATGGATATTAAAAAAGGCTCTCTTACAAGCTAAGAGGCTATGGGAAGGGGTGATTCTCTTCTCTTCCTTTAAATATGTTGACTAAAAAAATATATGTACATTGTTTGATAAAACACATGGGGAAATGTTTTTTTTCTTCCTTTTGCAAAAGAAGGGTAAAAATAAAACAAAGTAAAAGCCCTGGTGCTTTGAGTTTTATCACTAATCCCAGGCAGTGTTGATCACATGGAAGTCCCTAGGGCTCAGGGAAGCAGAACCATCCAGACTAAAGACTGGCAAGGACGCAGAGAGGCCTGCAGGGGAACTTTGCACCCCTGAGGCCAGGGTCTCAAAAAATGGCATGCACCCAGTTACAAAACCTTAGAGATGCAAATTACTGCTGTTCTATTCCAATTGGCTCTCCAGGACTAAAACTGAAAAGGGAGGAGGTTTTGTTAAGATCTACCCTAAGATATGAGAACCAGGAGCAAGAATTCAATGGGGTTTCCAATTTCAATTTTGGCAAAGCCAAAGGAGATATAGTAAAGTAAGCTGAGCACCTGGGGCCTGAGGAAAAGTTTCACCTTTCTTTCAGGATTTGTGAGCAGCTAGTCTTTTTCAAATGATTCCAGAGCTTAATGTTAGAGAAATCTTTGTGGGGATCTGACCAGAGACAGCAATATATACCCCCAGAATGCTGCAAATCACTCAAGACTGGCAGTTACCTATTTTATCTTTGCAAAGGATCCCCTCATTCACTTGTTCATGCAACAGTAGTCACTGAGTACCTAGTCTGTGCTAACTGCTGAGATGTTCACAGAGAGCAAAACCCATAGAGCCCTACCCATATGAATTTCACAATGCATCAGGGAGAGTCAAAGCACCACACTAAACATTATAAGCAATTTCTATAACTGAAAAGTGTAAGATGTTATGAGATCATATAATAGGGTCCCCAGAAAAGTGATGATTGTAGAGAAATTAAATGTGCATAGGGAGGTGGAAAACAACATGTCATAAGATGAGATAGCATCCTATGAAAGAAGTGTTGGTGTTTTTTGTTAGGTAGCCAAATGCTTCAACTATCATCATATGTTTCAACACTGGTCTTTATGGCATATTCAAATTACTGTAACTCCTCCCCCCCCCAAATCTAAGCAAGACCAATGTGACTACCATTGTAATAAACATTTGCTAACAGAAAATTCTAAGATCATAAATCAGGTGTACCTTGAACTAATTAACTACTTAGCTTAAGTAGAGAAAAAGTTCACTGCAGGCACTTTCTCAGTGAAGATAAAATACAGAGTTCTTTTGCATGTCTTAGCACATTTTTAACCAATTAAAGTCCTGAGAGAAACAATACCAAAAATGATTTTATAAAGGCAGAATTTAATTTTAACCTTTACATTTTATGTCTTGAAAATGCTTAATGAATTGTGGTCGAGATCACTAAAATATATAAGCACACATATAGGTCACAAAAAAAAGGGAATGATGAAAAATTAGTATTTCTTGGTCTAGCTCCTCAGAGTCATTGATGGTGATAAAACAAGTTTTGATCAGATACTGGTAACAGTAATATCAAGCATTTTAAAGAAAAAATATCTAATTGATTTTTTCCATATGTGATCCTATATTAACAAAATATTTATTCCCTTATAAGTATGACTTCAAAGGATGCTAAGAATTCATTGCAGCTACTATAATACACTGCAAAAATGGCACCCATTTTTCACCTGCACTGTGTCCACATTCTGCTCTATAGCTTTGTTTTGCTCTTATCCTTCGGTTATGTCATTCTAGCTAAGGACACCCAAGGTCAAGAAGCAGCCAGCAAATCCCAGACGTATGAAGGAGCCCACCCAGACAAGGTCAGCAGTATCACCTACCCATATCCTATTCACATGAGCAATAAAACTTCCTGATGCATGTAGTCGAGGATCATGGGTGTTTGTTATATAGCATTAGTGTAGCAATACTAAAGCAATAACCATAGCAAAATAATCATATTTCCAGCACACTCAGTTCTCTTGCTCGTATGCTCTACATTACCCTTTTGAAAAATTCCATCTAGTCATTAATCTACCTTTCTCCTTGTTATGCCCAGTATTTGTGATCCCCAAAGCCCACTAGGGAGCCGAGTCCGATGCAAAAGCAAAGAGCCTTTATTCGAGCTAGCTCCAGCTCAATCCCCTACCTGCACCGACGCAGCGGTGAGATGCCAGGGAGAGAGAGCAAGTTTCAAAAGGACAAAGGTTTTATTGGGGCCTAGGGGCAGTTGGTGAGGTAATGGCTGTGGCCTCAGCCGACTGGCTGGGGAAGGGTCGGAGTCCTGTTACGCAGGTCGCTGGGCGTGTTTTGATCGGGAAGTTTGAAGGAGTGAGCGGGAAGTTACTCAAAGGGAGGAGGAGTCAGCTGGCGTAGGCCCGCCCTTTCACTCCTCCCTCCACTCCAACATTTGTATGGCTAAGAAATGCTGAATAAAACCACAAAACCAATCATATAGGGGGCTTTTAGAAACTGATGCTATCCCATCTTACCTATTATCTCACACAACTGAGTTAACTTATTCTATGTGTTTGGTGAGATCCTTCCCCCATTCTCCTCAGGAGCTGCTTCAAACTTTCCTGGTGTTCCTCAAGCCCCTAACTTCTTCACTATATCCTTTATCCCAAGATAAATTTCCCTCCATTTTTCTTATAACCCCAGGTGAATATACAGACCCATGTAGTCCAGTTTTGGAGAGATGTCTAATTCAGTAAAACATAGTCCTCCTCCACAAGAAAGTGTAAAGTAACAACAATTCTTCAGTATTTTTCTCTTAGAATATAAAGATAGAATCCAAATGTATAACTTATTGCCACATTTATTATAATTCTTTTTCTTCATTTTCTTATTTAGTCCCTTTCAAAAAATGACAACAAAAAACCTCCAGAAATTTTAACCAACCCCCAAAATCTCTCTCACCCATTCTAAACAACTTCTTTTTCTAATTCCTTCTGTCTATATATTCAAAATACACAATCTTAGGTCCAAAGCTAAACTTGCTGAATCCAAATTGCTATGGAAGAGGCTGGGAAATTTATGAGTTAAAAAGTACCATGGGTAATTCCTATAATCAAGTGAGTTTGGAAAGCACTGCTCTCTTGAACTCTGGTTCTCAGTCTTAGTTACATATTGGGATCTCTTGGGAAGTTTAAAACACTCCTGATGCTTGTGCCTGCCCCTGAACTCCCCACCCCAGGTTCTGATTTAATTGAAATGGAACAAGTCCTGGACATCTGTACTTTTAAGAGCTCCCCAGGTGATTCTAATGTGCAGCACAGTTGAGAACCAGTGGTCTTGTGTAATATCATACATATATTGCCCCAGGTGTACAGGGGAAAATACTGCAGGCATAACTGGGCATATATTTGGAAGAAACCAAAAAACTCACATATGTAAATCTTTCCCCTACTATAGTCCAAACAAATACAAAGCCTATTTCCCTTTAAAATGAGGAGCAAATGAAGGTTATGGGTTTCTTCTTGCATCCAGAGCAATTTCCAGAATCTGGGATATGGGAGGAGGGATGAAAAAGAAGGTAGAGAAAAATGAAATGGGATAATGTAACACATTATAAAAAGTTTACTGAACACACGTAGTAGAGACCAGAACTCCTTATTTTATTATTAATTAAAATACCTCAGTATTGCACATTTTTTCACAAAGTATACAAAGAGAATATAACTTCCTTTTTCTTTCTTTCTTTCTTTCTTTCTTCTTTCTTTCTTTCTTTCCTTTCCTTTCTTTCTTTTTCTTTCTTTCTGTAGCAGACCTAATCTTCCACTTCAAACCCCTTGCTAAAGAGGAGAGCAGACAGGGGAGCAGATAGATCTATACAGACAATCTTACAAACTCAGAATGATTCAATATGCAAAGAATTCCTTGTGGTAACTAATCTCTTTGTCAAGGTCATTTTTTCAAGGTCCAGATCTTGGCTCATGTAGTCTTCAACATCATGGGAGAAGAGATGGTGTGGAATCCATGTGTCACTGGATCCTTGGTGTCTTTTGCTGAGAGTGTCTTCTCTGATCTTGTCCCTGATTTATAACCCTGAGGCATGTGGCTACTGTTGTCTCCCCTTGAAGAATGACATTCTGGCTCCTATGAGTGCATTGCCCCAACTTTGAGCCTTTAGTCTCAGAGTCCTTCACATACATTATAGCCTCTACATTCTGACCTCCAGCCTCCAACATCCAGTGACCCTTCAGCAGCTCAGCATCCCCTCAGTAGAGCACACACAAATGTTTGAATCCTCTGCACATCATGTACATGCAAAGGGGAGCCAAGGGTGCTGCCATGGGCCCATTGTTCTGGCCTCCTCCTGCTGCCATATCCA
Source organism: Lynx canadensis (assembly GCF_007474595.2). Classification (NCBI taxonomy): domain Eukaryota; kingdom Metazoa; phylum Chordata; class Mammalia; order Carnivora; family Felidae; genus Lynx; species Lynx canadensis. Next base: position 32,565,676 of record NC_044309.1, on the reverse strand, counting down.
CTCATTAACCCCACACTAGGTTAGTTGGGTCTGAGGTGTTCGTAGGTATTGTCAATCTTCCCCAGGCCATGTCCAGGGGAGCAGGCTGCTTGCCTGGTATTCTAGTGCTCCTTCATGCCTATGTGATATTTCTAAAAGCACCACCACTTTCATTCTCACCACCATTCTCCACACATTGAAGTGATAGGGTTTCCTTTAGTTCTCCTTGCCTTGTTTCATATCTCTCTCTATCCTAATCCCTGTCTTATGGCTCATCCTTAATGGAAGAAAGAGATACAAAGAGAGAAGTTGGCTTAAATGTAAGAGAATATAAATAATGGAATATTTCAAAAAATAACATTTCTCTTATGCAAACATTCATCCTAGTTATCTTAGAGAAAAAAATTTTGCAATAAAGTCGATATTGTCCAAATCTTGTTTGCAACCTAATCTAGCTACATAATTTGTGGAGCCCAGTATGAAATGAATGTGGAGCTCCTTTTTCAAAATATTATTAAGAACTTTAAGGGGCACCTGGGTGGCTCCATTGGTTAAGCGTCCAACTTCAGCTCAGGTCATGATCTCACAGCTTGTGAGTTTGAGCCCTGTGTTGGGCTCTGTGCTGACAGCTCAGAGCCTGGAGCCTGCTTTGGATTCTGTGTCACTGTCTCTCTCTCTCTGCCCCTACCCTGCTTGGGCTCTCTCTCTCTCTCTCTCTCTCAAAAATAAACAGTTTTTTTTTTTAAATAATTTTGAGACAGTGATATAGAGCTTCAACCAAATGTGGGAATCTTCTGAGTTTTACAGGACACAGTCAGGTTGTACATCCATGACACAAGCCCTGACTGCAATCATACTAGAAGATAACGTCTTTCCCCTTACCTACCAGATTTGTGGCAAAATCTGAAGATGGAAAGAAAAAAATCAAAGGAATCAACTTGTCTTATTTTTGAAGATGTCTTTCAAAAATAGTCATTTGTACTCTAAGTTCTTCAACCCTCCTGCTATATCCATCCTCCAGTTAAAGGGGAGCTCCCTGAGCTAATCAAAATGCAAAACATAAATGTTTCCCCTCTTTTCCCTCCCTCTCTCCCTTTGATATTTGAAATAAAGTGTGTTAATCTCAATACACCTTTACTTTACCATCCAGTTAATTATAAGGCTGTCAGAGATTCGCCTTTATGGAAAAGGTTGTTCAACATGCCACATTCACTCTGGGCATAACAAGCCCTCAAATTATAGAGTAAATGGCAGCTTAATGAAAAGCAAAAACAATTTTTTAACAACAATTTATACTAGTTTCTCAAGATTCATCTATTCCTCCACTCATATCCAGGATATGGCAAAAATGGAGAGTAATGCCACAATTCATTTAGGTTGCATTGTCTTGAGAAACTACTTGCTTCCTTCAGAACAGATCTGAGTATATTTTATATTGTTGTAATTACTATTCTGCTAAGATTCTCTTTCAATAACAACGTATTATCAAAAGATAAATTCACTTTATAGTACAAGAGAAAATTAAGCTATTGAAAATACCCACCATTATTCTTTGCTTAATGACTCCAGTAGTGCATTACGGGGAGTTCCTAGCAATATAAGAGATATATGAATGATATAAATATGAACTATGCAGGAATACCTTGGGGTTCATTTAGCCATGTAAGAGCTTTTGGTAAAGCAATGGATGAATCTGTTGGCAGGTGCTTCACCCTAGTACAAACTTTGGTACAGTCCAGATTTCTAATTATCAATATTAAAGAGATTGGGTAAATTCACAGAGGGACAAACTGCTTACTTAGCATTAGGTTAGCAAATTGACGTCTATACTACTATATGGTGGTAACCATGTGTGAAAACATATCTAGATGTATTTACCATATAAATGGCTCTAAGGCAAAGCACCAAAACAGTGAGCAATAACAATAGTTAGTGTGAATTGAATTCTAAGGGTTTAATATGTACTCATTCATTTAATCTTTTCAAGAACTCTATGAGCTAGGTACTATTATTACACCTATATCATAGATGAGGAAACCAAGGTACAGAGAGGTTGAGTAACCTCACCACAATCACTCAGCCAGTATAGTCACAGAGACGGAACTCAAAAGGAGTCTACCTCAAAAGTCTGCACTCTAATCCATACACTATACTATTTCTCACAAGAAAGCAGAAGACAAATTTAAGAACTATACCATAATAACACAAAATTTAGAAATCTAAAATTCACCTGGCTTAATATCTTTATCTTACTTAGAACAAATGGCATGACCTTTGAATATTAGATGTACAAGCAGTCATAGCCAGGACTTAGCACTTGAATTTGAATACAATAGCATTGTTAATCTGTTCTAATCATAAACAAGTTTATAAAGCATTATAACATAGCTAGCTTTATAAACATGTTTCCTTCAAAATAACTTGAACAATTTTATGATAATTTAAACAAATTAACAAAAATGAACAATTGATTATAAATTTAATTAACTGCTTTCACATGCAATTGCCAACAATTTCTTTCCTACACAGTAAGTCACCAGCTTGCACATTTTTAACCAGATGCTAAAATGTGCAAGCGAACTCTTAGCCTGCTCTCATTTTCCAAGTTAGGGGTGAATCAAATCACCCTGAGAATTGGGGTCAGCTGCCTTGCTAGGAATTTGAATCATGACAGAGAACTACTTGGTGTAAAGCAATTAAGTCTGACCAGTCATGATGGCCATTTAATGAGCCTCCTTGTGGCAGAAGGGAGTTCACTCTACCTGTCTCAAATAGGTTGTGATATGCCATAAAGCTAACGTAATAAATAATTTAAATGCTGAAATATTCCAGTAGAAAGGCTTTCTTGCTGACTGTGTAGTACCTGGCTGTACTGTCATAAATGGAGACAGTAGTTAGGAACCTTCCCACTGATTGGTTAACTAAGAGGGATGGGAAATACAGCACCTCTTTTTATGAGTAAAGAGTTAAAACACTGGTTAAGAGTTGAGGATATTTGTGCTTGTACTTTACATCCATTTATCGGGCACAATGGACAGGCCCTGTCTCCTATGTCAGGCACCTAGAAGGCATGGCCCTGAGATTGAATTAATGGTGAGAAGAAGGATATCCTATAATTACACAAGAAATCACATACTATGCCATTTAGCCAGCAAAGCTGAGTGGTTTCTGTAGATGGTAAATTAACCCAGTGGGGATTGGGTGAATATTTCTGTGCAAAAGATTTCTTTATTCATGAGAATAATTGGGTATTGAAAAGCCATCATGTATTGTATCTTGATTTGAAACTGTCAACTGATATGAGAAACCTTCTCCCTCCCTGCCCCCTCTCCTCGGCCCTGTGTGTCTTTGCTCAGCCAATTATGGAGTCGCCTAGCTGCAGTGATGCCCACAGCCCGGGACCAACTATGGCTCCCAAATCACAGAGGCTGGGTCATAAACCCTCAGCTTGAGGAAACTGTCCTGATCTGCATTGTCCATTTGTGTCATTAAGTGACCCCAGGAAAAAAGAATAATAATTACATATTTTTATAAAGAAGATAAAAGAACAGTCCACTTTTAAGGCGGAAATGTGAGCATTAGCTTCAAAGTAGCATCCTCTAGAAATTAAAAAGTGCTTACTTTTACACTTACTGCATGCATTTGCAAGCATTTTCTTTCCACATCCACATTCCAAATATATCATTTAGAGAGAAAACACCAGACAAATGCACTGGAAGTTCACAAGTTATGAGGTAATTGCATTAGCACATAGAGAAAAGGGAAAGTATGCACAAAATCCTGATTGGCATTTCTCTGTTTAAAAGGCATTATTTTCCAATACCTGAGCATGCCCAGAGGAGCTGTCTCTGAGCAGCTGTGAAACAGAACCTTTTTACTTCAGGGTTAGTGCAGGGAGCTCATTAGCACCGGCTCTACCCTCAGCTAAACAGCCTTGTTTGCATATTGAAGCAATAGAATGTGAAGGTGTTAAAAAGGAAGAATTGCTGCCGCTACTCCTGACTGACATGTCTATCTGGGCTCTTGTGTTTACAAGAGAATAACGAAGCTGCCCCAAAGCCCCTACTGGGCCTGATTATTATGCAGAGGCTTCTTAGATTATGTATAATTGATATCCTTTTTCCCTCCAGCTAACCAATGGCAGCTCTCAAGAGTAATGCTAATTCTCCTGCATCTTACCATCCAAGCAAACACTGGAAATTGCTATCTTTCTCTCTGCTTAATAATTTTTAAAGACCAAAAAAGTGACATTTACGTTTTTTAGAAACACAATGACTGTACAGTTGGTGTGGGTTTACTGCTTAATAACAATCATTGAATCAAACAGTTGAAAGACAGTATTCAGGACATGCTTAGCCTCTGTGTGTTTGTGTGTGTGTATGTGTGTGTGTGTGTGTGTGTGAATGTGTACTATGTTCTTAATAGAAATACACTGAACAACAGTCACTCTTTCTTTAAGGCAAAGTATTGCATCTCATAATCTCCCTTCTTTTGGGGTGGGGGAGGGGAGCAGGTCCTTCAAGACAGTGAGCCCTGTGCATTTGAATGCCAGTTTACATTTGAAACACTTCAAAAAGAGCCACTATTACTTGCAATTTCTAAACATACCCATGTCTTACCATCAGCTTCCATTGGGATGGTTCTTTGGTGCTTTAAGTCTTGGAAGTTAATTTTTGAAGGGGAAAGTCATAGATATGCAACATAATTAGGTGAAAGGGACACAGTACAGCTGGATTGTGTCTCTGATCTCAGTTTGTAGACTGCTTGGAAGAGAGAAATGAAGGAAAGGTCGATTGGTGGTATGAGTTCCCTGTACTCCAGCCTCCTGGACACCACTCAGTCTCCAATGTCGTCAAACCTCCCAACCTCTTGTAAACATAGATATCAGTGTGCTACTTGGAGTTTGGAGCATATCAGCTTAAACATGTCTACCAAAAGACAGCAATGACAACCAGTTCAGCTAAAGGACAGCTCCCAGCATGGATATAGTACCTAGAGAGGTATCCAGACAGCAGAACACCCTCAGCCCTGATACAAATCCAGACATGGCTCTAGAAGCAATCTTCCAAAGAAACAAGAAAGTTTGGATCCAAACTGGTGAGACATATTTATTTTATAAATTTTGTTGAGCAACTATTTAGTGCCAAAAATAGTCTAGAAGCTAAATGTGAGCAATGTTGGGTTTGTACCTCACTGAGCTCACTGTCTGGTGAGGGAAAGAAACAATTGAGCAGGCATTTGGAATAAATTGTGATGTGAACCACAGTAAAGGAGGCACAGGATGTTCTGAGAGCACTGGGGAAATAAATCCTGGACTTTGGTCAACTTGTGTAATCAAATTTTCTCCAAGCCAGGAGAACCAGGAGACCTCTCCTGTGCCCAGAATGACTCAATCTGAAGACCCAACCTGTAGGAAATGATGTAAGACCTCAGGAAGAATGAGGCTATTCTAAACTCAGAGTGGGCTCTCAGTCTGACAGCCTGTCCATGCCATGGAAGAAATTATGGCAAAGCATGATTCTTTTTAGTGATAAACTATATACCCTCAAAAAGCTTCCCTTAATTACTCTTTGTAGACTTTCCTTAAATTTTACTTAATTGGTTTTAACTTATATTTATTTCAGTTGCTACTTTTGGGGAAACTGCATTCCCCAGAATTGCATTATTGTATGAAAAGGAGCTACCCACATGGAAAGAATGGAAGTTGGGTGCACAGTGAAGAGTGATTCCATTTTTTTCACCACTGATTGCTTGCTTCAAGTCTATTCTCAAAGAAGAATGAATGTAAGGCATAAGGTCATAGATGGCTCAATTCAGCTGGATGATGTGATGAAGAAAGAGTTAAAGTATGAGAAAAAAATAAAACAGAAAAGATAATTGTATTTTCATTCAAAATAATTTATCCCACAATCTTGGCAATGAGTCATAGTGTAACCCCAAATTCCTGATGCTTAACCAACCTCTGAAATTTAAGAGGGGGTTTGGTCATTAATCTTAATCATCACACTCACCAGTATTCGTGCACCTTGAGGAAATTCTAGCACTTTGTGTTTGAGTTGGAATGTTAAGAAAACAGCCATTCCCTAGTGCTGTGACAGCTCCATTTCTAATGCAGAGACTTACAGTAACTGGTCTAGACTGGCCTTAGGGTAGGGCCAGGGTGGGAGTGGGGCTCTTTGAAACTGCAAGAAGCAGCAGGTCAGACCTTGCCTCAGTTTCCCTAGTCAAACCACATTCCTTTTCCAGGACTCCCTTTAGGGAGGAAAGAAAAAAGGAGAAGCCTCAAGCTCACAAGCCACTTAGTTACCAGTTTTTACCCAACTCTCCAACATCCACAGTTTCCTCTCCTATAATTCATCAGCCAAAGTTACCAAAGACATAAAATTTCAGCAAAGCCAGAAAGATACAGCCTTTGAGAAAACAACTCAGGTACACATATGTCCATATTTGTCACTCTCTCCTTTAGACTGTGGGTCAGCACCTATAACGCCATATTCCATGAACACAGAAATCTGCATTTCTTCCCTATGTTTCAATATTCTTCTCTTTGAATGAACTTCTTTAAGGCTAAGGTTAATTGTGTAGTTTTTATTTTTAGGTTAGTTTATTTATTTATTTTTTTTTTGCCTAGATTTTCTTCCAGATCTATTCCCTCCAATTATCTTCAAAAAGCAAGGCAATAAGAAGGAAAAAAAAAGACAGATTGTCTCTACTAAATTACAAAAAGAATTAAACAATCATCTGTATGCAAGGTTCTGTCTGGTATCATCTTATGTTGCACCAAGAATATCAAAGCCCTTCTCTTTCCATTAGTATGACTAACAGAATGTGACGGTCTGGTTCAGACTAATCCATGTTAGCAGTACTTACAATCACTTTGGAATTTCTCCACAGCATCTCTTCTACAGTAGGATAGACTCCAAAAAGGGAAAGGGAGAAAAAGTTTGCTTCAATTTTAATCAAACAGAAACAATAAAGATCACTAGCTATTATAATCATTGTGCAAATTGTGTAACATGAAGAGTTTCATTCAGAAGCAAAGAAATGAATATGAGAACCTTGCTCTGCCCTATATAGCAAAGACAAGGAAAACTGGTGTGGAGTTTAAAACAGTTGTGTGCATAACAGGACAGTCCTGTATAGGGAGCCTCTATAAAGTGACAGAGCTACCTTGGGGTGCCTGGGTGGTTCAGTCAGTTAAGTATCCAACTCTTGATTTCAACTCAGGTCATGATCTCATAATTCACTGGTACAAGCCCCACATCAGGCTTTGTGCTTACAGCACGCAGAGCCTGTTTAGAATTCTCTCTCTCCTCTCTCTCTGTCCTCCCTGCTCACAGGTTTGCTTCCTTTCTCTCTTTCTAAATAAATAAACTTAAAAAAACTTTTTCTTAAGTAACAAAGCTAACAGAATTTAAAAAAAGATGAAGTTCCCTCCAGGAATGCCCAGACTTCTGGGTGAAAGAATTTTGCAGAAACAAAATAAAACAGAGGAAATTATATGTGGAGGGGAGCTGAGAGGTTGTAGGCAGTCAGGGGAAGAGGAGATTGACACTGAAGATATTCAAGATGGTTCCACAGGGAAGGTAGGAAATGATGTTTTGAAATATGACTGGGAGGAAAAGGCAGCCCAAGAAGAGAGAGCATTCTATGAAAAGTAAGAAGATATTAAAAGGGTGAGGTCTAAAGGAAATAGAGGGCCTAGAACCTGGTAGGAGGAGGAATAGGCCATCACATTGGAAGCCAGCCATAACATAAATGCCTTTGTGAAAATTAGTTAATAGACCAACAGTAGAAGTTTATTGAAAATTTGTCCTCACAAGAGCATCCTAAAATTCAGAGTGCCAGCTAATGAACACAAAGTTCATTGTAACCTGAACTCTTTAAAATATAGTCAAGATTGGGGTGCTTGGGTGGGTCAGTCGGTTAAACTTCTGACCCCGGCTCAGGTCATGATCTCCTAGTTCGTGACTTAAAGCCCCGTGTTGGGCTCTGTGCTGACAGATCAGAGCCTTGAGCCTGCTTCAGATTTTGTGTCTCCCTTTCTCTCTGCCCCTCCCCGGCTCACACTCTGACTCTCTCTCTCTCTCTCTCTCTCTCTCTCTGTCAAAAATAAACATTAAATTTTTTTTAAATGTAGTCAAGATCTACAAAGACTTTTGAGCAGTTATGTGGTTTTCCCAAAGCTGCTTGCCTAAAGCTCTAACATGTCCTTCATAAGGCAGTGCCTCAAACTCTTACACAGAGTCATTTACGCTTATATTGAAGAGAATTCTAATAAATTAGACTGTCTTCATGGATTTGAACTAGTAAATTGAAGGGATGGTATAAGCTATTAAATTGACTTTGACATTATAATAAATAATATTTAAATGAAGAAAGAAAAAACTTAAAAAACCCAGTGATCTGACATAATGAGTCTTAATTTTCCTGATTGATGAAGATTTAATTTTTAAAATTTTAGAGCAGTAGAGTGCTAAGTTCCAGCGACAAAATCTGAATACATATTTAAAAGTAATATCTTACTTTCATGTTAGTACTGATGATAAAGTTGTACATGTTATTAAAATATATTTCTAAGCATTCCAAAGACTGTACTGTTATAATCTGAGAATTTAATTTCTAAGAAACTGCATGTTATCAAATGATAATATAAATATAATTGTTTAAATCAGTATTCCTCACGAGGGGGTGATTTTGTCTACCAGAAGCCATTTGGAAATGCCTAGAAATATTTTTGATTGTTACAACTGGGGAAAGGAGTGTGCTACAAGTGGACAGGAACCAGGAATGATGCTAAGTATCCTATTTGCACAAGACAGCCCCTCATAATTATTCAGCCAAAAATATCAACAGTACCAATGTTGAGAAATGCTGATTTAAATGAAGGAAATGTGTTAGGGTCCTAACAGTTTCATATCTATGACATCAAATTTATTTTTTCCTAGAGAACTTTCAATAATAAAGATTAATAATTATATATAGTTGTGTGTATATTTTAATTAGTAACTAAAATACTAATTTTTTAATCAAAAATGAAAAAAATAAGTCTAAATATAACTAAGTAAGCATGCAAATAAACACATGTGAAACAGCATATGACCAATCCAAAATCAGTGAGTTCATCAAAATAAGTCAAAGAGTGGGGCGCCTGGGTGGCTCAGTTGGTTAAGCACCTGACTCTTGATTTTGGCTCAGGTCATGATCTCACGGTTTATGAGTTCAAGCCCCTGTCGGGCTCCCTGCTGGCAGTGTGGAGCCTGCCTAAGATTCTCTCTCCCTCTCTCTGCCCCTCCCCTGCTCATGCTCTCTTTCTCTCTCTCTCTCTCTCTCTCAAAATAAATAAATAAATAAAGTTTTAAAAAAATAAGTCAAAGTGTAGTACACAATCACCATAATAAACAAAATCAGTGCCAGTTGAGAAAGCAGCCATATGTAAGGATACAATATGTAATAGCTGCTTTACCCATGTGAAAGAGGCTGGTTCCCAACCAATGAAAGTCTTCCCATAATCAATAATTGTCTCTAAATTGTTAAATCATGTCACTAATTAACCAAATTCCATTTGGATATGAAAATTTTGAAAAGTAGAAGAGCTCCCTTTACCATAGACTGTCCTCACAAAGGAAGGTCTCAAGTTAATCTACTGCTTAGTAAAAAACAGAAGTTGTTTGCGTCTATGAATTTAGGTTATTTCAACTCATCTCCAAAGTCATAAAATACCAGCTTTAAAAAACCCTGAGAGAGGCACCTGGGTGGCTCAGTTGGTTAAGCAACTGATTCTTGATTTTGGCTCAGGTCATGATCTCACAGTCCTGAGATCCAGCCCCACTTGGGCTCCATACTGGATATGGAGTCTGCTTAAGATTCTCTCCCTTCTTCTCCTTCTGCCCCTTCCATGCTCATGTGTGCACATGCACACAAGCACACAAGCACACTTGAGCACATGCTTTCTCTCTAAAACAAACACATATGTATGTGTGTGTGTGTGTGTGTGTGTGTGTATATATATATATATATATATATATATACCATGAATATACTTATTCAAGGGAATAAGTATCAATCCATCAATCCACAATAATCATCATCGACCAAATGCCCTGTTTAACTTATTCCTTCACTGATAAAAAGTCTAAGGATACAAGAATACAAACATATCAAATGTATATTATGTCATTCATTTTATTTAATGTAGACCCAAAAATTAAAGTGGAAGCAGGCATGAGAATAGGCTGGATGGTTCTCCTAAGATGTTTCTAGCATTGCATTGGATGAAAAATGACTCTAGGATAAAGTAAAGGGTGTTTTATGAGATCACTCAGTTATATTGTATCCCTAATGCAGGAGCAAAGGCCCCAAAAGAAATCTGTGATATTTCAGCTTGCTGTCAGAGCAGGGGTGAAGTTATGACAGCCTCATGGCCAAGCCTCCAGTTTGCTTCCTAAATGAGACTACAGCCACCCTGTCTGGTGGACCGTAGCCACTTGTCATCATATCCTAGCACTACTGGACATGAGGGAAGTAAGGGGCTAAAAAGCACTGGAGAATGTCATTTCACATATATACCAATAACCATGAGTTTTATGGATTCTGTTCATTTTTATGGACACACTACCTTACTATTCTTGATGTCAGAAAGCTTTCATACCACAAATCACTAGAAGTTCAACTTCTGTGAAGAGTGAAGCCATATTCCTCTGATGGAGGAATATTGAGATCTATCTTCACTTTCTTTCCTAAAGTGATATAAAATATAATATTAAATAGCATCCCAATTGATAATTAGAGTTTGCTCCTCTCCTGTGGTCAAAATCCTCAATAACATAACAATATATGAGTGGATAAATTCCTTGGGCTTTTCCAAATCTTTATGATTGGTCAATAATTCTAGAGAACATTGATTGGGTTTTTATAATGTATTTCTGTAATACATCCTCTTCTGAGATAAATCAATGATTAGTGATAAGAAAATAGATATGAGTTTATTCTTTTTCAAATTAATAAATGTTTCTCCCTCTTGTTAACTTCAACTAACTCCTAGTAAAGCAATCTTATAATATTTTTCTGAATATGTATGCTACTACCAATTATTTCTCTCTTGTCAGTATGTGAAATGTTTTCTCACACTTATGGACAAAAGGATTTAATGCTTCTGTTAAGAATTGTCATTTGTAGTAATCAAAATAGTATGGTACTGGGACAAAAATAGACACATAGATCAGTAGAACAAGACAGAAATCCCAGAAAGAAACCCACGATTATATGGTCAATTAATCTTCAACAAAAGTGGCAAGAACATGCAATGGGAAAAAGATAGTCTCTTCACTGACGAATGGATAAAGAAGATGTGATTTATATATACAATGGAATACTACTTGGCAATGAGAAAGAATAAAATCTGGCCATTCTCAGCAATGTGGATGGAACTGGAGGGTATTATGCTAAGTGAAATAAGTCAGAGAAAGACAGATACCATATGTTTTCACTCGTATGTGGATCTTAAGAAACTTAACAGAAGACCATGGGGGAGGGGAAGGGGGGGAAAAAGTTACACAGAGAGAGAGAGGCAAACCATAAGAGACTCTTAAATACTGAGAACAAACTGAGGGTTGATGGTGAGGATGGGAGAGAGGGGAAAGTGGGTGATGGGCATTGAAGAGGACACTCGTTGGGATGAGTACTGGGTGTTGTATGGAAACCAATTTAACAATAAATTATATTCAAAACAAAAAAAAAGACAGTGTATTCAACAAATGGTATTGGGAAAACTAGACAGCTACTTGGAAATCAATGAAAGTTGACCACTTTCTTATACCATACACAAAAATAAACTCAAAATGGATTAAAGACCTAAATGTGAGACCTGAAACCATAAAAGTCCTATTAGAGAGCACAGGCAATAACGTCTCTGACATTGGCCATAGCAAAATTTTTCTAGATATGTCTCCTGAGGCCAGAGAAATAAAAGCAAAAATAAGCTACTAACACTACATCAAAATAAAAAGTCATAAAGGGTTAGTATCTAAAATATATAAAGAACTGATAAAACTCAACACCCAAAACTAAAATATTCCAATTCAAAACTGGGCCAAAGACACAAACAGACATTTCTCCAAGAAGACATCAAAAGGGCCAACAGACACATAAAAAGGTGCTCATCATCACTTATCATCAAGGAAATGGAAATCAAAGATACAATGAGACATCACCTGACACTTGTCAGAATGGCTAAAATCAACAACACAAGAAACAACAGGTGTTGGAATGGATGTGGAAAAAAAGGAACACTTCTGCAGTGTTGGTAGGAATGTAACTGTGGAAAATAGTCTGAAGGTTCCACAAAAATGTTTAACTAGTACTACCCTAAAACCAGTAACTATACTACTGGGCAGTTATCCAAAGAATACAAAAATACTAGTTCAGAAGGATACATCCACCCCTCAGTTTATTGCAGAATCATTTACAATAGTCGAATTATGGAAACAGTCCAAGTGTCCATTGATAGATGAATAGATAAACAAGATGGCATATATATATATATATATATATATATATATATATATGCCATTCCATAAACACACACACATGCCATTTCATATATATATATATATATATATATATATATGGAATATTATTCAGCCATAAAAAGAGGGGAATCTTGTCATTTGCAATAGTATGGATGGAGCTAGAGAGTATTATGCTAAGCAAAATAAGCCAGTCAGAGAAAAAATATATATATATCACACGATTTCACTCATATATGGAATTTAAGAGACAAAACAAAAGGGAAAAAAGAGAGAGAGAAACAAACCAAGAAACAGACTCTTAACTATAGAAAATAAACTAATGGTCACGGGAAAGGGGGTAAAATAGGTGAAGGAAATTAAGAGTACATTTATCATGATGAGCACCGAACAATGTATAGAATTGTTGAATCACTGTATTGTATGCCTGAAACTAATATAACAGTGTTTGTTAACTACTCTGGAATCAAAATTAAAACTTAATAAGAAAAAAAAGAATTGCCATTAATTTGGATTTCCCTCAATCCAATTCAAAACCAAAAGTTGTTAAATTGCAGCCATAATGATGGCTTCGGAAAATAAATAGGAGGCAAAGCCAAGTGCTCAATGTGTCACTGAGACCTGCTTTCTTTTTCTTGCTGTTGCTGTTGTTCTTATTTCTGATATCTTAATTTAGCAACTTAGGGTGAGTTCTCCTAATATAAAGTCAGAGGTATACAGTGCTGGTGGGTTTCTTGGAGGTTATTCTTTTCAAAACTTTTATTATTTTTTCTTATCACAGAAGGAAGCTGGCGTTTGGAGAGGTTAAGTGATTCGCAGAAGGGGCTATTGCTAACTCACAGCAAGATTGAAACTGCCTGGCTCTGGTCCCAGACCAGCCCTAGCACTGTGCCCTGCCTTCCAACCCCTGGGTTATTTTCTTACCAACCCAGCATTCTCTTAAAGGAAGAACACACCCTCCTCCCAATCCCTAAGTACCCAAGGATGGCAAGGGACTAGGGAGGGGGAGTACAAAATAGGGCTTTCGTCCTTGGTTGCTACAGCTGCTGCCTGGGAAAGGCAGGAAAGTATCTGCCCAACACTGCAAGACGGCAGGGAAGAAAACCAGCTTTTCTGCAGAGCTGGATTGTGACAGATCCATGCTCACCTCTCAGGGAACACCGTCTGATCCATCTGTAATGAGTGACAGCTGTGACAGGTGTAAATACCCCTGTGTTGTAAATTTCATGAAAGCAATACACCTGGGCCATCTGGCTCAACACTGCAGCCTGCTGTGCACTCGTCCTAGACACCCCAACTGCTGGGGAAAGCACAATGCATAGCCCATGCCTGACAGCGAAGGAATAAAGGGGGAAGTAGGCAAAGCCTCCAGACTGGCAAAATAACACAGTTCTGTGTTTGGATCACTGACTACCCCAGTTACGTGCATTTTTAAATTTATATCCATTCATTTAAACTTCAAGTTGGCTCTATAACTTAGATAATATCCTCATATTACTGATAAAGACACAGACTCAGAGAGGTTAAATAGCTTTCACAGTGTCCTGAGCTAATCAGCAGCTGAGCCATGATTTAAACCCAGGTCTGTTGACTCCAGTACTCAAGATTTTTATTACTATACTAAAATATTTTTATCCTTTGTTTCCTCCCTATGTTCCTCTGCTCCATTGCTCCAAGAGGTGATAATAAGGGTTTATTAATGTAAGAAAAATCAGTGATCTGTAAACTCTCACCCTAGAAAGTCTAAGCAGAACATTTTCTTAGCCTTTTAGAGGCTGCTATGGGGCCAGACATAATAGTTAAACAGCTGGAAGAATCACTTTAATGACTCACTACAGCTGTACTTTCTTCTCTCTTTCTCTCTCTCTCTCTCTCTCTCTCTCTGTCTTTTTTTTTTTTTTTTTTTTTGGCATTGGCTGTTTGGATTAAAACATGGAAAATGTAATGAAATCTTTTCAAGAGAGGAGTGAAAAACTTACAACAGAAGCTGAATTCTGAAATACATTGAGATATGATGACAGACAAAAGCCATCATAGGGGTTAAGTACAGCAGGGTGTTAACACTACATCTGTTCAAGAGCAGGGTCCTGAAAACCATATGGCACTTCATGCCAGACATCACCAAGCCCTTACAGATCCTGCCAATGTGTTTACCCATCAGTCACCAGTTCATCATCATGGCTGTGGATTCATGGAACTGAAGATTCAGAGATAAGACTATGATTATAAATTATTCCCACACATGATTCAAGGTTTGTATGGCATTAGGAAGCTGTTTAAATCAACAATACATGAGAAATTAAGAATAAAAGAGAAATCTGAAAATCACTTTTTTAAAGAATTCTCAGGAAAGGATCAAATTTGAAAGGCCATTACAATTCCAGGTACATTTTAACACATCTGACAGTGACAACCTCCATTTCTACATAACACACATCCAGGCACTAGGTGATCATTGAAAACATGGTCATGCTAGATGGGGCAGGCTCTGATGTTCTACAGATTTTAGAAGATGTCTTATTATTTGGGTAATTAGTGTTCCAAAATACCACTACTATGTCTATCAAGCTGTGTATAAATTATCTATTATGCATAACAAACCATCCCACAACTTAGCAGTGCAAAATAACCAACCATTTATCTGGTCACATCTCTGGGGGGTGAGAGTGAGAGTGGAGTATAGCTGGGATGGCTGAGGTAGTGATCTGCTCATGTATTATTGGCTGGGCTCCTTCATGCATTTGCAGTCAGTTGGCAGATCAGCAGGGGATTCCTCATCCTAGGTGACCTCACTCACATACCTGGCAACTACCTGGGGCTGTCTGCTAGGGCACTTTGGTACACGTTCATATGGCTTCTCATCTTCTAGTTGGCTAGGCAGGGCTCTTTTTTTTTTCATTATGGTAGAAGCATTCCAAGGGGCAAGAGGAGAAACTACAAGGACTCTTGAGGCCTTGCTCAGAAGTCATGAAATAAAACATCCACAGTGTTCTATTCAGTGAAGCAAGTCACAAAGTCAGTCCAGATTCAAGTGGTGGGGAAACGGACTCCAAGTCTTAGTGGAAAGAACTTTACATAATCTGTGAATATTTTTAATCCACCACAACATGTTTACAATATCCTCTGCCATGAACTTCCACATCCCTTAATTATGATAGTAAATCCCTTTTCTGATGGACATTGGTTACTCTATTGGGTCTAGAGTCCTATCCTGAGCTGTAGCCTGTTGGGTTCTGGTTGCCCCCTGTTCCTCAGAGCATATCTGTACTCTTAGACCATAGCTACAATGTTGTTCCAATATAAGCATGCTCTTCTCATGGCAAGAAGCTCTTGTGGCTCCTATCCTTATAAGATCAGACACCAGGATGTTAAATTTTGGCCCGAATCATTCATCCAATAAACGTTCACTAGGTTTCTGTTATGTGTCACTAGATACTAGATACTTGAGGATTTTCTGCTCTTTTTTATTTTTTATTTTTTTCTTTTTTTTTTTTTATTTTTTTTCAACGTTTATTTATTTTTTGGGGGACAGAGAGAGAGCATGAACGGGGGAGGGGCAGAGAGAGAGGGAGACACAGAATCGGAAACAGGCTCCAGGCTCTGAGCCATCAGCCCAGAGCCTGACGCGGGGCTCGAGCTCACGCACCGCGAGATCGTGACCTGGCTGAAGTCGGACGCTTAACCGACTGCGCCACCCAGGCGCCCCATCTGCTCTTTTTTAAAGATAGATATGCATATGTGTAGCTAAATTGCATTGCAATATAGTAATTATGCTACAGAAATATGACTGACACACTTACGGGCACCAAGGGCTGGGGGAACTTGACCAAAGAGGGGATATCTAAATTGGACTCTAAAGGATGAATAAGAGATTTCTAGTTGATGATGATAGAGAAAGAAATTTCGGGTAAAAGAAGCTACAAAGTTATGGTGAGATGTTTTGTCATATTTAGAAAAGCCTAGTAAGTCCTGCCTCATGTGGACATGAAGGTAAGCACAGGGGATGAGGCAGAAGAGGGAGGTTAAGTCATATGGAGAAGCAGCTAAACTGAGAAGTTTGTTTCTTATCCTGCAGGCTAGAATACAGCTGCTAGGTATTCCCAGAGTTGTTGACCCTCCCAATAACTAGGATCTCTGCCCATCCTAGTGAATCAGAAGAGCCTTGGAGCCTGGGAGTCTGAGTTGTTAAAAAATTGCCCCAGCAGACTGAAGCAGCAGACTGAAAAGATATTTCTGTGGAAGAATCACCCAAATTTTATGGGGGTGGGGTGAGGGGGAGGTAAATCAAAAGGAGAAATAAATAACTTTACTATCTCCAGCTCTGAAGTATAAGTAGATAGAAATGCCATTAGCTGAGTTCCAATATTTGGAGAACCAACTTTAGGGAGAACGATAAAGCATTTGATCTTAGACATGTGGAATTTGAGATATTAATAAGACATCAAGGTGGATCTGTCCATATGATAGTTAGTAAGTGTATTTGAATCTTAAAAAGTAGTAAATGACCCTAAATTGAAAGATATCAACAAAAGTGGCAGCAACTAAAGCCAGGGCAGTAAATGGGTTGACCAGGGACCATGTAGAATAATAGTTCTCAGACTTTAAAGGAAGCAAGTATCATCCAATAAGAGGCATAGTCCTTGGGCCATTCCCTAGAGATTCTGATCCAAGAGGTCTGGGATGTGGCTAAGGGATAAGTTATTTGTAACCACAAGTACAGGCAATTACTGGGACCATATTTTGAGAAACACTGTTGCAGAAAGAGCATAAAGATAAGTCTGACACAATTCCTGAGAGCACTAACAAATAAAAGAGGCAAAGAGGGAGACGCCAACAATGGAAGCTGTTGTAGATTGAATTGTAAACCCCTGAAATTCATATGTTGAAGTCTGAGCTTCCCTAGTACCTCAGAATGTGACTGTGTTTAAAGATAGGGCCTTTAAAGAGGTAAGTAAGGTAAAATGAGGTCATATGCATGGGCCCTAATCTAATATGACTGGTGTCCTTATAAGAGGAGATGACACACAGACATGCACAAGAGGGAAGACCATGTGAAGACACAGGGAGAAGATGGGCATCTATAAGCCAATGAGAGATTCTCATTGAGAGAGAAGAAGCAAACTCTGATGACACCTTGATCCTTCAACTTTTAGCCTCCAGATCTATAAGAAAATTAATTTCTGTTGTGTAAGGCACCCAGTCTGTGCTACTTTGTTTTTGTAGCCCTAACTAACGAATACAGAAGCTACAACTGAATATCAGAAAGGCCAAAACTGAAAATAAGAGAACGTATACCCAAAAAACTAGGGAAAGGGGCAAGCAACAGTATCTGATTCACAGTGAGATAAGGAAGATGAGGCCTAAAAAGAGGGCAATTGCTAAGGGACCCAGCAAGACAAGCAGCAAGAGTGATGAGGCATAAAGCAGATTGTCCTAGGTCAAAGACTGACTTTGGCAGTTGTGAAGTAGGATTTGGGCTGATACCTTGAAAGGTAGGCATATTTGAGGGGAAGTATTTTTAGGATAAAGGAGATTTTAATATGTTTGAGACTAAGAAAAGAACCAGCAAAGAAGGCTATGTTGACAGATTTAAAAAAAAAAATTAAGGCAAGGGACAATGAAAAAAATAGAAAGAAGTAAAAGTACATGTTTAGATGGAGGGGGAGGAGAAAGAGGAAGAAGTGAAAGAGATGGAGAGGGAGAAGAAAGAAGGATGAGGAGGGAAGGGATCAGAGGAGAAAGGTACACCTTTTTCTACAACAGAAGAGAAGGAGAGGGGCTGGACTCCCGCTGCTTCTCTCCTGGAGAGAGGAGGACTGGGTGGCTCAGTCAGTTAAGTGTCCAACTTTGGCTCAGGTCATTATCTCTCAGTCTGTGGATTCAAGCCCCATGTCGGGCTCTGTCCTGACAGCTCAGAGCCTGAAGCCTGCTTCAGATTGTTTGTCTCCCCTTTTCTCTGACCTTCCCCCACTCATGCTCTGTCTCTCTCTCAGAAATAAATAAACATTAAAAAAATTTTAAGAAAAGGAGAAAAAGATGTATTATAAACAAATTTGAGATGGAATATTGGACAGAGAGGAAGTTGATGCTCTATTTCTGAAAATAGACATTTATATTCCTAGCAAAGTAAAAGGTGTGGTTATCAGCTAAGATGGAGGGTTGTGGTGAGAATTTTATTTAGATTAAGTGAACACATGGGATATGTTGAATGGGAACCCATACAGATGAGATGTGATGAGACCAGGGTGATCTAATTTCATCCAGTTTACAGAATAAACAGGGGGTACTCAGAGACAACACTTCTGTCATTCTTTCTTCAGTTGAATGAATGCATCTGAAAATACGTCATTTCAGACTTCATATTTAGCTGCTTGGTCAACACAATATTATCCTTAAAATTTAAGCGTATGAGATGAGAAAAAGAAAAGTCAGACAAACTGTGATCCATGCAGTCAGCCATTTTGTAGAATTAAGAATTGGCTTTATAAATTCTGTTTACAACTCTTTATTAAGTTGCTTATGTATGTCAATATGGTCACTGGAAAAGGCAGGAGTTACAAAAAAATGAATAAGATCTAGTCTTTGATCTTGCACAAGTAATAATCTAATAGGAAATATAAAAATTGCATTCAGCATAAGTGCAGAAATCTATAGATAAACATAAGGTAGAGAGGGAGTGACAAAGAGAGATAACAATGACTAACTCTGTCAAATGAAGTCAAAGGAACTCCTCGATGGGAGTTCACCAGGAGAAAAGGCCAAGAAGAGGTGGGGGGGTGGGGAGTATGGGAGACTGGGAGATAATGACCCCAGGCAGTGGGGACACACAAACCAAGGCATGGCGACAGTGAACAGCCTGAGTTGTACAAAGAACAGCATATAACATGAAAGCGGTGTAATTTTGGACACAAGGAGTTAAATGGTAAAAATAAAATTGAAAGTCAGACAAAAAGGTATGGCATAAAACTGAGGGCCCTATTTACTTGGCGAAGGGGCTGCAGACTTGAACAGTAGGCAGGAGAAGCCACAGGTACATGGAGGATTGCTTGGGACAATGGATTAGAAAGAGAAAAGGTTCAACAGCAGTAAAAGCTTAGAGAACGCCAATATTCAAAGAGAGCAAGAAAGAAGCCTGTGGAAAAGCCTGAAAAGAAGCAATCTGCACAGGGGATGGAGAACTAGCTGAAAGTGCCATCAGAGAAGGAAATAGAGAAAAGAATTTAAGGGGAGCATGTTGGTCCACAGTGTCAATGTCACAGAAAGGTCAACGAAAGACCAAAATTCTATTTGATCTGGCAAACAGGAGGCAATAGATATTAGCAAGGGCAATTTCAATGGTGTGGTGACAACTAAAGGGTTAGTATCTAACCCCTTTGACCTTTTAAATTTTCTCCAATGTCCTCATACCACAGTCAACATAAGGTGTCAACAGGTAAGTCATGATTTCTCATAGTCTAGATAGTTCTTCCCACAGACACAGCTATCTGAATTTGAGAATGTAGGACACAATACTACCAAAATTATCTTAAAAAGAATATTCAATATTTAATTAAGAAACAATTTAGACAAAAATCAAACATGTAAGTACAGTTAGATAAATTTCTTTTTTTTAATCATGGTAAAGACTGTTAACATGAGACGTACCCTCTTAACAAACATTTAAGTGTACAATTCAGTATTGTTAACTGTAGGCTCTATGTTGTACAGCAGATCTCTAGAACTTAGTCATTTTGCATAACTGAAAACATGTGGATTTCTTACTAATCTAAAAGATGTTGACATTTCCATTTTGGTGGCCATTTACCCTGGTGTTCCCTGGCCTTGAGTCAACTAAAGCCTGCTAAATTTATCTCCTCCAACAGGAGCACATCCAATGGTAGATGTGCCTTTTTTTTTTCCTTTTAGAGAGCTTCCACTTGCCCTTGATCATGTATGTCCAATAAGAGAGACCTAATTACTTCCAACTGAGTAAGAGGAAGGCTGTTAGGTTTCTTCAAACTCTCTTTGACTCTAGTGCAGTTTATTTTTGCCTTGTAGTAAAGAAACAAAAAACAGAAATGATATAATAGCAGAAATTGAGTTTTACAACATTTGTTTTATTCTCCAATCAGTCACTCCATACCCTCTAGTACCTAAGGCTTTCCCAATTCTTCCTAATATCAAGGACCCAGAAATCTTAACATTAACTACCCTGATTACAAGGAGTTTTAGAGATTAACGAGTGCTGTTTTCTATTGGCACCACATATGGTCTAACATTTTTAAACAAAATATACAGTGTTTTTAACATAAAAGAATCTTGCTTTATCTCAATAACAACAATTTTATACTCTATTTGTTTTAAGGATGTCAGCAAATAAATTAGCATGACACCATATGAGGTATACCCATGGACTAGACTTTAAACAAAATTAAGTTTCTCTTCCATTGCCCTATCAACCAAGATTTAAGTGACTTTCTTCCACTCCTGATACCTACTCACCCTGAGATAAGAGTTCTAACCTCATAACTTATAAAAGCAGCTGTTTTAACAGACACTCCTAAAAATTTTACAAAAGACTTCAAGATCTTCAAGATCTAAATACCGAATTCCTAATGATGAAATTTTAGACCCTGTGGCAACCGAGCTCAATTTGGAAGAAAGAGGTGTTGTCTGTTGCCTTTTAATCAACCTACACATGTATACTGATACATGGGGTTGAACAGGGTTGGATTGGTCTGTCCCATGGTCTGAAAGTGCCTACAGTGGTTGAAATTGGGACCACCCAAGCACACCTAGGATATGTTGATGTCTTTCCCTCTCAGGGTGGCCATACTTCCTTCCATGCATAAAGCATCCAACCCCTCAGAACATTTGTAGCTAGCCAATCTATTTCTTGGCAATCAGAAAGCAAGCTGTTGAGTCTGCCAGCCTTACCCACCTGTCATGTGTCTTGATCTCCAAACAGCTGGTGAAAACCAATATCACACTGAGCGCTAACCCCTGCTGTGGAGGTGGATGTGGCTGGGGAATAAAACACACACATGTTCATTAAAGCTCCTTCTGACTTTGCAAACACATTGTGACAAGTCACACACCATTCTGAACAGAACCACAAAGGCTTTGGTTTTGATTACATGAGATGTCTCTGGTAAAAAGAAGCTATTTTTCAGTGACATGTGATGTCTGACTCCAGATTTTGGGTGGAGCCCCAAGGACTCTGCCTGTAGAGTCTGTCTGTTCCATTTCCATATACTCTGAGCTGAATTCTGTCCTGGATTAGGCCAGCCCTCCTAGCAGCAGGGAGCCTGGTTGGGAATCTTTTCCCAGACATAGCCCAGCAGGGCTAAGATTTTCCCATGCAAAAGAAAAAAGATGATCTTCCCTCATCACTGGCTCCATTTATCTTGAAGGCAACTATTTGACACATTGCATTTCTCTGTTGTAAATAAACTCAATGATGTGAGACTTCCAGGTTATAGCCTTACTGTGAAGTATCAAATGTTACAATCCATATCTTGATATAATAAATTTAAGACTTTAAATCTAGTTGGGACTATCCATCAAAAGAGCTGGGCTGTTCCAGATGAACAGCCTGGCAAGACTAGTGCTATGTCTTTAAGGAGAAAAGGAGTGTAAAAACCAATAACAGAGTTTTTGTTTATTCATTATGATTTTTAGGATACCTCACAAGGAGAAAAGGAAATGGCAAAGGGCAGACATAAGGCCTTTTTATCACTTACTATATGTTAAGTGTGCCACGACCCTCTGGTGAGACTTACTTATCTATGTATGTAAATATTCCTAACCTACTCTTTCTGCATCCACCCAACTCTCCTCCATTCCTTAGATTTATTTTGTGGCATCTTTATCCTAATATGAGCAAAACCTGAATGTAGGAAAGGACCAATTATTTACACATGAATGTGCAGTTAAGTCAATGTGACCCCTATTTCCATTAGATTTAAAACCTCATCTCTGATGAGGATGAGAGAAGGAAGACTTTGATGTTCTCTCATTTACCTTTGATTACTTTCCTTTGCCTATGAAATAAAGTCCAAATTCCTTAACATCAACAAATATTTGAGTCTTAAACATGTTTATCATGTAGCCCTAATACTAAGGAGGAAACAAAAACCATCTATCAACAGAGGACATGATATATAACCCATAAATATTTGCTGAAAGAATAAAAGAGTGAATGAACCAAGAAGTGGACATCCTTATTTGTGTTTGTGGTCTCATTGCAGAGGTAAAATATTTATTTGGGGTTACCATTACTGTGTTCTGAATCAATTAGGAAACAGGAAAGTAGCAGGAAAATGAAAATCAAAATAATACCTTCATTACTGAGAATGGCTGGGTTGGAAAATGTGCCCTTGGTGTATGGCAATAATGGGCCCCCTAATATGAAACTCCCAGAATTAGACAAAATCACCCACTCATAGACACAGTGCAAAAACACAGGATTTCATGTCAAAGTTGTCCTCAAAAAACTTCTCAAATAGCAAAGCAAGGAATAATGTGTTGAGCAACATGGCTCCCATGACAGAATGAGAGAGGAAGGGGCCATGCTATGAGCACCCAGTTTCTTTCTCATCCAAGGTTCACTTCTCAGGGCAAGAGGCCAGTGTGTTTAAGGAAAAATCCTTCTTCCTGGAAACAAGCAGAGTTGAGAATAAGCATCACTCTCCCTTGACCATTCACTATGAAAGTTGCCCAACATAATATATAATTACATGACAAAGAACTAGGGTGAACAAGAATTTTATGGGAGGCAGACATCATCTAACACATTGGATTAATAGAACCATCTGGGCCTGAGTCTCAATGGGAGGGTTTGAGTGGAGGAAGAGGTGTTTGTGGGTGGTGCCTGTGGAAGAGCAAAGTTAGAAATGAGCACACAATTATCCAGTCTTACTTCTCCTCTTCACTCCTGTCCTTAAAATGCTCTCATCATTCCCTCCACATGCCCTCATGT
Source organism: Lynx canadensis (assembly GCF_007474595.2). NCBI lineage: Eukaryota > Metazoa > Chordata > Mammalia > Carnivora > Felidae > Lynx > Lynx canadensis. The sequence goes on along the minus strand of NC_044309.1, from coordinate 32,542,210 downwards.
CCAGTCTCTGTACCTCTGCTTGCACTGGTACAATTTATATTTACACATTCATTCAACATATCTTTTTTTAGTCCCTAAATAACTGCCATGCATTGTTAAATCCCAGAATTGCCTCTGTGAAAGAATCATTATCTTATACTTAGAATGTCATTTTTTCAGTGAGACCTCTCACCAAGCAAGTGTGAGGAAAAATGTCAGCTACGGAAAGTGCATCCCTGTGCTACGTCATAGGAAATTAGCACACCAAAAACCTTATAGAAATTACAGAAATAGGTCAGCTGCAAAAGGACATATAGGGAGTTACATGTTACACTAATTCTTAGTGAATAAATATCATGTAAAATTGGAGGAAAATTATTATAAAATAGGTATTTGTGAAGGCAAATTCTAGCTTATACCACATCCATAATTTGGTTAGAAGATACTCCATGAACACGTCAGGGAGAAAAAGCAGTTGTTACTGATATTTTGTTTTGCTTTTACACACAGAGCTTATTAAAATTTCTTCCTATTAAAATCATATCCTCTCAATCTTTAAAATAAAGTAAATCATTTAATTGTAGAATTAATCAATAAGGAATTTTAAACTAAGCCAGAAAGGTGTACAACACCATGGATGGATGGAGTACAACGACGCTATTCCCCATGGTGAACAAAAGAGAAAGGTTTGCATCACCAAGGGCGAGTCTGGGTGACTGCAAGGTCACCACTTGATGAGTGGAGATAGAGTCAAGACAAAAAATAAAGTCAGGAAAGTCAGTGCTGCTGGGGAAACAAACACACAAAGCATAACTCACAGTATTGGAAAACCCCCAACATTTTCAGTCTCAGTCAGGATATAAATCAGATTTGTAGTTAACCATTTGACCGTTTACCTGAGGCCAATAAATTTCAGGGAAAAGCATGTCCACACATGCCTACTCACTGGGTTCTAGAATCTCACCTCCTTACATTCTCCAAATATGTATCAGCAGGGAATTGAAGAGCAAGCAAGAACTGTATATAGGCATCAGGAATGGAAGTTCATGTAGACTACACCACATTAGAGGTAAGCACAGAGTACTAGCTGAGACACAATTTTTAAAAACCATCTCCGTGCTATATGAAAAATCCAGAGGAAGCCTCGTAAGTCTTTCAGAATATAATCATGCATCCATGAGGTACTGCTCCTATTTCTGACATAGCAAGACAGAACCAACAGACCCAGCATTGTTGGAGCACAAAAAGCAGGAAGAAACTTGCAGAAGTCACTTAACGGGGAAGAGCCTCAAAAAGAGGTTGACACAGGGAGAGCCTCACATAGTAGGCGAGAGGCAAGTGAGTCCAATTCAGCCTACTCAGTTCCACCATCAAGAGCAAGTTACACAGTGTCCTCATGCATCAGTTTCCTCAGCAATAAAATGGACTGGGGGGGGGGCCTCAGTAGGTTTTTTACTTATTTCAAGAGCATGATGGTTTGACTAGAGTTTGCTAGTAAATACAATGTAGTATTACATTAGGTTTTTGCTTTGACAGCAACGTGTTTTCATAAAACACAATTTAAAACACTGAACTCTGGTTGATTAAAGAATACTACCTTAAATAATTTGTAAATCCTAACAAAAATGAGGAATACCTTATAAAATGTCTTTCAGAAAAAAATAGAAATAAGCATACAAACAGAATTCAGTTCACAAATAAAGGTAAGCAAGATTTGAAAAAAAAATCAAAGACTCAAATTAATATGACGTGGAGAAATTTTTGGCAAGCAGAAGGAAATGTGGAAGTACTTTGTCTCTCTTACAACCCAGCCCTAGGCTAGACATGAAAATCCAGTAATGATAAATTAGGCTAACCCAATAAGTGGGTGTATGTACACCTGACATTTGTATCAATAGGATATATACTAGACACAAATTATCCAGACTGTATTTCTGCAAAGACTGGTTAGAAAAGAGATCAAAGTCCATTTGAAGTGGAAGAATTGTAATTTTAAAATTAAGGAAAGGGACAACAGATTAAATTGTGTGGTTCCTGTTGCCCACTATGATAAACCCTTCAAAGTCTTCATTACTCTTTCTTCTAAATTCAAGACATAACCAAGACAACAAAAGTACAGGTGGTTGGTAGGATTCCCCCCTGCCCACTCCCAACCAATGCCCTGTCTTTTGGGGGGAAGGGAAGTTCAGTGGGAGTTGAGAAGGAAGCAAGTTCTGAATTTCCTGGCTCTATAAGAAAGCAAATCACTCACATTTTACACATGATTCATTTATTTAACTTTCCCTGAATAAGGGACTTTCATGCCTGCTCCAGCTGGCCAATTCACCTACCAAATAATGCCTCTATATTTCACCTGATAAACAATTATGATACAGCAAAATATGTAACTTTATCTCAATTGCCCCATAGTCCCTAGCACCTTTGAAAGTTCTTCTTTTATTCATTGGAATATACATAATCAATACCAGAGCAGTGAATTCCCATAGTTGAGGTAAAATAAATATCAGATGAGAGAAGAAACAAATGCACCACAGAAGAAATAAATACACTGGCCAAGGAAAAACTCACTGATGATAGTGGATTGCAGGAATGTTTAAATCCATCTTCTGGCTTCTAATTTCTCCAGATTCACAATCAACTCCCCCTCTTTAACCCTCCTCTGATCCTTCCACTCCTCTAGAATTCCTGGGTTCTTTTGTCTCCTTGTCAAGGAGATATGGCCAATAATTAAACCCATCCATTTTATTATGTTTTTAAAAAACTTGGTCAGATAGGTGAAAACTTTTGTGTAATCTGAGACTAAATCAGGAATTGGGGTCTGCTCCATCCCTTCACTTCTTTTTCAGTTTCATGTTACTAAAATAACAAAGAATTAGCTGTGGTGCTGTTAATGATATGTGGTCTTTCAAGGCTGCCTGCAATCCACAAATTGTCTTTTTGCAGCAAAACATACAGAATCATGTGCCACTATGATTTGGTCTTACTCTGCTTCCTCTATTATTTTGTTTACATTACTTCCCCACAGAGCTTCCCCCTTAGGCTTACCCCTGACATGACCCTAAAATGCTTTTCTCAAAACCCTTTCTCTTCCTTTGCCTTTTTAATGCCCCACTCAGATGCTACCGGTGATTTAAAGACTTACACACTCTCTTTTCTGACTTTTTTTTCAAGGTATAATTGACATACAACATTAGGTGAGTTTCAGGATGTAAACCATAATGATTCAAAGCTTGACTACATTACAGAATGGCTACCACAGTAAGTCCAGTTGACATCCATCCTGATATATAGTTACAAATTTTTTTTTCTTCTGATAAGAACTTTTAAGGTCTATTCTCTTAGCAACTTTTAAATATGCCATATAGTATCATTAATTTTAGTCATCATGCTCTACATCATGCATTACATCCACAAGACTTATTTATATTATAACTGCAAGATTTTACTTTTTGCCCCCCTTCACCCATCTCACCCACTCCCTCCCGTACCGCTGGCAACTACCGATGTGTTCTTGGTATATATGAGCTTAGTTTTTTAATTTCATTTTGTTTTGTTTTATTTCTTAGGATTCCACATATAATTGAGATCATACAGTACTTGTCCTTCTCTATCTGACTTATTTCACTTAGCAAAATGCCCTTAAGCTTCATCCATGTTGCTGCAAACTTTTTGACTTTCTATAGCTTTCAACAAATATGAATTCCTCATTTACTGCTTGCTTGCTGCTTTGTACTTTCCTCTGATTATCTAGTGAATTTCAGCTTGGTCTGTGCTTGAATGCAGAATTCATGTCTTACACTTCTTTCCAATCCAGAATATACTTATCAGCAATACGTGTCTATTTGCTAATTCATTGAAACCACAGATTTATCTCTGTTTTTTAAAGGGAGTGTTATAACTTGTCCATATCATGTTGGTTGTCTCTAGTAAAAATAACATCAAAGGACATAGCTTTCCAAGTTGCTACATCCCTAAAACTGTTATACAGCACTGGGGCATTAAAAGGATCAGGTATATCTCTGACCAAATTAGGATCGTCTCTCTCTAACAAAAATTGTACAATCGTAATTTACAATTGTAAAATTCTTGGATCAGGCCCTTAGCCAAGAGTATCTACTTTATTTGCTTCTTCATTTACTTTTCACTCATTTACTTATTTATATATTCAGCATAGACTTTATAAACACCTATGTGGAAGGCACCTTCTAAGTTTCTTTCTTTCTTTCTTTCTTTCTTTCTTTCTTTCTTTCTTTCTTTCTTTCATTCATTCTTTCTCTATCTCTCCCTCCTCTTCACTCTGGAGAATGTCAATAAACTGAAAATCATGTTGCCTGATATACACAGAGCTGCATAAACACATAGGTGCAAATTACAGGGAGCAATCACAAATGATGACACCAGATCTGTGGTGTGGTTCAAGGAAGTATCTCGACACTCCAGACTTCACACATTCTGAGTTTATAGCTGCACTGACTGAGTCCAAGCTGGTGTCTACAGCAGAAGCTCTCACATAGCATGTTGACAAAATATGTTCAATTAGGTTGGTTAATGCATTTGGCACGTTTTTTTCCTACTGTTGTCTGCCTTTTGATGTCTAGAAAAGTGCCACTTGCTAACCAAGTTACCCCATTTGAAAGAAACTCCCCCTTATTCAGAGCTTTGCATGGCCAGACTTGCCTTCTCTCTTTTAATTCCATTTAAGTATGTTCTGGTCTCTAACTTCAAGGCTGCAAACTTCAAGGGGGTTGACAGAAGAAGGGAAGAAAAGAACAAACCTGACATCACATCCTCTTTGCCCTTGAAAGCTACTGAATGGCTTCTTGGTCCATGGGTTTATTTGTTTTCTAGTTTTTCTTCTCCTCTCTCTCTCACCAACTAGTTTGTAAATTATTCGAAGGTAGAATTGCAGTTTTTAAAAGAGTAATCCTACGTGTAAGATCCTTTCGAATCTAGCCCTTAAGAAAGGGAAGCAGGTAGCCTGGGTTCCAGCCCTGGCTCTGTCATATATTAGCAACAGAACAATAGCTAAGGCAAATACTACCATTATATATCATTTATTTCATCAGTTTTATTTTCCCTCCTTTGTAAACAAAATTGAAAATAAAGAAAAACAAGAAACTGAGGTGATTTATAGTAGCTAAACAGGTTTAAATAACATGAATAAGGAAAATGGAAGAAAAGATGAACAAAATAAATAATTTACAAAACATATGTACTATGAGTACCAGTTGGGGATTTAAATTAGGTATTAAGGTGCTTAGTGATCTAAGCAAACAGTATCACTTAGATTTAATTTATTTAATTATCTGTACAATTGGAACAAAGAAATACACCTAAATTATTATATAACTAGCAGTGCAGTGTCTAACACTGACAACACCCTAAAATAAATTAAATCTAAATTTAATATTTTTGAGCACCTGCTATAGCAAGATCATTTTGAAAGTTTAAAATTCTGTAAAATGCTATTATTTTGTTAACCTGTGTGTCAGAGCCATAATATGCTAAAAGGGGATCATTGCCTCTGATGACCTCATCATGAACTGTGGCTAGAAAACAAATCTCAGTATGATTTTTATTTTCCTGTGAAGAATTTGAAATTTTACCAAAGACTACCACTATTTCTATAAAACTAGAAAAAACTTGTGCCAGTGGACACTTTTCAGCCAAAATGTCTTCTCCGTGTGGTCCTCAATGCTCTCACTTATTTCTGGGTCATATTTTATAAGAGTTGGAATATGCTATATTTTGCTGATAGTTTTTCTTGTTTAATGATAATTAATAACATTACTTATTCAATACTTTTAATTATTTTTAAACTTTAAATTCACAGAAAATGATATAATCATTTAGTGCATTTTTAGGGTATGATTGCAGCATCTCAGTTTTCACAGAAGGTGTTATGGGTCATTTTTGTAAATTTATAAGGTTTCATGAAATTAGAGTTTAACTCTGAGCTGTATAAAGTCACTGAGGATCACCAGGGTGACCTAGCAGCTGCTATAGAGCTAGCACAATCACTACTCTACTGAATTTACAGCTTCCTCTCTCTCCCACCCACCACACACAAAGATGTTTGGTGAGATGCTTACATTAGGTGGGACCTTTGGCCTCTTTGTCACCCTCCCATATTGTGGCTGGGGAAAAGGAAACCTTATCAGACTGACATGATGAGTTAGTGGCAGAAGTGAGGCTCTAGTCAGGTCTCTGAATCCAAGTTCTGTGCTCCATCCACCCTGTGTGTAGAATTTTCAACATTTATGGGAAAACAGTAGGTTCTATAGTTTCCTATGTAATGACCTTATGCAACAAAAATCAGGAAATGCTTGAAAAAGTCTGGGAAATGATCTGTTAGGTCCTCTGAATTCAAAGAGGGTGCCTGGGTAAAGCAAGGCAGGATGAGTACACAAACATACAAACACATACCTACATCTAGCACACACATACTCACACACACATTACACATACATATACACACTTACATGCACACAAAGAGACACATACTCCTACACAAATACACGCAAACACATACACACACACACACACACAAAAACCCCACACACTACATATACCTACATACACATACACACACCCACACTCATATACATACACACAGTACTGGCTACAATAGATGATGAAAATGTTTAAGGATGAAGAATTAAAAGTTTGAGATTACTGAATTTATTTACAGTGCACCTGATTCATATAAACACTGAGAAGACTTTGCTTTGCACATGTCATACTAGCTTACTATAACTTTCTATTGTTTGTGGTCTAATCTACACATTATAAACACTTTGTCTTGTTACTTTTCAAACTTTCACATGTGCTGAAATTAGACAGCTGGGCATTGCCCTCTAAGACCCTATAAAGCTTTGAAAAGAAACTTTTACAGTCCATAAAGAAAGAGTAAACTATGTCCCACTACACTATGTAATTTTTCACATTTTGGAAGAGACCACAGCTTCAGAAAAGTCTGAAAGGGGTGATTGTTAGGCCTAGAAACTGTACCTTTACTGCTGGGAAGTAGAGGATGCCGCATAATCTTCCTTTCAACATGCTTCTGAGAATGTCTTTAATGCTGTATGGGAATGTCCCTTGGCTCTGCCTTGTTCCTCTCTTGACTAGCCCAAAGACTGTGTGACTCTATTTAACAGGCATGAGATAGTAACAATCACACCAGATTGTTCATCTGTAATTTGAGATTCCTGGAAGAAAAGTAATGCACAGTAGCTTATGTTTGACTTTAATAGTTGAATTTCTTTCAGAGCGTTGATGATAGAGGAAATATTTCTCATGCTCCGTCTGGTTGGCATGTCAGAGTTAGGCTTCAGAGTCAGACAAGTGTGGGTTCAGACCTCCAGGACTGCTGCTTGTTAGTGGTGAGAATTTGAGTGAACAATTTAACCACACTTGAACCTATCCTTTCTTGTTTTTAAATGAGAGTAATGCTACATACCCCACAGGATGCATTGCAAGTGACTGACCCATAATGGACTCTAAAACACTTGTTTTATTTTTTCAGTTCATTATTCACACCCTCAAAACAATCATTATCTCAGGGGGAATGATGAGTATTATGCAGAAAAAGCAATTATTTTATTGTCTTTAATTTTTCAACTATCTGCTTCAGTAAATTACAGAGAGACTTACAAAAGATTAATAAAATATTTTCAAACTAAAATCATAATTTTATTGATAACAATACTGTTATTAATTAATAATAGCATCTGGGGCACCTGTGTGGCTCAGTTGGTTGAACGTTCAACTTCGGCTCAGGTCATGATCTCATGGTTCATGAGTTTGAGCCCTGCATTGGGCTCTGTGCTGACAGCTTAGAGCCTGAAGCCTGCTTTAGATTCAGTGTCTCCCTCTCTCTCCCCTGCTTGTACTCTCTCTCTCTCTCTCTCTCTCTCTCTGCCTCAAAAATAAATATTTTAAAAATTAATCAATAATAGCATCTTGATCAGTTCTTCATTTTTGCCAACTAGAAAATCCTTCAGTTATTTATTGAACAAGAAATTAAAAAACGAATGTAACCCCTTATCAATTTTTGAGCAATTTTATAACTGTTAATTTAACATCAGTGTAAGAGAACTTTTAACCCTGCCCCCAGCACTATCTAACTACAAAGGCAATTTTAGCAAAACATAAAAGCAATGTTTATGAATTGTGTCCAAGTCATAGTTTTTGTCTTGGTTTTGGGTTTTGTTACATACAACACCTGCTTTTGTGTAAAAGATATCTCCAGTCCATCTGAGTGTCTATGACAGTCCATCTGAAATCTAAGAGACCAAAGAGCTGGCAGCTGCCGCCATCTTCAGATAGACAGCTGGGGACTTCTATCCATTGCATGGCAATGACATCTCCTTTACCTGGAAATTCGTTGTTCCAAATGGTTCATTTTTCCCAAAACTTGATCCAAATCTCTAATGTGTAGGCTTAAATAATTACAGTGCCACATATTCAAGAAAACTCTGACAAGTTTAAAACTTTTATTCACTCATATGATAAGTGCTGCTTGTGGGGTAGGCTTGATTTATGCTAAAAACCAACTGTAATATTGTAATCTATTGTATACACACACACACACACACACACACACACACACACACACATATATATATATACACAATGTCAAGCATCCAGAGAAAGTTTAAAATTTGGGGTATGTAACTAGGCATTTGTTCTCCATTCTACTACAAGTTCAAATACTTATTAACAGATTTTTAAATTTTTTTTCAAATAATCATTTGAAAAGAAACTTTCTTATAGATATGTATCCCTAGTTAAACTACGTATGCAATATAAGAACATACATCTACTTAGTCTCAGAAAATAAAAAGGATGTAAAACTCTGTGTTTTATTATTTTTAGGAAGTAAAGGATCCAGTTTAAGATGTTCCCCCCAGATGTTTGCTTCATGGAAAGAAGCCAACAGTGACAAGAAAAACCTGACTCTGTCCAAGATAATCATTATTAAGCAATGTGTCTGGAAATGTGTGCCATAAACCTTAAAAAGTTAAAACAATTATAGACATTTCTGTAACTACTCACTGCATATTTCCTTTACTGGAAATGGGGTTATTTTTTTTTCTTGTTTGCTTTCTGTTTCTTTTAGTTAGATTTTTTTTTCCTTACAGGAAAAAAGGATAAAAAAAGATTTTAAAATTTTGATAATGTATTTCTACCTTAATTCCATTTATTATTTTTAAACTTTTTTTTAAAACTTTATTTATTTATTTATTTTGAGAGAGAGCGAGAGAGAGAGAGAGACAACAAGCAGGGGGAGGACATAGACAGAAGGAGGGAGAGAATCCCAAGCAGGCTCCAAGCCCAACACAGGGCTTGAACTCATGAACCGTGAGATCATTCATGACCTGAGCTGAAACCAAGAATTGGATGCTTAACTGACTGAGCCACCCAGGCACCTCTTAACTCCATTTCAATATTTAGATTTAAAACTCAAAACCCAATAATAGCATTCACATTTATTTTGTAGTGTTCACCAGTCTCCTCTCTAATCATGCAAATGCACATTTTCCAGACTTACTGGATCTCTCTAGCCTGTAGACTGAGTGAGCACTTTCCCTCCCTCAAGCCTTCCTTCTATGAAATTAACTCAATAAGATTTTCCCTTTAGGTCATACACCACAAATTATTACCAGGACTTCGGTATTAATCACATCAGACCAACCGAGGAAGGTCAATTGTGAGGCTGAAACAGTTTGGAAGGATAAATCAGAACACTTGGGCCTGTAAAACTAGTTCCATTATATACAGTAGCACCTGGATGGAAAACAGGCCACCAGCAAATCATTGGTACATCAGGAGCCTCCTCTCTGAGACTTTATCATCAATTATATCATTTAAACAAGAGTGAGTGCCCAAGATATTCCTAGATGAAATGTCAGAGGTCATGTACTTATTTTGCATAAACAGCTTGAAACCGGACCATGTGAGCAGAGCCAGCATTTGACATCCCATCTTTCAATCTTTCTTTTGTCCATAAGTGGCCCCATTTAAATTAAACTTGGCAGTGATGCAGTCATCTGAAAAGCTTGACCAGAGTGTGGAATTCTGAAAACTGTCACTGTGACATAAAATGAAGCCCCCTGGTGGGGCGCCTGAGTGGCGCAGTCGGTTAAGCATCCGACTTCAGCCAGGTCACGATCTTGCTGTCCGTGAGTTCGAGCCCCGCGTCAGGCTCTGGGCTGATGGCTCGGAGCCTGGAGCCTGTTTCCGATTCTGTGTCTCCCTCTCTCTCTGCCCCTCCCCCGTTCATGCTCTGTCTCTCTCTGTCCCAAAAATAAATAAAAAACGTTGAAAAAAAAAAACTTTAAAAAAAAAAAAAATGAAGCCCCCTGGAGTTGCTATAAGATTTTTCATCTAGGGGATGAATGGCTACATGACTAAGGAACTCAAGTTCTGGTCCTCACCTTGGGACACTGGAACTACAGTGGAGTCCACAAGACCTCACAGCTTCATGTGAGCCCCACAGTAACAAACATGTATACAGAATATTTTCACACTCTCTCTGAAAGCAGTAAGCATATTGTATGATATGGCTGTGGCATCATATCAGTATGAATGCCCAAACTGTTTAGGTGTAGGTTTAACTGACCAGCATTGGGAAAATTTAGAAAGCAGGTGAAATTTTTATATTTTGCTGGCTTCCCAATTACTCCATTAGCATGCCATTGCCACATATCAATGGCTAGTTCTCATGATTTAGTAAGATGCAAACTTCCTTTTTTCTTGTAAGGGCATAAGATATTGTATCAATCTATTAAGTCTTATTTAAAAGAATCTATTAGTGTACTGGGATCTGTTTTAAAAAAAACCTGACTACACAAAGGAACAATGCACAAATCCCATCCTGAGAACAGAAAGTTAAGAAGATATTTGGGGACTGGCATCTTCCTAGAGCCCCTCATTCAGTTCAACCCACCAGATGGCTGTCTGCACAAGCTACAGTGAAGATGACCCTGGAGAATGTATGTACTCTGGCCCTGCCTGACCCCAGCCCAGAGGAAGAATCCTCAGGGAACATTCAGATATCCACACATTTCAAAAGAAAACTTCTGTATGTTCCATCCTGGGCCTTCTCCTTTTGGCTGAGGTAAAGTAGAAACACAATAAAATCAGCTATTGTGTAGATGATTTTTCAAAACTCCATTATGTGACTAATCAAATTGGATCAATCTACTTTAAAATAATCAGCCCAGCTATGTCATAGTTTGTCTTCAAGGGTTTAATATATACTACTAAGGAAATGAATAGAATTATAATTTATAGTTTTTATTTTTTTATAATTTTTAATGTTTGTTTATTTTTGAGAGAGAGAAAGAGAGACAGAGCATGAGCAGGGGAGGGGCAGAGAGAGAGTGAGACACAGAATCCAAAGCAGGCTCCAGGCTCCACGCTGTCAGCACAGAGCCTGACACAAGCCACCCAAGTAACCCTTCACTATTGAATTTTAAAAGTCCTTTATATATTTTGAATATTAGCTGCTTATCAGATATACAATTTGCAAATATTTTCTCTCATTCCATAGGTTACCTTTTCATTTTATTTATTGTTTCCTTTGCTGTGCAGAAACATTTCACTGGATATGGTCCCACTTGTTTATTTTTTATATTGGCTATGATTTTTAGGATATGACACCAAAAGCAAAGGCAACAAAACCAAAAATAAATAATTAAGACTATATCATGTCTCGATATGTAAATCACTTTAGCAATATATCAAGTTCAAACTTTTAATTTTTTAACATGAAGAAATAAGGGCCCAGAGGTAAAATAATTTGTCCAACGTCACAGGCAGTCATTGATAGTGCCTGGCATAAATTCCTCTACTTGTGGGTTTGAGAACAGCAAAGGGCATGCATGAACTCCCAAATATAAGTTTCTTTTTATATATTCTACCAGTTAGTCATTAATTTACCTGATAAATTCTTTTTTGAAAATGCAAAATTATACTGAGAGGATTGAGGTCAACAATAGGGAGGGAGGCAAACCATAAGAGACTCTTAATACAGAGAACAAACTGAGGGTTAATGGGGAGGTGGGGGAGAGAGGAATATGGGTGATAGGCATTGAAGAGGGCACTTGTTGGGATGAGCACTAGGTGTTGTACATAAGCCAATTTGACAATAAATTATATTACAAAATAATAAAAAATAAATTTTCCAGCCTTGCAGAATTCTATGATGTTGATGAAGGCAGAGGGGAGACAGAAGTTGCCAGAAAAGCAACCCCTGATGGAAACTGGCAGGATAGCTGCATGGAACTTTGTAAAGCAGAAGGCCAACACTGGTCTCATAGATGCCTATATATAGACTCTTAAAAATTAGTTTAGTGTTTTTCTATTAAAAATGGAATGAAAAAAGCCACATATGTCATTTGAAACCAATATCACTCAGCATTTTAGTATATTTTCTTCAAGTTCTGTGTATACATTTTCATAGAGCTACGACCAAGCAATTAAATGATTTTACTCATTGAGTAGCAACATGTTGCACTAAAATGATGTTACTTTTTACTAAAATATAAGGTAGGAGTCAAAAATAATACCACAAGTTTTCTGGCCTCTGTAGTCAAAGGTCTCAAAACGTCATCATTGTTGAAGAGTCATAGTTGGGGGTGGAGGAAAGTAGAAAAAGAATATGTTTTATTTACATAAAAGCAAACTGGAAAATAAATAATACAGTAAACCATGAGTGTAAGTGGCCCAAGCTAACTATTTCCACTTTCTGAACATGTCTGAGGGCATGTTGTTCACAAATACCAAAAGTTACACTGAATAAACTGAAGAGCAATTAAAGGCAAATCTCTTCCTCCAAAATGTCATAGCATGGGTGAATTAATGGTAATAAAAATATTCAGTTAACCAGAATAACATAATAGCCAACCATGGTGATTAAGTTAGAGTTTTTACCCAATGGAATTCCAATTGTCTTAAAGACAACTATAAGCTTCCAGATCTTGTGTTCCAATACCATTCTCCAAAAAAAGGAACCAGGACACTATGGAAATACGATTCTAGGATGAAGGCAGGAATATGCAAGATGAACTTGGAGCATCTTGTAGTGCCAGAAAATAAAGTACTCAAACAAAACAAAACAAAACAAAACAAAACAAAACAAAACAAAAGAAAACATCCCATAATGAGGGTATGTCAAAAGGAAGGGACAGGAACCAAGTGAATGAATCCCAATGTCCAAAGTTATAACAATTTGGATAACTAAATTAAGTAGCATTGAATTATAATCCAAAGTCTAAAATAAATATCCTTAAGCCCATACTGATAAATGAGTAAATTATTAAATGGAGAAACGGAATATACGAATCTCGTCCTGTGTAAGAATTCCAAATAAATTATGTAGATACTTTGCCCTACAGGAAGGGGAGCATAATGCCCTGATCTTTAAATGTGGGCTGTTTCATGACCTCGTTCCAAATAGTATAGTACAAGAAATGGGGGAAGGGTAAGTTTAAAGTGAGGATATTTGACAAATGCTACTTCAGCCAGGTGATCAAGGTCAACATCAACAACTGATATTATATACCCTGGATAAGATATGATGAAAATGGCAATTTACCTATGTGATTTTCCTTCTTGAAACCTATAATCCCAGTCTAATCATAAGAAAAACATCACACAAATTCCAATAGAGGGGCACTCTACAAGAGTAGAGTTCCTAGTGTTCCTCAAAACTGTCAAGATCATAAAAAAAATAAAGAAGGTCTCAGAAATTGTCACAGCTAAGAGGAACATTGACTGAATAATTGTCATGCAGTATCCTGGATGGGATTCTAAGACAGAAAAGGATAAAAATTAGAAAAATCTGAATAGTTCTTAGTTCATAATAATGTATCAATATTGGTTCATTAATTTTAACAAGTAAGTGTTAATAACAGGGAAAACTATGTATAGGGGGTTTCAGTATGGTGAATTCCCTATACTATCTAGCAATTTTTCTGTAAATCTAAAATGATCCCATTAATAAAAAATAAAATAAAATATAAGATTAATAATAAGTCTTTAACAAAAATGTCCTACTTGGTCTATTTCTTGCACGTAGCTCTTAACAAAGTAAGTGTCTTCAGGTGGGGAATGGTCTAGGCATCAGTGGCTCTCAACCCTGGTAGCGAATTTAAATCACCTAGTATATTTTGATATCAATAAATAAGAATCTCTGCCAATGGGCACCAGTAATTTTTTAAAGCCTATCACACTACCAAAAGTCTAGTTTGCCAACAGAAAAATTTCATACTACAAAATACTAAAATTGCACCTTTGGTCACCAGAATGAAATGTCTTCTTTTCATGGTAGAAAACAAAGATGCTCCCTTTTTCTTTCTCCCTTGAGAGACTTGGGAGATTCAGCAATTATTCTGGCAATATAAAGATAAGCAAAATAGTAACAATACCAACATAACAAATTTTAGAAACTTTAATGCTTTAAAGCTATAAAGCATCAAATTGTAGAATCCCTCTTCTTTTATTTTCTTGGAAAATTATTTCTTAAGTTATTGAAAATTAGTGTTGTTTGAAAAGAATGATGAGTTTGAAAGAAGGGCAGAAAAATGAAAATTTTTATCTTAAAATTTAAATTCAAGGTATCTAAAGTTCTGATGAACACAGACAAAATCCCTGCTAGCTTTAAGAAAGTGCTATCAACACCACCCTTCTGGAAAACAAAAAGTACACATAGCTTCCCAAGTGCATCCTGGACAGTAAATCACAAGACAAGCCCTGAGCCCCTGGTTAAGACTACAAAGTGTGCTGATCCCCAGCTCCCAGCATAGCTTACGCTAATGAAACAGGGGCTTCCCAAATAGTTGGGAAGCCTTGCCTGGCTCCAAGTCTGTTTCCATCCATTTTCATAATGCTGTTTTAAGGATAGGAGTCCATCTTAGCCATTCAACCAAATATGCGTCATTTATACACTTATTGAACTCTCCTGTGTTGTGAAATCAGGAAGCTGCAACATAAATGTGAACACAGATATGAAGAAACTCAAATATGAAGAGAGGACTCCAGGGTTTGTTTTCAGCCCCTCACTGACTATCTGATCTGGAGTGGTCAAAGAGTGTGGAAAGCCCTGAAGATAGCAGGGTCTATCTCAACAACTGGCTTTAGCTGAGGTGTTTTTTTTTTTTTTTTAAAGGGGGCTTCCGTCAGACCACTGGTTGCTTAAGACAGCCAGAGAAACCTTAGAAGGAGCTATAGGCCCTTCCTAGATGCTTCTCTCATCAAATTAAACCTCTGGTTTGTGCACTGTGATGAAGTAGAAATTACAGGCATTTTGAAGTCAGAAAACATATGGCCCAAGTGCCAGTCCCAGTCTGTCAAGATGAAGGTCAGTTTGTTTGAACTTCTGTGCCTTAGTTTCCTCATGTGCAAAATAAAGCTAAGAATACTTAATATATGTAAGGATGGGATTCTAAAGATCAAATGGATAACATATGACTTCACTTTATACAGTGTAAGTAGACAAAGGGCACACATTTTTAATCATAATATTAATATTAACTATTTTAAGGTCTACCAAAAACTGACACTCTCACCTCCCACTGACCTTCAAACTCAGCTCATATATATTTCAACCAGAAATACTTACCTCCCACCCCCCACCTGTGTGGTTGCATTTCTTTGCCACTATCCCTGCCTCATTCATTCTTCAGTACCCACATCCCCTTTCTTCTTCAGCACTCTGCTCCATATCTGCCTCCCTCAGGAAGTTATTCCACTCAATCACTCAATTCCAGTCACTTCACCACCAAGACCCACAGATACCTTTGCATGTATAATCTAAGCTTCCATACTTGCCAAAGAATCATAAATTCAAATTTTATAAAGGAGGAAACAGAGGTTCAGATCACCTAACTAGCCTATTAGTTGGTGGCAGAACGGAGACCAAATTCCAGATTTCCATAGAATATTTGCCAATATTTGGATCCAAAGCTGACAGCATTAATTATGACAGTGTCAATGTTATTTACTAAAATACATAAACATAGTTCTTAAATACAAAATATGGATCTCTAAAGTCTCATTTTCTAAGCACTAGTTAAGTTCCCTATAACCAAGGAGTGTAGTTGGTTCACCTAAAACAGGTAAGTGACGTAGAAGCTTGGAAATGTGTCTTGACAACACTTAGTATGTGTTAGATACACAAAAGAGGCTCAATATTGTTTGGCAACTCGGTACATGCATATATGAATAAATCAGGATTTATGATGGAAGCATTTATCAAAACCTTCACATAGGTATTCTACTAAAGAATTTGAAAGCTTGATTTAGCACAGAAATTCATTCCTTTTCTAGAAATTTAGACCTTTCAAAATTAACTTTGCAGAATTCATGTGCTGTTTGGAGACAGTATTCCACATGTGCAGAGGTAGAAGGCAAAAAAAGGTACCAAGGATTATATATTACACTAATGCAGTTCTAATCAAAATTCCAGCTGGATTGTGAAAAAACAAGACCAATGTAGGTAGAATTACTCTACCAGACATTAAGACACTGTACATGCCATAATGATTAAAAGATTATATTTCTGGTCCAGTTATTTAAAAATTGAGCAATGTAACAAAATGGAGAGTTTAAAAACAGATCCATACTCATATGAAAATTGAGCTATGATAGAAGTGGCATCACACATAAACAGAGAAAACATGAATTATGTAATCAATGGTGCTGGGGAAATTAGCTCATCATAATGAAAATGCAGTTATATCCCCATCTTATTCTAAAAACAAGAATATTCAGATGGGTTTAAAACTTTAGTATAAAACAAACTATTGGGGGTGAATAGCTTTATGATCCTGGGATCAAGGAATAGTTTTTGAGGATGTCCAGAAAGGTACTACCTGGAAGGAGAAAAATAGGAAGATCTGATTACATCAAAATTAAATATCTCTACTCCATAAAATATACTACAGACAAAGTTAAAAGACTGGTGAAAGATGGGGAGAAGATATCTCCAATGTATATAACCAAGAAAAATTTAATACCCAGAATATTTATGAAACTCCTATAAATCAGTAAAACAAGAGGCAACCCAACAGAAAAAAAAAAAGGATACAAATGGGATGGCTGATATGAAGCGATGTTTGTCCTCACTGGTAGACAACCCGAAAATTCCAAAACACAGACATTGATTTAGAGCTACACTGACCAAAAAATAAATATTCAGATAAATAGCCAATGTCAGCAAGCATGAGAGGAAATAGGAAGTTTCACAAGTGCTAGTGACTTTGCAAATATGTATTATAGCATTTTGGTGGGTAATCTAGCAATATGTCGTAAAATTGTGTTAGCAGATGCCCTATAGCACAGGAATTTCTTGATTTGTACCTCCAGAGAACTCAGTAAAGACAGAGATATTATAAAGATTGTGTAATAGCAAAATGAGGGGAAAATATTTTTAAAATGTGTTTTATGCATCCATATTAATCAGAGGTCAAAAGAAATGATTAATTACCAAAGACAGAGCTGAAAAACAATGTTGAGAAAAGTTCAACCTGGTATATAGCACACTGATATTTAGGTCAAGTTCATGGCACATGGCAAAAATATATTTTTCACAGAGATTCATATGTAGAAGGAGAATGTCCACTAAACATATGAGAATGAGTACCTTATGGAAGCCAGACAACTGGTGATGCAGTTGGGAGACAAAGGAAGGAAAAGGAGGTCTGAGGCTGGAATAATTACTTTAATGGATACAAAAAAAGGAGCAGCGTTGGTCATATTAGTACAATTTTGTGCACTAAGAGGCCAAAACAGTTACAAATAATAAAGAGAACAGTTAAAATGGGGTGGAGCAGAGAAAGTAAATTACCTATCTTTAATTTACAGACAGGTAATGTAAAGAAAGGGGTTAACCTACAAATTCACTGAAGTCAGAAATTTCTTTGGGTGACTGGCATCCCCCCCTTGATAGCCTTTCATAGTCAAGGGGTAATTGAGTGTTAATTCTGCTGACCTTATTTGCAGCATGCCTCCATTCCTGCAGCACCCCTGGCTGTCAGGCAGCATGCTTTACATAGCTGTCGACTTCATGTTTTTCTTTTGACTGAATTTTTTTACCTGAGGCATTTCAATCCTGTAACTTCAGCAATCAATTTAGGCCCAAAGCAGCACAGGCCTCTGTCCCCTCCAAGCAGGTATTTGCATGTGAGCTAACAGCTTAAGCACCAGGGAAATGAGCTAAATCCAAACAGATGTAAGAAGTAGGACTGTATGCTAAATCACTACACAGTCAGCTCATTTGCCTGCCATGGAATTACACTTTGTGTGTGAAAGTGGGAGTGAGTGTGTGTGTGTGTGTGTGTGTGTGTGTGTGTGTGTGTGTGGTGGGAATATGATTAGTTAAATTTTTATACTATTTTTAAAGCTAATAAGCTATTTTTAATGGTGTTTGTTTTTAATGATCCTGAGCCAATATTTTAAGAAGTAATCATGAAATTCTAATTGCTAGATATGTCATAAAAAGAAAAATCATTTAAAACATAACATAAATGAAATTATGCTAAGAAAATCAGAATATTTTTTTTATTTTTTAGACAACTCAATTTCTTCAAAATAGAACCCACAAAGGGTATGTGATAGGATGCACTGTCAAGAAATGGAATGTAACTTATACAGAGAATTTGTCGTTATATATTAAAAATTCTTAACCTCCAAAGTGACATAGAAGCCATTTTCTACTCATTACAAGGAATTCTGGATACAGGATAAGATATTTGTTGGGATTATGCAAGCAAATCAGTAGCATCATTTATTACATCCAGATCTTTTAATCAAGGGAGAAACTGTCACATCCATTGCCGTCATTTGTGAAAGAAGTAGCCAGAATCTCAGTTTCCTGTATCCTCCTAGCTATGTTATAGAATAAATCTAGTCTAAATAATCAAGCCTATTGATTGGCATATAAGGAATCTCAGATCCAGGTATTTTTTTGTGAGTGTTTGTAAAGAGAACAGCTCATCTCTCAGCTGTATTGTAGAAGAGAAGAAATGTAATGCCTTCTCAGCTGGCCTTCATGGATGACAATCAATATTTTTAACCCCACCCAACACACTGCAGGAACTGAGTCCCTACTAAAAGTCACAATAAAATAATTTCATTTACCCTATTGGCCAGCAGGTCAGTACTGAGGTAAGAAGTAGTTCCTTAGTAATAAGCAACACATCCATTTATGTAAGTCAAGAAAAGCCTAGAAGTATATAGAAAACCTAAATTCAGTAAGGAATAAGTTTGTCTGAAGCTGAAGCTAACATATTTCAGTCCACACCATTGAGATGAGTTACTGGAGATACAGAGAAACAAAGACAGGCATTCTGTGGGAACCACAAAACATAAGGTAAATAATGGATATTCTTAGCAGCAGCATTTGTCCCAATTATATGAGGATTAATAGGAAAACATTTCACCTAGGAGAAACATGTTCATGGGTAAAACATTGCCTTTAAAAATGAGCAATGCCTTCTGCCCATGGGGCTCATGGCACCTATTAGAAGTCATGATTACTGACCATGCTGCCCCAGCATCTTAAACACAAGCTTCCCCCTCCATGAACCACCTGGACCACCAGCAGTAGGAAGGGAAGTCAGCAGTAGGCTTCCCATTCCCATTTTAGTAGTGATCCATAACAGGAACTCAGAATGCCCAAATGAAGATAAGACCATTTTGAGTTTGAAGTTTTAATAAGGTAACTAAAGATGTGAGCAGAGAGGGAGGTGGAGGATGAGATAGTTCTAAGGCAGCACTTCTCCAACTGTAACATGCATATGACTCAGCTAGGGATTTGTTGAAACACTGATTCCAGATTGGCAGTTCTGAGGTGGGACTGGAGATTGTCTAACCAGCTCCTGGAACTGATGGTCTGACCACACTTTGAGTAACCAAGTCTAAAGGAATAATGAAAAAAAGAAAAAAAGCTAAAGGGGATGATAAATGCCAAAAGTCTTCTAATGTGATAAAATGATAGGGGAAGACACTGTTAAAGTAAATACCTCTATACCTTCTGGCCTCAGGAGGAATGTGTTTTCTGGAGGTACTTGAAATCCACCATGGGGGCCCTGAACTCTCCATTTCCCCCAATTCTGCTCCTTTCCCCATGTGCCTTGGTCTGCAAGTGGTGTTGTCAGCCTCCCAAAGCCTTGAAACAGAAAACTCACATTTATTTTCAACTTCTCGCAAACTTGCTCGATTTTCTTTCCCTTTCAAACAGGGAAATGCCTCCACATTGCTACAAGCATTATAATTCCAAATCTCAGGAGTAATCTCTATTATGTCACTGTTAAAATTCCTCCTGCCTGACACAGCTTTCCACCCCCTAAAGGATAAAGAATAAAGAATGAAGCCCTTAGCAGGTTTCCAAGACCCTTCACAATTAGATCCCAGCATTTCCTTCTGGCCTCAATTATTATTGTTTTCCCCCCTCTACATTCTGCTCCTTTGCAGGGATCTGCCTTCACTTGGACTCAGGCCCTGTTCACAGTGCCGGAAATTCAGCCAGGTCCTTCCTTGGCCTGTAGCAACCTCAACCCAGCAGTCAGTCTCCAGTACTCCTTGACCTGGAAGCCATCTTATTCCACAAAAGTCAGGTCAAAAATTGTTTTCTCCTTAACAGAGTATCCCATCTCTACTAGATCCTGGCACACAGTAGGCAAACAAGCAATATTACCAAACAGTGTCAGAGAGTTGTAGTCTGACTAGAATGGCTTCCTCTGAGGTGTTCCAGCCACACAAGTAGGATGCTAGCTCAGGCTTGGAGATGGGGAAGACAGAAACTCAGATGGAAATTCTCATGTTCCACAAACTCCCATTCTAGCCATTGAAATTTAAAGAGTCCTATAATTCAGGGCCTCCAAAGCTTTTCTCTTCATCATCAAGAACAAGATTTGGAGCTAAGAGATGTTTTAAGGCACTCACATAAGCACCTAGACATAGAGGATCTAAGGTGGTATGGAGTAAGAGGATATTTTTGCATCTTCTCAACATCAAAGTTGTTGTTCTTTTATCAACCACTTTACTCTAAAATAGATCTCAGAGCAATTTAGAAGCTTGGAAGAAGTTTCTAAAACCTTGCTTAATTGGCCCCAGCAAAGTGGTTAATAGCACGAGATGAACAAGCAAGAAAAGGCACCAATGACGGACTATCACACTTGTTTTCTCAGATGCCAGTGAGGGTTTATTGAAGTGAATGCTGTTAAAAGGACACCTGGGTAGCTCAGTTGGATTAGCATCCCACTCTTGGTTTCAGTTCAGGTCATCATCTCACAGTTCATGGGATCAAACCCATGTGGGTCTTTGCACTGAGCACAGGGAGCCTACTTGGTATTCTCTTTCTGTCTCTTTCTCTGCCCCTCCTGTGCTCATGCTTGTTCTCCCTTGCTCTCTCTCACTCTGTCTCAAAATAAATAAATAAACGTTTTGTTAAAGCTAATGCTATTGGGTATTTCTGGGGCAACAAAAGATGGAAAATAATATCTAAAGAAATGAAGTTCATAACCATTAATTTGAGTCCATAACATGGTCTAATGAGAAGGACAAAAGAAAATCATATTTTCCCATGAGTTGTAAACATGTTAAAAAATAAACAAATATCTTTGGTGTGTTGAAGGAAATAATAAGAAATTTTCAGTCCACTATTATATTTCCTATCCCTCACACTGGAAACAGTAAAAATGTCCATACGTTCATTTACTCATTCAATCAGTCAATCATTTAACAAGTATTTATTGAGTACTTTGGTGGTTCTTAAAACATTTCCATAGGGGCGCCTGGGTGGCACAGTCGGTTAAGCGTCCGACTTCAGCCAGGTCACGATCTCGCGGTCTGTGAGTTCGAGCCCCGCGTCAGGCTCTGGGCTGATGGCTCAGAGCCTGGAGCCTGTTTCCAATTCTGTGTCTCCCTCTCTCTCTGCCCCCCCCCCCCGTTCATGCTCTGTCTCTCTCTGTCCCAAAAAAAAATAAATAAACGTTGAAAAAAATTAAAAAAAAAAAAAAAAAAACATTTCCATAGATTCTTTGAAACTTCCTCCCCACCAAGGAAGTTAATTCCCCTCCCCTTGAATATGTTCTGGTATATGATGTCATTAACCAACAGAGGCAGTGGAAGTGATGCTTCTTGACTCCCAGGATAAGTTAGAAAAACGGCATGCAGTTCTGCAATATTCTCTTGGGGTATATGCCTTTAAACTTGAGTCACTGTGTAAGAAGTCAAGCTGCCCTCAAACAGACATGTTGGAAACACCACATGGAGAAACCAAACGGAGATAGAGAGATAAACCAGACATGTTGGAAACACCACATGGAGAAACCAAACGGAGATAGAGAGATAAACCTAAAAAGCACTGGCTGCTCCAATTGAGTCTTCTCAGCCCAGGCAAAGACATGAGTGAAGAAGCCTTTGAGATCAGTCTAGCCCAGTCACCATCTGACTGCAATCACATGAGAGACTCTAAGCAAGAACCTCCTACCTGAGCCAAGTCAACCTCAGGACCACAAGTAGTAATAATAATAATAATAATAATAAACAATTGTTATTATTTTATACCACTAAGTTTGGGTTATTTGTTAACCAGCAGTAGATAACTGGAATAAGCAGCTACTATATGTGAGGTACTTTGTAAGGTATTGAGATCTTCCCCTTATGGAGTTTAAAACTTGCTGGCCAAGCACTCTGTGTGAAGGTAAATCTCTAAATTTGCAGTCCAAATAGCAACATAGGAAATATTCATATAAACAGATATGTACCAATATAAGAAAAAAAGACAGATGCTATAGGTTTGAAAAGCAAACAGAATTGACTGGAAAAAACAAAACTTTTGGAATCTGCACAGAGAAAGAGTCAGAAAGGAATTAGGAACTGGGTTAAATGTCCAGGATTTGTATATACATAAAGGTGCTGGAGGAGGGGAAAGGCCTTTTTCCTGAGGGTGGTGTGGCCTGCTCTAGTTTGGGTGGGGGTTCCCACACAGGAAATGTGTGAGGGAAAAGAATAGGAACATCAGAAGGAGGCAGATGATAGAGGGTCTTGAAGGTAATAGTAAGGGTTTAAAAGGACTAAATTAACTTTCTGGGCAAGTAGATAGTACTGAAGATCTACAACACATAGAATGCTGTGATGAAAAATACAAGATATCCTGACAGTGGAAGGAACATGGATTGATGTATTGGAATTTGCACAAGAAGCAAAGAAACCAATCAGTAACCAATCTTGAAATAGTTTTCAAACATGGTAAGAAGGGTCTTTCACTCTATTGTAAACCCCCTCTCATGA
Source organism: Lynx canadensis (assembly GCF_007474595.2). Classification (NCBI taxonomy): domain Eukaryota; kingdom Metazoa; phylum Chordata; class Mammalia; order Carnivora; family Felidae; genus Lynx; species Lynx canadensis. The sequence continues at coordinate 32,518,927 of NC_044309.1, read as the reverse complement.
CATGCCCCACCCCAGCTCTTCCAAAATGTCACTTTTTGTCCCTCTTGTCTGTTTCAGCTGTTTCTGGACTATTGTCTCATGGCATTCTCTACTGATGCATGTTCCTGTGTGCTGGGATCCAGTTACCTGAGCACTGCGGCCAGCTAGCAACTGAATGGGTGGGCTGTTCCATCACCACGCCCACTGACAGCTGCTTCCTGGTAATCCAAGGAGTTCTTAGTGCCTGTTATTTGTTATGACCGTTTGATCCTCTGTGCTCTACACAATATCATTAGTTCACCGATGCCTGACAAGTTTTATCCTAAAGCAAGTGATACATGTAAAGACACGTTCAAGTGTTCCCTGAAGTAGAAGCATTCCTGGTTTTTGGAAGAGATGATATGTAATAACAATTATATGGCGCTTTCATCTTCAAAGCCTTATGCAAACATTATCTAATTAACCCTCATTACATACCTGGGAGGCAGGGAGACATCATTAAACCTGAGTTTCAGGAGAACAGATTGGAAGCTATAAGTTAAATAGCAAATTCTCCACTAGACAGACTTGACTTATGGTGGCAAAACTGGTGTGGAAGAGCCCCTAAGTCTTACTCCCATGCTGAGGCCAAGGACGAAACTCAACACTGAGGTGTTTGATTTATTACTGGGGTCATAGGCAATATTTCCTTGTAAAGTTTATTAGAGCACAGGGAAGCAGACTGTATTCACACAGAGAGGTAGGATTCTGGGGTGCTAGCACTGGATTTTTACTGTCTAGTATGACCTCTCTGCACTTTGAATACTCATCTGTCAAAGAAGCCCTATTAGTCTGTGATTGCCATCACATAACGGCACTAAAACAATTCATGAGAAGAGCGCTCAGAAAATGAGCTCTAATGAGGTTGTACGATACAGATCATTTTAGCAGCTGGCAAAAATTGTAAGATAGATGAACCTTCATCTTCCCTTTTTTCAAAATTTCCACCTCATTCTACCACACCCCGCCAACGGCAATGTCCCTCATTACCTCTCTGAGCAACGTCCTCAAGATCGCTCTCCCTGTCCCCCATCAAACCTGCCTCACAGTCACTGAAATGCAAAGCAATTTGAGGTTTAATGTCAGCTGTCCCAGGGGGTTTTTCATTTTAACAGAGGGCAAAAGTCCTATTCAGCCAAACTGAAGTCCTGACCATGGTATTTTGGCCACAGGAAACTGACTTGTAGAGGAGGTACCTGGGGTGGTGGGACCCTTCTATCTTACCACCTTGAGCCTATAGCAACCACAGTAGCAGCCAACATTCTTTGAGTGCTTACCAGGCACTAAGCTTTGTTTTAGAAGGAAGTCTGGTGTCATAGTTAACAGCAATGTTCCTGGTCTTTCTACAACTAAGAGTTTGCTTTGTCTCTCTGTGCCTCCGTGTATTCATCTCTAAAATGGGAATGAGAATTTGTCCTCTAGTGTTCATATGATGATAAAACGAATTAATGCACAAATGTAGCTGCCATTATTATAGGCAACTTACTTGTACTAACAAGTTTGTGTTAGGTACAATCTTACTAGATGGGCACTATTTCTAGCTCCATTTTACAGATGAAAAACTCATGCACATAGGTGAACACACTTGTCTCAGTTGCGCAGCTGATCAGTAGTGGAGTTGGGACTCTTACCAAGGCAGCCAGGCTGCAGAGCCCAGACTTGCCACCATGCTGCACTGTCCAGGTTACAGTGTCCAGGGCCTCCTGAAGACAGGGCCCCAGTGCAGCAGCAGAAGGCCAGTGGCTACAAGCCTGGATTCAAGCTGTGACTCATCCACATGAGACTCACTGAGGGGAGCTCTCCCCTTTCTCTCTCTCTTGGGATTTTTATCTTTAAAACAGACATAATATCTACTACACAAGGTGGCTATGAAGATGAAATACTGGTGCAAGGAGATTTTGAAAATTCTTAAGTGTTCTCTCTTCACATGTGAGGAATTATTATTATCTACTGCAGGATGAGCTAAAGTGGAGCAACTATAAGCAAAAGGCTAAAGGGAGCCAAGCTCCAAAGGCCTCAGAAGTTCACTTATGCCACAGAGGATCCTCAGTTCTTAGAGACCAACAGCCAGAGGAACTTAATCAGAGCTAGGCTGGGAACCCAGGATCCCCAGTACCTTTAGGGGACTGGGGGTAGTCTGGGGCAGACCCCATACTACAAACTATTTATATCCTGCCACACAACCTTCCCGTCCAGCTCTTAAAGCAAGAAGCCTGTCATGTTCCAAGCACTGTGGGAAACTACCCTTCATCCCTCCCAGAAGCCCCTCTAAGGCTGAGAAGATGCCCTAGGGACTATGGAACCCAGAGGTAACCTTTCTTCTCTGAGAAAGGTAGGATAAAAGAGCAACCTTTGCAGAGTCTTCAGGCCCCCAGTGTCCTGAGCCCCCACCATGGGGACTTCATCAGCCCTGCTGTCCCTTATGTTTTATGGCAGAGCCATGCTGCAGTCCCCAAGGTGCTGTGGGCCACTCTGGTCATTGCCTTGTTGAGGGTCTGAGGAAAATGCACTGCCCAGCACTTGGGAGAAATTCACCTCAACTTCTGCAGACATGTTGTTCCTAGTGTGTGGCCTTTTAAATAAAGGCAAATGACCCAAACTGCTCTACTGAGGATGTTAGAAGTTGTGCATTGTACATTTTCAAATTACTGATTCATTTTCTCTTATGGCAGCAAATCTGCTTTCACAGCTAATCAGAATGATCTCTTTTAAAAGTCATTACTTTCCTATCTTGTGCTTTGGTTAACAAGAGCCACCATCCCACAGCTGGTATAAGAACAAACAAAGAACAAAGGTCAGCCCTGAAAAGACAGTCTCCAGCCAACACTCCCAGTTGCATCTTCCACCTGCAGTCTCGGCCCAGGTGCCAAACTGGCTAAGGTGACAAGGTCAGGATAATTACCCTGGCAGCTTCTGAGCTGCTCTGGGATCCATCGCTCCATTAGTTTGCTCATTGGCTGCCACACCACTGGGCTCCTCTGAATGCTATTTCCTGTCCTCACAGCTTGATTTCACTACAATTTGCACATACTTTACCACTTATGAATAATGCCCCATTTAAATCTGTCACAAGATGCACTATATTTTGGAACATACTTAATGGCAAAGGTGAGTGCTTTGCCCAAAAGTGTATGTATTTTCAGATTCCTACTTGCCACTGGTTTTCTAAACGCCACCTCTGGTCCACAGTCTTTGCCTTGTTGTTGTAACAGTATTACCATTTAACATGGATCAGGTATGCTCTGTGTGTCCAGCACTCTAGCAAATAAATAGAAACATAATGTTCCTGCCAAGTTGATTTTTTATTTAACCAGAGTGAGCAAGAGAAGAAACAAACAGTAGGAGAAGATGTACCCTCACACTGAGGTTAGACCATGGTAAAACTGGGCCAGGTGTCTTTGTTGTGCAGCCTTCTGATACCTCCCACAGACAGCTGCTTCTCCGAGGGAGACTATTGTGGGGAGCTTCACGGAATTTTTCTTTCCTGAAATAAGGTTACCACTCTATTTGGGACATCCCCTAAAACAAGATTCTGGTCCTGCTCTAGGCAGCCCCACTTATCCACCATGACCCTGACCCACACCTCTGATCCCCTTTTGTCTGCCACCCCCATCCTATCCTTCAACCAGGAAAGAAGGCAGATTTGAGAATCCTTTATACACTCAAGGGAAATATTTATCACACCTGTTTCATGAAAACAGACTTTGTATAAGCTTGGATCCTTAGAGCCAAAAGTAAACCAATGTCACCTTCTGGAATTTCTCCTCTCAATTGGCAATTGGGTGACATTGGTACTTTCAGCTACATTAACTCTTATTTTAAAGTTAATATTGACCACAGTTATGAAATAAATCCAAGAATCAGCCAGGGCCAGGAGAGTTTATATCAGACAAAGTCTCACAAAAATAAGGTCATAAAGAGATGGAAAATCATCATAAGGCAGGGGATCTGAGAGGAATTGGCAGGTATTCCATGCCCCAAAGCCACAAAGAAGAGTGTTGTCCAAAGCATTTCCCCACAAGGGTGGAGCCAGACACCCATGTCTGAGGATAAGCCTCAGGACAGACCTTCCCAGAGCTTAGTTGGAATTTTGGCCTGAGCCTGGGAGTTTATTCCTCCCCAGTCATTGAGTCAGGAATTTTGAGTTGCTCTACATCAAGACTCAGTGCTGTTTCCTACTCTCATGGACAAACTTCTTAGCAGAATTCGAGGAGTAATTCCTGAGGACAGAGGCAAGCTGTCTCCAGGGTGTCTGCCTAAGAGAAAAGCAGATTATCTTTGGTTTCTACCTTGAATTATCTCACTTGACCAGTTCTGGCCCACCTCCCCCACTGTAAGGGTCTCCAGGCCCTGCCAGAGTCCTTGAAAACCTCTGCTCTGAGTAGACCTCCAAGTTGAGACTAGATGTACTGTATGTGGAGTCCCTGCAAGGACAAGCAGTTGATTCCTAAGAGAAATGCTCTAACCAGCTAATCCACAGCACCTACTTTGTACCTGGAATGGGTGCCAACTGCTAGCCATTTAAGCTTGATTCTCTTCAGAAGTTCTAATAAGCTCATGCCCAGAACCTGCATTCTCCAGTTAGCCTTGAAGAAGGGGCAAGTATGTGTGCCCTACCCAGTATAGCCTTACAGTTTATAAATGTTTACAAAACCTATGAAAGAGAGACTATTATTTTTGGCTTCATTTTAGAGTTAAAAAATTTGAGGCTTAAAAACTCTAAGAAATTTCTCCCAAGTTCATCCAGTTAGCAAGCAGTGGGGACAAGATTAGAACTCAGTCTGCCTTTCTGTTATTTCAAAGTCAACTACCTTTTAGAGCCACAGTGGTTGTAGAGCAGGGACCTTCTCTACCAGAATCGGAAGTCAGTCTTTTTTATGGGAAAAAAAAATCAGGATAATTCTTAGATTCTCATTACATAATATTTTTATTTACTGACATGTTGTTTGATCACATTCTTGAGTCATTTTAAGTCTATTTGCTTCATCTCCTCATTAGACTCTAAAATTCTCAAGGATAAGCACCATATTTCCTTATAAATGGTGTTCTTCTGGGGCACCTGGGTTGGCTCAGCTGGTTAAGCATTGGACTCTTGATTTCAGCTCAGCTGTGAGATCGAGCCCCAAATCAGGCTCTGTGCACTGACCACGTGGACCCTGCTTGTGATTCTCTCTCTCTCCCTCTCTCTTGTCCCCTTCCCCACTCACACTCTCTGTCTCTTTCAAAATAAATAAATAAACTTTTTAAAAAATGGTGTTCTCCCTTACTTAGCTCCATTAAAATAATCTCCAACTTGATTACAAAGTCTGCCTAACCTGGCAGGACATGGCTTAGAAGTCAATCTCTGGAATTTTGTTCCATTTTTTAAAATATAACTTTCCTATTGCATCAGCTGAAGCTTCACCATGGATGTATTACTCCTGAGACAAAAGTTTATTCCTAATGACACTTATCCACTTAACCACAAATAAAACTGTCTTTGGTCTGCTATCACAAAACACAGACTGAGTAGCTTACAAACAACAGAAATAAATTTCTCACAGTTCTAGAGTCTGAAAGCCTGCGATCAGGGTGATAGCATGGTTAGGTGAGGGTCCTCTTCTGGGCTGCAGACTTCTCATTGTACCCTCTCATGGCAGAAGGTGGCCAGAGAACCCATTAGGGACTTTTTAATAAGGGCACTAATGCTATTTATGACCCATTCACCTCCCAAAACCCTCATTTCTTGCTCAAATTGGACAACCTAGAAAAAATGGATAAT